>NW_003302555.1:31744672-32071175 GCF_000004255.2 Arabidopsis lyrata subsp. lyrata
TTCATCAGCCGCCAACCTACCTTTGCCAATAAAGCTTTATTCAGAGTTCTGGCTTCCTTCAGACCTAGCCCACCGTCCTTTTTCAGTTTGCAGACCTTGTCCCATGCTAACAAGTGTTGTTTCCTCTTCTCCACTGTGCTCCCCCACACAAACGAACGCGCCAATTTATCCAAACCATCCAGCGTTGATGCAGGCAATAAAATAGAGCTCATGGAATACACTGGAATTGAAGATAAAACAGCTTTGGTCAATGTTATCCTCCCTGCCATGCTCAAGGTTTTTTTTTCCATCCCGCTAACTTTGACGATACCTTCTCCAAGACCTCGCCATAAGTCGTCTTGTTTATTCTTTTCTGCAAAATGGGCATCCCAAGATATTTTCCCAACTCTCTAGTTGAACTAATCCCACTTTCCGCGCTGATTGCTCTCTCCATATCCCGACTCACGTTACTTGAAAAAAAGATTTTAGACTTTTCCAAGCTAACTTTTTGTCCAAAAGCCAAGCAAAACCTCTCCAGCACTCTTCTAATTACCTTTACTTGGGCCATAGAAGCCTCGGCAAACAAGATGAGATCATCCGCAAAACACACATGAGACAGTTTAGGCCCCCATGAGAAAGGCTGATCGGTTTCCACTGTCCATTTCCAACTGCCGCCTCTATCAGATGACATAATCTCTCAAGACAAAGCACAAATAAATATGGAGATAATGGATCGCCTTGTCTCAATCCTCTCTCTGGCTGAAACGAGGTTGTCTTCTCCCCATTCCATAATAAACTCATAGACGGATCAGCTACACACTCAAGAATCCTACTACACCAACCCTCCGATAACCCAACTGCCTCTAGCGTCTCTCTAAAGAAATCCCAGCGGATCCTATCATACGCCTTTTCTAGGTCTAGTTTCAACAACATCCAACCCTTCCTTCCTTTCTTACGTCTCATCGAGTGTACCGCTTCCTGTACCACCACAATGTTATCAATACCTAATCTGCCCGGTATGAAACTTGCTTGAGCCGGTCCAATCAGCTTAGATATGACACTCTTCAGCCTTATTACCATCATTTTCATGATCACTTTGAACAGGACATTGCATAAGCTCACTGGTCGGAATTGCGTAATTTTCTCCGGTCTCGCAACCTTTGGTAAGAGTACCAGCAACGCTGCATTTGTCAGCTGTGGAAGTACACCTGATTCAAAAAAATCCAAAACAAACCGGATCACAGATGTCCCCACTATATCCCAGCTTTTCTGATAAAAAACCGGCTGGAACCCGTCTGGTCCTGGTGCCTTAAAGCTGCCCATCTTCTTCACAGCCTCAACTACTTCTGCTGCCCCAAACGGCTTATCCAAGGCCACTTTCTCATCGCGGGTTAGTTGCGTGAAACCCGTCTGTGGTAAACACTCTCCTCCCATATTAACATCCTCCAGTGAATACAACTTTCGATAATAGTTCAGTGCCAGATTCTCCAACTCTCCTTTATCTGACACCCATCTATCATCCACATCCTTTAACAATTCAATCCTATTTCTTCTCCTACGGATTATTGTAGAGGTGTGGAAGAAAGTTGTATTCCTGTCTCCCAGCGCTATAAACTTTTCTCTTGATTTTTGATACCAAATCACCTCCTCCTGCTCCAACAATGTATCAAAATCTTTCAACAGCTGCTCCTCTTTTGTTAATAAATCATCAGATTGGGACACCTCTAACAGGTCCTGCACCTCCTTTATTTCTATGATTAGCTTCTCCTTACGTGAATGGACATCACCAAATACTTCTCTATTCCATTTTTTCAGCCTTTCTCTCAGCCTATTTAACGCCTCTGGAGTCGAAATATTAGGGTCCCATGAGGCTGTTAACAGCTCCTTGAATCCCTCATGTTTCAGCCAAGCAGCCTCAAAACGGAATGGTCTCCTCCTCGGGTCGAGATCCTGTGGAGGGCTGAGTTGCACATACAGAGGGGCATGGTCTGATGACAAAAACGGGAGGTGAGACACCACAGCTTCCTGCCATTTTAACCGTGCACTAGCGTAACAATGAACTCGATCCAGTCTTTTGGCTACACACGTACTCTCCACTCTACCCCTCTTCCAGGTATACTTACCACCTTTGAATCCCATATCAATGAGTACGAGATCGTTTATCCACTCACCAAATGACAATGAGTCTGGTGACAATCTACCACTTCCACCAGTCCGCTCATCCACTCTTACTATAGTATTGAAATCTCCACCTATTACCAATGGACCCTCCATTCCCTGTATTATATCCCGCAGATCCCCCCATAGGCCACTCCTCCGGCTCACTGAGGGCGCTGCGTATACAACCACCAAGTTTATTAATTCTTCACCATTCACAATTCTTGCGTGAATAAACTGATTTGACGATACCACTATCTCCACCTACCCCACACTTGATTTCCACAACAGCCAAAGACCTCCACTCTGCCCTGTTGCATCAACCCTAAAAGAATTTTCCAGCCCCAACCTTTGACAAATCCTCCCTGCTCTATCTCCTTCAGCATGAGTCTCAAACAAGGCCAAAACGTCAGTGTCATACTTCTTCAACATATAACGAATAGATCTACGAAAACTGGGTTTATTCGCCCCCCGGCAGTTCCATAATAGACAATTCATGATGAATTTATTTAAGCAATAATGAAAAGCCGGGGAAAACTGTTATTTAGCCCCATTCCCACCATTCTGATCCCGCTGATCCTCCGGGACAGTTAAGCCCATTCCAACCATAGACCCTGCAGTGTTTGCAACATCTGGAATCTCCACTACATTATTCACCTGCAAGTTACTGCCCTCATCCATCGGCTTAGAACTGTCCACTCTGTAGGCTCCACCTGCTCTACCAACACTCCCCTGTTCTACTCTGAGTCTCTTCCCAGGTGATATCCTTGTATCTTCTACTCCAATTGGACCAAAAACTAGCCCTCTGGTCGGGGCACTAGCCTTCACATACTTCCCCCGAGCCCCAAGATTCCTCACTGCCTTGAGTCCATTGCTTCTTTTCTCACCTTCCCCAACATTTCCTTTCCCACTAACTGCAATTCGCTTCCCTGTAACCCCATCTTCCTTCCCCTTGATGCCACCTCTAACAATCTTGCCTCCATTCATTGTATTCACATTCTCCTTATCCTCCGCCATCACTACCAAACCATCTTCTGTTCTCAGATTCCCCACCTCACCTTCCAAGCCTGAGAAACGGTTTGAGACCCCCAATTCATTAGTAGTTACTCCCGGTGAGCTAGTACCCTGCTGCTCTACTTGCTTCCTCCCTGATCCACCTGCACCAAACATGATCTTTGGTACATATACCTCTGCATTTCTCCCTTTCCTCCTTACTTCTGTGAACCCTTCTGCATCTTGAACACCTCTTCTCTGGTTCCCGTTACTCTCTTGAGACTGAACTGGCACTATTTGCCCTGCATTCCTTATTGGACAACCTCCCACTGTATGCCCATGTAGCCCACACAGAGAACAGATATTACTCAATCCTTCGTATGCAACATAATATCTCACTCCATTCACCACCACAGATCCCTTCAAAGGCTTTTTCAGATCCACCTCTACACAAACACGAGCGAATCTTGCTCTCTCTACCTTCATCGTGGTCAGATCCACCTTAATTGGTCTCCCTAACCCCTCCGCTATACCCATCAATATTGCCCGATGATAGAAATTGACGGGAATATTCGCAATTCTCACCCACACCGGCGTAGTGGCGATTTCATCTGTCATGGGATCGAAATCCGGTGACCACGCCTGAACCAACATGATACTGTCGAACACTCTCCACGGACCTCCAGTGACAGCAGCCATGTAATCCTCCTCCAAATCGAATCGAATCATGAAGAACTGCTTAGGTAAATCCAACACAAACATATTACCTCTTGGCTTCCATAGTTCCTGCAACTTTCGATTCAACGCCGCGACGGTGAGATGTCGACCCAAAACCTTCACCACCATACACTGCTTATACAAACCATTCATCGCCTCTAAGACCTCCATTCCAATCGTGATTACTGGTTCTCCTCCTTCTCCATTCGGGAATTCTAATCTCATCCTTGATTTCACAAACTCATCTCCCAAGATCTTCTCCGGAACCGACACACCCCCTCCGTTACTACTCTGAACCTTGTCTACCCACGACCCCACAACCCTTGGATCCATCCCCGGCGGCCGACCGTCATCTCCCATGTTCTCATCCGTATCCCCCTCTCTCGTAACCCTAGCGGCGCTCATATCAAAACTTTTTTTTTTATTCAATCATTTAAATTGGGAGTTTGTGATGTTTTACAATAACTTATGTTCAAATTTTAATAAAAATCATAAATTTGTAATAAAAATCATAAAAATTTATCTCAAAAGTACAGTTTTATGTGTTTACTGCAATTTTGAAAACAATATTTGATTAATATGTTTTAAAAATATTAAAATAATCCTAAAACTAATCCCCGATTAATCCCCGATTTTAATCCGATTTTCCGATTAATCGCTAGGCCCATACCTAGCGCCCGACTAGCACCTAGCGATTTTTCAAACAAGGATTTTATCTTTTCTATTGCTTTGAAATTATAGTTATGTCTTCTCTCATGGATGAGAAACATCATTCTTCGTGTCTTTTATCACTTTTTAATTCTAAACGCCTTCTCTCTGAGAATCAATTTTTAATAAATGAGCCTTTTATGGACCTATCTCGATGAACATGAAAACTTGGTAGTTTGGTTAGAATGAGGCCTATACAAAAACAATTCGAAAGAATGATCACATAATTTTTGTGCAACAAAGTTTAATACTTATTGACAAGAGTTTAGTAGTTAAGTACCTTCTATCAACTTTAGGCTTAGCTCTTAAACCTTTTGTTACACTGTGTGACATAGACAATGAACATAAATTATAATATATGGACGCTTTAGCTTAAAACAAACTCATTAGAAATTTTTTCAGAAATTCCCTCAGACACATATATAACTTTGATTCAGTCATAAGACATCAGTATTAGCATGGTTATTACCATCATAGGGAATCCTTCACTTCAACAAAATCATATCCCAAAACAAAAACAAAAAACAAGTGCTCCCTCAGCAAATCACTTAAAAATCAAATAAAAATTTATCAGATATACATTAGCATGGTATTGATTTTAAATCATCATAGGGAACAAGATTTAAAGCCTACCTATAATAAAATTCATAATTAACTAATAATATCAAAACAAGAATGTGAATAAAGGGTTCATGGCTCAGATATGTTATAGAAAACAGTTATTTTCCTTGGCCACAAAAGGCGTCATAATGAGCTGGGATAATATGTTATCATCATAGCCAAATCAAACCCTAATTTAAAAAAAAAAAACAAACCAATTTAACAAAGACTTTAATAATCAAGAAATTAGAATTTACAAGGCTCTTATATATGTATGAACATAATTATAGTCCTTGACCACAAAAGGTCTCATAGAGCTGGGATTATGTTTTATCATCATCACCTTAAGAACCCTTAATCTAGAATAGTATACTTCGCAAACCAGAAGAAGAACAAAGCATAAATATCAGAAACAGAAATCTAAGATTCCAAATCGAGAAAGACAGACTAAATCGATCAACCAGAGAAACGAATTTGATACCTAAACGAATCTTAAAGCTGGTCTTGCAAAGAATATCTCCATAGTTACATCAGACTCATTAAAATAACTACAATCTACAAGAGAATTAGCGCATTTGATCATAGTTTATTCTAACAATATTACACGTTCTTACTTCGATGCAAATGTATATGAATTCAACCCAGATTTGAAAGAAAACCTTAATGATAAGATCATGATACTCCTTGCCTTGGGATTCAAGGTAACATGCTAGAAGATCCTCCATGTCTTTAAAGGCTTTGATGTTGTTCTCTACAATCATTTCCACCATTGACTCTGAAATCCTTCTTGGGTCAACACAACTCTTGATTACTGCAAAAACTGTCAAGAACTTTTTTGCTCTACAACTTTGAGAATGAGCTCTAGAATAGTAGTTTCAATAATACACTTTTTCTAACATTGATACCAAAAAAATAAAAATAAAAACTTGTTTGCTCTGCGATCTCGATTTGCTTCTATGATGTGAGACTTGAATTCTAGGAGAGCTCTGCACTGAATGTTTCCAAGCGACAATGACGGTTAAAGATTATTGAAATGGCTTTTATAACATATGTTAAGACAGAGCATTGGATACAGTATCTTTCTCTGTGTTCTGTTTTTTTTGTAAGTTCTGACAGGAACTACAATGTCTTGTTCCATGATTATTTCTCCAAACTTTTATTTCAAAGCATACATAATATAAAATCGTCGAAGCTGACTCAGAAAGGTGGGGGTTTGTCGCTGAAGAACCGTGCGAAAACCTTATCTTCAAGAATGGCTAAGGCATGGATAGATCTCATGCATATGGGGGTTTTGTATTGAACTAAAGAAGAACCTTCAGAGATGAAAAAGTTCATAAGAGAATCAAATGTTCCTGCTTGCACCACTCTTATCTCTAGAGCTCCAATTAAACCATCCTTGCTCCGAAATTTCCTGTAAAGAAAGTCGAATGTTTCTTCCACTGTATAGCAACACTCCGTCAATAGCTTTTCATCGAGCTCAAGGATTGTATTTTTGTTTTTCGCTTTGAGTTCCTAGTAAAGAACGTAATGGCCTGGAACAGGAGAGATATCTGCATACCATGTAAAATCTGTCAACGTCAAATCCGAAGATTCAAGAACCATCCTTGCATTTGTCACTGCCTTTAAAAGCTCTTCCTCGGTAGTTGTCTCCACGTCAATGCTTAGAGCCACATCGTTTCTACGTATGAATCTAAATTGAGGTGCATTGTTGTAGAATCCAGTCACCAGTAGAACATCTCCCATTCGATATCTGTATAAACCTAGCAAGCAAAAAAGAATAACATTAAATTGAAAATTAAAGGATAATTAGTTTAGATTAGTTGAGAACTTACTAATTGTCATATACTAGTACATTGATATATAACTCACCAGTAAAACTTGTGACCAAGGCCTCATAGTAGCACCCTAACTTGACGTCCACAAGATCAACAATAATTTCTACCTTGTTTACTTCATCAACAAGTAAGAATTCGAAGTATGCCATGTTCGGCATAAATGTGTAAGACACATCTTGTGGTTTGCATAGAGGATTCAAATTTATCCCGAGTGCGGTTTCGGAAGAAAGATAATTCATGCAAATGATTGGCAACTTGTTGGAGTAGAACTCCAATGTTGAAATGTATTGAATCATCTGACCTGTAACAATACATTCAATAAATTTGGTTTTTCGCCAAATTCTTGTAATTATACCTTCCCATGAAATTTGGTTGCATTCTTTTTCTATCAAGTTTGCTAATTCAGGATTAGGTCCTCCAAGGATCTCAGACACGCAGTTCCTACAACTAATGTCTTCAATCCACTCGCTCACCTGACCCATTCTGATGTTACTACACAATTCCTTCCAATACTCTTTAAGAAAATCGATAGCTCGAACCAAGGCAGAAGCAAAAGCAGCACTCACACTCACAACATCTTCTCTCTGGACAAGTCCACTAAGAAGATGACAATACATGCTCTGCTTACTGTCTCCACAAAAAGTGATTTCATTGGGACTTGTGTGATGTTTTGATGCTAGGTTCCTAAAGTAATCGCTCTTTAAGACGTTTGTACTCACAGGAACAGCTGGCAGACCCGAAGGAGTTGTAGATTCCGGTTTAATGAAAGCAAACTTCAACACCTTTCCTTTCTCGGCACCATAGATATGCCTATAAACCGAAAAGGCATGTTTGTGATGCAAGTTACACGACGATGACACTAATACAAAACACTAAACTACAAGTTCCCAAATAGACTACATGTCCTCGTAAAAAGAAAAGTGAATGTTTAATTCTTGTACCTGCATATAACGAAAGAGTTTAGATTACTGATGAATATGATGTTCTCCAAGTACTTCATGTTGAAAGGCAATAACTTCCGTTTCCCTCCTGAAGTTCCAGAGAACTATACCGATAAGTCAACAACCGTTAGAACATCAATAAGCTAGTTGATCCATTGATCATATGATAAAACAGATTTCAAGAACTAGAGAAAATAAAAGAAAAACCAAAATAACTTATACCTAAAGGTGAATCTAGTAATGGGATAGGCTGATATGACATCTGAAGGCTCTCCATTCGCGACACGCTCGATATAAGGCTCAACATCCTTATATGTTACAATTGGTACATTTTTCTTGAAAAGCTCTTTATCAGACCTCCCATGGAGGAATCTCTGAAGGTATTCAGTGTTTGCGTTATGTGCAAGTATCTCTTCTAATAAATCGTCTTGTACTTGCTTCACATTCGATGTTAAATCCTCCAAAACTTTCTTCATCTCGTCCAAACTTTTGAGATCGGAGCTTAGACTCATATTTGGTTTTCTTGAAGTGGGCTGGAATCAATAATTGCGGATTTGGTTTCTACGTGTAGCAAGAAAACTATATAATTGATCATCACTACATCTAGGTAGGTGACAAAATGTCTTCATTTTTTTTTTTTGTCTCAATATACATGTGGTGGGTGGGATTAGTGATACAGTAATCAAAACAAATATACAAACAAATTTTTGTATTTTCTTAGTAGATACTATATGATTGCCCGATGTCATGCGTTGATATGAAAAGATTACGAATATTTTTAAAAATTATGAAATTAGTATTGTGATCTTGTTACTAAAATACATTATAGACTTTTAGCTTGATTCTGAAATATGCTGAGTTTTTCTCTTTAATATCTTTAGTGGTCCTGGCTCTTTTGATAATGTACTTGATGTGGCAAAGTGTTTGAATCCAAGCCCATTGTGCTCATACACTTTAGTCCAAATAAACTCGATATGCACAATATTAGTCGAGTCTACTACACCGTTCATATGCTGGTTTCTGCCGTTCTCGAAGCGGTCTTAAACGTTTTGAGCTTCTTGGGCTCCTCAATAACTGGGCAAAGCTTGATGGGTTCATAGAACACAGAAGCATTTGTAGATCTAGATTTTATAAATGGGCCTTTGTTGGATCAATCTCAGAGAACAAGATGACATTATTCTTCCACTTATTTTGATGGAATGGTTAAGAGATTATCACTAGCAGTACCTCGTCAGTGTAGAATATGCGTAACCTACTTTTTTCTCTAAACAATCTATTTGTTTTAGATAATTTTGGCCGAAACTGGTCTTGTGGTTCTCATTCTTCTACTTCATAATCCCATTTATTACTATTAAAAAACTTAGGAAGAAAATTCTTAATAGATTCCCTCAGACAAATAACTTTGATTCAGTCACAAGACATCAGTATTAGCATGGTTAATACCATCATAGGGAATCCTTAACTTCAACAAGATCATAACCCAAAACAAAAACTTAAAAAAAACATATGTTCCCTCAGCAAATCACTTATAAATCAAATACAAAAATTTATCAGATATACATTAGCATGGTATTGATTTTAAATCATCATAGGGAACAAGATTTTAAGCCTACCTATAATAAAATTCATGATTAACTAATAATATCAAAACAAGAATGTGAATTTAGGGTTTTCTGGCTCAGATATGTTATAGATAACAATTATTTTCCTTGGCCACAAAAGGCCTCATAATGAGCTGGGATAATATGTTATCATCATCGCCACATGAACCCTAAATATAAAAACAGAACACAGTTAAACTATAGGTTATAAATATTGAAAAAACAGAGCACACAATAACAAAGTTGGTTTAAGAACAATGTACAAAAACCAAACAAAACCAATCTAACTAAGACTTTAATAATCAAGAAATTAGAATTGACAAGGCTCAGATATATGTATGAACATAATTATAGTCCTTGACCACAAAAGGTCTCATAGAGCTGGGATTATGTTTTATCATCATCACCTTAAGAACCCTAATTCTACAGTAGAATTGGCAAACCAAAAGAAGAATAAAACATAAACATTAGAAACAGAGATTTGAGATTTCAAATCAAAAAAAGACAGACTAAATCGATCAACCAAAGAAACGAATTTGATATCTAAGCGAATCTTAAAGCTACAGTTTTGATGAAGTAAAGAGATCAAAACCTGTTCGTGAGAAGTGATGGAGAATTCTGTCGATAATCGAAGAGTCATTTATAGAGACGGCAAGAGAAACACTAGGGTTTCATATTACGAGCCCTAATTAATCTAAGCCATTTTTTTATTTTGGGCTTTAATAGTTGGGCCTTCTTTGGATATATCTGGCCCATACAGATTATCAATTATCAGCTTGTCTTTGTAAGGTCACGTTAATCAACTGGGAAAATGGTATTTTCAATATAATATGTAAAACTAGATAACAACCCGCACTATGTGCGGGATGAAGTGATTCAAGTAAAATTATTATCCGGGATCCAAGATCCGTTTGTGTAAAACGAAACATGTTACAAATTTTTTTTGTTTTATTCAAATTTGGGACTATTTCATATAAGAATATGTTTTACCCGTGAAATATTTGAACCTTGAATAAAGCTTCAACGTGATAAAAAAAGTATTGACGAAATGTTATAATTTATGGCAATATGTCTTTCCGTATGTTTTAAAGATTTCGAGATCTATAATAACAATATTTGAGAAGTGTTTTTGCTGACGTGTCGGACTCTCGGCTCTTGTTGAGCCCTTGATTTTGCGTAATTACTTAAATACCTTCTATTAAATTAATTAGAATATTAATTAAAATTAAAAAATTAACTGACCCTAAAATATAAAAATTCGATATATTTTACATTTTAAAAAATAGTAATATTCTTAAACACGAAAAAATGAAAAAAATAAATAAATTTGGATCAAATGTAGTTTACATACCTTTTTATGACGGTTTATCGTTCGACCAAGAACATCCAATGATTAATCTCCACCAATCTAATTATGGTCGTGAGTCACATACAATTACGTCGGAGAAAGGATTGGTCGTGTCTTCTTCTTTTCTCTTCCTTTTCCGTGTTTTTTTTTCCTTTTTGGTTCTTTTTTTTTTCAACAAAAGATGTGTCTCATAATTAATCGTTTAATTATATTTTTGATATATTAATGATAAATTTATGTTGTGATAATTACGAGCCAATTGTTTTTAAAAGTAAAATTTACTTTTCTAAAATATATAGATATTGCCGATAATATCAAAACAACTATCATATATTCTTTAAATTCACAAATCTGATAAAATAAAAGAAACTTTCTTTTATATTTTATACCGATAATGATGGTGTATCTAAATAAATGTCAAATATAATTGTAAATCTAAAAAAAATTATGTTATTGTTCCATTTTTTAACAAATAAAATAAGGAATATTTTTTTATAATTAATATCCATAGTAGTTATTAATTGTTTTTAGGAATATTAATTGTTTTGATAAAGATTTGATCTAACACAATATATAAATCTTCATTTCTTGTTGTTGTAATTATCTTCAAAAATTAAAAAAATTTAGATCGTACACCGCCTTTCAGTTTAATATAAATACCTTCTCTAGGTTTCACTTTCAAATCATAACTAACCCCATTTTTTTTGCTTTCTATTTTTTTTTTTTTTGCGTTTTATTTTATTTGGCTTTACACATATGAATTCACGGTGTTTATGTATGGTTATAGGTTACGGATGCAACGTCGTTAAACAATTCCAGGACAATTAAATTGTTGATTCAATCGAACATATGGTGAGTTTTTCACTTTAGTACTTTCATGTTTAATATTTAAATTATGCTTGGATGTATTGAGAAATCTATAAGCTTTCCCATAATATTTTGCGAGCAGCTTAGATTTCATATTCTTCACTAAAAAAAAAAAAGAAGCTTTGATTTTGTATTTACCATATTCTTCACTAAAAAAAAAGAAGCTTTGATTTTGTATTTACATAATTTGATATCAGTTTGATTATTGGTTCCATCATGATGCAAATTACGGCCTCTCAACAACCCCAATACACTATAATCGTTGGGAACTCTTCTTTTTCTCTTGCTTCTCTCTGATTATCTTTCACCAGGAGTCTCAATTATTATTATTTCTTTGTATTGATGCGATCAGAAGTTTTATCTCTTTTTAAATATTGATCTCTTTATGGATTTTTCATTTAGGTATGAACATGGTTTGTTTCACGGGGTGTTTCGGTGTCTTGCCTTGAATCAAGGCGTGTAAAAATGTAAAGCTTGCTTTTATCTATCTTTTTTTATTGTCACGTCTTTATCCATCTATGTAACGCTTAATCATCAATTATTATATTAAACTTCAATAAAGGCAACAACATCTTGGTTGGTTTGTTTTATCTGATTAGTGTACCAAATTCAATTGGAACTATATCAGATCCATGAAATTATTGATTATTGATACATGCAGGTTATGTGTGATCCTTATACACCAGCTGGTTGTTCCAATTCCAACCAACAAGAGGCACAACACTGCTAAAATTTTCAGACACCAATCGTTGCCTCCGAGGAGCCTTGGTATGCTCATCTTCTTGTTTTTTGGCTATACATATTATTTTCGTTACTATAAATTCTAATAGTGTTTGTTTTTTTAAACGATTGTATGTTTTGGATGAATGAAAGCAACCACGATGCATGAAGAAGATTCAGGTGATGTTTCAATTGATCTTTTATCTTTCATTTATCGATTTTCTAATTTTACAAAAATGTTCTCACCGAGTAGAATATACTTTTGAGTTTTGAGTTAAATCTTTCACAGTCTGTTGTGGATTAGCAACGTTTCAAGCCATATTAACTATTGTGTTGTGGCAGTTCGAAAGATTCATATAAATTGGACTATTGCTACAAAAAAACAGAATCACAGGTTTAATTCTATCAAAGGAGATAAAGCCTCTTATCTCTACTGTCTTTGAGGGTAAAGATGCTAATGTCATCGCCCACGGAGCAAGAAATTGCGGAAAAACATATCTCATACATGTATTGAAAGCAATCCCATTAAGGTATTGATTATCAGACATGATACTATATATGAAAAATGCTAATTATTGTATCGCATGGTTTGTAGGGAAATGATTATGCTCTGCCGCTCAAAGGAAACAGACACCTTTGACTGTGTCTGCTACTTCTAGAAAACAGACAGTGCTAAGGGGAAATGTGACAGAGAGAAAAGACTAAAATCAAAGCAAGGTAAATCTTTCAGAAACAACTTTGTATCAACTCTAAGCCTCAATATCCATGATATACCTGCATCTGCTCTGTTGTTCAGTTTTAGAACATCAAATAATGATGATTTTTTTTTCTCAATGTTTGAAGGAAACTGTTCCGCGAAGCAAACGATTCAGTGAAATGTAAAAATAGCATGTTGGAAAATTTAATTAATACGTCATGAAGTGGAATAATCTAGATTCTTCCTTTAAAAAGAGGTAAAACAGAGGGTATAGAAACAGAGACTAAGAGACCAAGAGTCTTAATTAAGGAGGTTTGGTATACCACTTAACCCTAATCAATCCACTACTTACTTGATAAAGACATATTCTCATCATGTATATTTGATTAGATTAGATAGGCTCGTAATATGGGACAAAACCCCGAAGATGAGCAAGAAATGCTTTGAAAGATTTTATCGTAGCATGAGTGTCATATCTGCACCCTTCAGTGCTCCCTTGTAAAATCAGAGTATCTGAGTATAGATACTTAATAGATTTAAGTGTTCTTCGATCTTGGACGATATGTTCCAACTTATACTGATACAGAGGTTATACAGATTTTTGGTTTTTCTAATAAAATAAATTGTTTGCTGAAAGATTGCTATACCTTTACAATTTTATTTTGTTTGTTAGGGTCACGACATACATACTATAATTGATAGAGAGTATTATCGTCATCGTGGATTCAGGTTTTTCCAAGGGCGATAGATACATGGCCGGCCCTATAGACATCAACAAGAAACTTTTGCTGTAGCCCAAATTTTGTTTCTGAAATTCTTCAACAAAAATTATTTATGAAACGGACCTAATTTTATTTATTTTACTATAATTGGCCCTAAATTTTAAAACCTTTCACAATAACCAAAAACTTTTTTTTGAGTATTTGGCCCTTCAAATCTCAGGGCAGGCCCTGGATGGATAACACTTAGAGATTTTGATTCATGTTATCGGTTTGCTTAGTCATACTTTTTATGATTTTAAAATTCATTGGAATTTATCAATCTTTGTTTCACATATACCTTCCTTGGGTGCGATTGATTACTGCGCATTCGCATCTTTTAGGAAAATTGATACTTAGTTTTGAGTATGTTTATTTCCCTGGTCCCATAATATCTTTTGTTTGGATATTTTATTCTTTGCATTGTTATGGTTTGATCTATTAATTTAAATAATTATATTTAATTGGTTGGGTCGTGAGTGTTAGCAATATTGAAGACGGAAAACCAATAATAAAGTGTGGGATCAAGTTTATGTGGAATTAGAAGATGAATTGTAAGTTATTAATTTAATCAAAATTAGATTTGTTATAGTTTAATTTGGGTAGTATGCTAAAAACTTAATTTTATAATAAATTTACGTCTATAATGTCGACTACATGGTGGATACTGTTGTAAATTTTTGAGAGAACGGAGTAAACAATGTGATAATATCACCATATTAATCATGAGATTCACTAGAATAGAAGTCACTCGAGGTATTCGAATATTGTTGTTTTTCATGTATATATAATTTCTGAATATTTATTAGTCGATCACGTTTCTATGATATTGTTTCTTATGGTTTTGGCTACTATTGTTTGCAATGGCACCCAAATGATGCTAAAAAATATGTGTGCTGAAAGTTGCAGGAATGCAGAGTTGTTTTGTGCTAAGGATCACAGAAATTTTTATTAGTTACTAAGCTTATCTATTTTTTTTGTTTCCATTTTTCCAAATTAATTTTTTCCTAAACATGTAAATATGATCTAAAATGAAGTTTGAGGCTTTACAAAAGATAAATAATTACACAAAAGCAACCTTGGCAAAAAAAGAGATAAAAACAAGACTACAGTAGAGTAAAGAAAGATTTGGAAATAGATAACGAATCCAAATAAGCATAAGCTTTGTTCATCTCGAAGTGAAGATGTTTCGTAGCTCCACTCCACCATCTTGAAAATGATTTGCCGCAAGGAGTTATGGAGAATGTTATTACGCTGTCGCCAGAACTTATAAACCACCACTTGAGATGCTACTTTTCTAAGCAATTAGAAGGCACATGACTGGAAGAGCGCCAGGTCCAAGAAAATAGCTCAATCCAAGAGCAAAACAACCTTTGTTGCGGAAAAATCCTAGAGAAAACTAAATTCCACACCTGGAAAGAGCTCACAAAGCAGCAGAAGGTGATCATGAGACTTCGTTACAAAAATGCAAAGACGACACTCATCAGATTGAATTTGTCCTCAAGAAGCCAGTCTTTGACGAGTGGGCAATTATTTAAGTGACTCTGGAGAGGAAGAGCGTTAGGACAAAGAAAGTAACTCAGCCTAAGAGCAAAACAACTTTTGTCAAGAACAAAGCCTAGAGAAAACTAAATTCCACACCTGGGAAGAGCTCACAGAGGAGCATGAGGTTATACCGAGACTCTGTTGCAAAAGTGTAAAGACAACACTCATCAGATTGAATTTGTTCCCAAGAAGCCAGTCTTTGATGAGTGGGCAATTCTTTAAAAGTGTAAGGAGAGGAAGAGCGTTGGGTCCAATAAAGTAGCTCAACCCAAGAGTATAACAACCTTTGTTGAGGATAAGGCCTAGAGAAAATCAAATTTCCCACCTCAGAAAAGTTCATAGAGGAGCAGGATGTGATCCTGAGACTCCGTAGCAAAAGTGCATAGACAACACTCATCGGATTGAATTTTTCCCTAGGAAACCAGTCTTTAACGACTGGAGAGGATGATTGGAGATTTATTTAAGTGTCTCAATAGAAGAAGAGCGTCAGGTGCCAGAAAGTAGCTCAACCCAAGAGCAAAACAACCTTTGTGGAGGATAAATCCTAGAGAAAACCAAATTCCACACCTTGAAAAAGCTCACAGAGGAACACGAGGTGATCCCGAGACTCCGTTGCAAAAGTGCAAATACAACACTTGCCCCCAAGAAGCCAGTCTTTGATGAGTGGACAATTATTTAAGTGACTCTCGACGGTTCAAGAAAGTAGCTCAAGCCAAGAGCAAAACAACCTTTGTCGAGGACAAAGCCTAGAGAAAACTAAATTACACACCTGGGAAGAGCTCACAGAGGAGCAAGAGGTGATCTCGAGACTCTGTTGCAAAAGTACAAAGACAACACTCATCGGATTGAATTTATCTCCAAGAAGCCAGTCTTTTACGAGTCGGCAATTATTTAAAAGTGTAAGGAGAGGAAGAGCGTTGGGTCCAATAAAGTAGCTCATCCCAAGATTAAAACAACCTTTGTTAAGGATAAGGCCTAGAGAAAATCAAATTTCCCACCTCGAAAGAGCTCACAGAGGAGCATGAGGTGATCCTGAGACTCCGTTGCAAAAGTGCGTAGACAACACTCCTCGAATTGAATTTGTCCCCAGGAAACCAGTCTTTAACGACTGAAGAGGACGATTGGAGCGAGATTTATTTAAGTGTCTCAACAGAAAAAGAGCGTCAGGTGCCAAAAAGTAGCTCAACCCAAGAGCAAAACAACCTTTGTGGAGGATAAATCCTAGAGAAAACCAAATTCCACACCTTGAAAAATCTCACAGAAGAACACGAGGTGATCCCGAGACTCTGTTGCAAAAGTGAAAATACAGCACTTGGCCCCAAGAAGCCAGTCTTTGATGAGTGGGCAATTATTTAAGTGACTCTCGACGGTCCATGAAAGTAGCTCAGGCCAAGAGCAAAACAACCTTTGTCGAGGAAAAAACCTATAGAAAACTAAATTTCACACCTGGGAAGAGCTCACAGAGGAGCAAGAGGTGATCTCGGGACTCCGTTACAAAAGTACAAAGACAACACTCATCGGATTAAATTTGTCCCCAAGAAGCCAGTCTTTCACGAGTCGGCAATTATTTAAGTGACTCTAGAGAGAAAGAGTTCCGGGTCCAAGAAAGTAGCTTAGTCCAGGAGCACAACAACCTTTGTCGAGGATAAAACCTAGCGAAAACTAAATTCCACACCTAGGAAGAGCTCACAGAGGAGCATGAGGTGATCCCGAGACTCCGCTGAAAAAGTGCATAGACAACACTCATTTGATTGAATTTGCTCCCAAGAACCCAATCTTTGACGAGTTGACAATTATTTAAGTATCTCATGGGTAGAAGAGTGTCGGTCCAAGAAGTATCTCAGTCCAAAATCAAAACAATCTTTGTCGAGGATAAATCCTAGAGAAAACCAAATTTCATACCTCGAAAGATCTCACAGAGGAGCAGGAGGTGATCCCATACTCTGTTACAAAAGTACAAAAACAACACTCATCAGATTGAATTTGCTCCCAAGAAGCCAGTCATTGACGAGTGGGCAATTATTTAAAATAGTCTGGAGAGGAAGAGCATGATATCAAAATTAACGTAAGAGTTTTGACATCAATATCTTTAGGATAATGGAAGGAGTTTCCAAATGAACATAATCTTTAAACTTCAATGTCTTGTAAAAATTGAAGGATTTTGTAAGTTAACATAATATTGTCGATGTCACATTATTCTCATTGTCACATTATTAAATTCGAAGTCAAGAACTATTGGTACCTTCGAAATTTCTGTTGTTTGTAGTTGTGAGCGTCTCCGGTATCGACTACCGTGGTTTTATGTCAATAAATTTTTCGCTGAGTGGAGGCAATGTATTGATGACATTACCATATGTATATTCAGATTTGCAAGAACTGAAATGAGTGAAAGTATTTTGTTTTGGTTTTGTTATTTAACATGTATTGTTGGGGTTTGAGACATTGAAACTATATTCCTTTGATAATTAAGGTACACGAAGAGGTACTGCTTCATACAAGTGTTCGCAGATTCTATTCAATCACTCTTGTCATGATGTAACGAGGATGGGAGATATCTTTTCCAACAAGAAGAAAGGACAAATGTCACACATCCAATTTTGATCTTTTGATTATCTTTGGTTGTTGATGAGCAAACTAAGACTACTAAATTTATACTTTCTGGTTCTAATGATTTTAGTTTTCCGTTTTGCATTTTACTATATTCAGAGGATAATAATCACTATTTTCTCGCAATAATATATCAAACGTTATGGCGTTTTACCATAATTCTATATTAATGTCGTTATAAAAATTATACTCTTGACAAAATTAAATCAATAATTATCTAAAACTTATAACCCTAAATGACTAAATCTGGTTTTAATCAACATACAACCCCGCGCCCGGCGCGGGGACCTCCCCTAGTTTTGTAGTATAAAAAGAATTTTTTTTTTTTATAATAAGTATAAGAAATCCAAAATTTAGCAAATATGAGATTTGATAGTTTCCAAGCTATGATTTTGTAGTGTTCCAAATCTAAGATTCTTAGATTATGAATGGATTATTTACGAAATGTTTATAATATGGCCATATTTTGGTTTATATACAAATGTGGTTATAATGTTTTTCTTCGAAAAGTTAGAACTCCTCCAAAAAATAGGATTTTAAGTATTCGTAACATATATAGCTAGAAAGGAGATTATCTTATTTATTTAAGTAAAAAAATTATGAAAGATGTAAAAATTTTGTAGTTTTGAATTCGAGATTCTTGAACCAAATGTATATATTTTATCATTTAAATATAAACATAAATATAAATATAAATAAAAAGATTGTTTACCCATCCGCTAAACAAATTTATATAAATATATATAAAGAAAAATATAAATATAAAAATATAGTAATATAAGATAAACAAAAAGTGTTTGTTTTTAATTATTAATGGGATATATGGATGTATAAGACTAATGGCAAATTCTGTAAATAGTCTAATAAATCTTGGGTAATTATTTAAATAGAAGTCAAATCATTGTGAGAGCGACACATCAGCGTGGCAATCTTGTTAAAAACACGTGATGGTAAGGTTTTTTTTAAAAAATGTTTCTCTATTAATATATAGGGGATGTGTTTTCCGACCTAACAAATATGTAGAACTAATTCATATCCAAATTTTTAAAAAAATTGAATTTCATACGTAAACTTTACTTTAATGTCTTATTCAAAGTCAACCATTACAGTTACTGAATCAAATGACATATGTTTGATGATGTGGCTTAAAACAACGTCGTTTTAAGCGTTGGAGTTAAAATTTTATAAAATTTAGAAATAATCGGTTCTCGAACTCATGACGTTTTACTATACTCGTTGAACAAATGCTAATGGACTGCGCAAATGAGTAAAACGTTATGGGTTCGAGACCCGATTTTTACAAAATTTTATATATCTTAACTCTGACACTTAAAACTACATCGTTTTGAGCCATGGTATCAATCACCTATCATTTCAGCAACCGTAACGGTTGACTAACATCTGTTAATTACGACTCCAAATTAAATAAAATATTTAAAATCATATCTTAGAAAAAAGTAAATGGAAAAACGAAAGTGATTTCAAGTAGTTTTATTAAAAAAATATGGTTTTTAATAAAAAAAAATAAAAATATTGGGTTTTTGTTTTTGAATTGTATGATATAAACTTTTGAAATGTGTGTATAAAGAAAAACAGAGTTATAAGGGTATTAAATAATAAATAAAAAAGGGCATAATTAAAAAACTGTAGTAAACTAACACTAATCTTCAAAATTTTAAGAGTGGCACCTGCCCTTCCTAATAAACCGCGCCGACGAGGCTTGTTCGGTCAAGTAGACACCGCCGACGAGGCTTGTCATGAACGCGAACTCTGCGCACCCGAAGTAAACAAAGTAGGACACATGGTGTAGGAATCTCACATATCCATTTTTGGTTAAGAGATATGATAGAATCAGGAACCATAGATTGTGGTTTGGATCTTAATCATTATGTGTGTGTATATATGCAATTGTGCTAGCTTAATTAGGCTAATACTTAATTGTGCTAGCTTAATTAGACGAATACTTTCGCTTCATCCCAATTAGGCTAATGCTTAATTTTGTTTTCTTTTTAGGAACGAGAACAGCTGAAGAACATAACGACTATGCTGCAGTACATAGGAGGTTCTGAACCCTCTAGGAGGTTTGGACCAAAACGGACATGTGCGATTCTGACACCATGTGTCCTACTTTGTTTACTTCAGGTGTGCAGAGTTCGCGCATGACAAGCCTCGTTGGTGGGTCTACTTAACTGTTAATGTGGCAAGAGATGCGGCCCACATTAGGAAGATGGTTCGTCACAGATTCATGATTTCTTAGTGCCTTCACCGCCAGAGTTTGGACAATTGTCCCGATCCAGGAGAAGAGTATCTCCATGGTCCCGATCGGCGCAACATTAGCTGCGGTTTTGAAGATGGTCGCCTTGGTCCTTGTTTGAGTGATGGAGCGGTGCAACTTTAGACACTAAATATAAAGTTGGATATGAAATTCAAATTTATTTGGAGTTTGGGTATGAATTAATCTTCCGTATTTGTTCAGGTCTAGAAACACACTTAACGGATTGTACGGGTATGAAAAAAAAAAACCTTTTTCCCTTAATCAACTAGAGAAAAATCTTCCACATATAGTTTTATTTAACAACAACGACTCATACAAAGTGTTTAGCCCATTTAGACGTCATATCGAATTGATTTGAAAGCCATCCATGTCTTTGAAAGATGAGGTTTCGACGGAAATCACAAATGGAGAGTGTTTGAAAATGAGAGTCACTTTGATAGAAGCTACTAATTTAGGAACTGAAACCATCTAGATATAAGGTCTTTGAGTTTGTGGTTTTTTAGTCCGTAAAAGATTAATGGTCTTGTCGAATTCCTTATATCTATATATACATTTTTGGTAGAGTTTTTGGCCAAAAAACCTTATTCCATTTCTTATTTGTACTCTTAGTCCCTACGAATCAAATCAATCCTTATCTTGACTTAGTCTATCTGATACCGATTCTAATCATGATCGTCTTTTACCCTGAATTAGTCACTGAATAATTCAGAACGTAATTCAGCAACACTAGAACTTGAAAGATTAAAGAATGAATTGTTTTTATTGATTTAGAAACTACTCAAAAACTAAATCTCTCTCAAGATCTTAGGTCTTTTGGAACAACTCTCCAAAGCCTTTTTTCTCTCTCTCTCTCTCTTAGGTCTTATGGAACAACTCTCCATAAGCCTTTTCTTCTCCATAAGCCTCTTAATCTAGTCTTATGAAACTATACTCTCCATAGACTCTTCTTATATAGAACTTAGCTACACTAATTCTATATGAGTCTCTTCCTCTAGACTCTCATGAGATCCTTTTCGACTCTCATGTGTGTCGATTCTCTTGAGTCTCGACTCTTTTCTTGAGCTCTCTCCTATGAGCTTTCTCTCTTTTGAGCTGCTTGAGCTATTCGAGCTTCTCGAGCTATTCTTCTTCTTCTTCATAAGGCTCTTATTTATACTAGATCCAAGCTTCTCCTAATCCTATTATGATAAGGAAATCTTACATACTTTATCCAACTTGACATTATTTGTATTTTCTTTTTCTATTCCTTCTAGCATCTTCTAGAAGGAAATAACTTGCTCCTCAAGTTAGTTGGAATTATCCAACAACGAAATCTATCTGACAAATATATTGTCTTAACCAAATTTTAATTGCTAATTTCCTAAAATCTCTATATTTAATTTAAACATAAATATATGATTCTTCTTTCACATTTATTTGATCTTATATTTAAATTATTTTGAATTTATATAAAATACATATAGTTAATAAAATATTAGATTTTTTTCTGCATATGATGTGATTAAAAATTTTAAAAACGGACTTATATTACTCAATCGATGAAGCAAAAAATATGTGTACAATGTCCCACATTGCTTAAAAAATTGGGCAATGGTTTAGTGTCATACTATAAAAAGGACTAAAATGATTCTAAATACGATAAACAAGAAGCTTGATTTAATGCATCCAAAATTAAAAGTGTTATCCGGTTTACTCTAGTTCTTTATTTTAAAGAATTATTTTAAAATATTATAAATATTTAAATTTATTAAAAGTTAAAAAAAAAAAAATATTAATACGGGACGGTATACTACGGGTGAAATCCTAGATATATATACATTTTTGGAGAAGATTTTGGGCAAAAATCCTTTTAAAATTTTGTATTTGTACATTTAGCCCCTGCAAAAACAATCTGACAAAAATATTGTCTTAAGCAAATTTTACAAAACAATAAATTAACTCACAAAACTTCTAACATTGTGATAATGAGATTTGATATTCAAAGATATGAAAATCAAATATTTAAATTTAAATACTATTAAACATTATATCGAGAATATCTAGCAAATGGAAACTACTTAAACAATAAAATCAAAATCAAATCTAAATTTCTAATGATTTTTCCACATACCTTATCATAAACAACTAATACAATATAAATCATTAATTCGATTGTTTAAATTATCCTAATTTAAACGTTAGTTTCCAGAATCTAACTGGTTTCCGAATTAATGCACATAATAAAACATGGATCAATTGTTTACACGAGGATCCAATTTATTTAATATTCTGATTTTGACCCAAAAATAATTAAATCGGATCTTTGATAAGATTTACCAAAAACGACTTAAATCATTAATGAAAAAAATTTAATGAGAAAATCAATCATCAATTATAGTAACAAATTTAAAGCATATTCCTTAAATAATCATATATTAATTTTCGAAAATATCTTATTTTAATATATTTTTGGAAAGTTATTGAAAAATTAAATCAAATTTCTATTTACATCCGATATTAATTTCAATACTAGAAATTGACCCGCGGTACACCGCGGGGCTATATATTATTTTTAAGAGTCAAAATTTAAATCTTTTGAAGGCTATCTACATATATAACCTATAGTTTTTTTTATAGAAAAATGTACATATATATCTATATATTATTCAGTGTGAGTGTACGATTAGTATGTTTTAGTTTTCAATTTTTAAAATATAGAAATGAAAACATACAATTCATTAACTAACGATGTATGGCGGATTTAAATTTAATTTCTTTTGTTGTTTGCATTTTATTATAAGATTTTTAAATAATATAAGTAATTTTATATATGTCAAAAATGATATTTTTGGTTTGTAATTTTTTTGAGTAAATAAATATTATAACAATGCAGTATGGATGTAATTGTAGCAAGGATAGTTCTGGCTAATAAATATATTTTCTAAAGATTTTTTGGCAATGATTGTTTAGGTTAATATCTTTGATTTAATTTTGAAAATCTAAATAATAAATGCCAATGAGATGCCATCGTAAATAGTAGTAAACTCAAGGGCTATGTTTCTTTTAAAAAAATCAAAATTTATATATATATTTTTAAAGATTATCTATTGATATAACCTATTGTTTATCAAAAAAAAAATCAATCCGCATGAAACAATATTCTTGAAGATTTTCTATTGTTGATGATATTGTAATGGTCTCATGTGTGCGATAATTAAGGGATTTTGTTATAATTAATGGAAATATGAAAAAATCTTGGAATATCTTTCCATTACTCGATTTTTTGTTTGATTTTGTCATTAACCTCTTTTCATTAATATTTTTGTTTTACATAATAAGAAATTAAAACGGATCAAAACTAACTCTAATTCATAAAATTATTATATGATAAATGTGATCAAATTACATATATATTTTTTTTTAAAAAAATTCTTATTTTTGATCCTTGTTTAAGTAGTACACCACATTACTCTTTTTCCAATAATACTTTCACGCTTAAAAATGAGATCAAATCAAAAGACGATTGCTATAAACTTCTATTTTCCTGAAAGCAAAAATAAACAAATTAAATTAAGAGCATATATATATATATATATAATTAGTTAAAACTAAAACATACATAGAAAAGAAGTATTAGGAATCACTAAATATGAAATACATTAAGGGGGTGTTATTGGTTTGCAACTTTGAAAGAGTTTTAATGACTTTAAAGAATATAGAGAGTAGATAAAATTAAAGATTTTAAATGATTACTAGAGAGTTTTGTATAATCTCTTTGATTAGCTTTTCCATAATCTTGTAAAGTCTCTCTCATAATTTTTAGAATCTTGTAAAGTCTTCCTAAATATAATTATAAACTTTGATAGTATCTCAAACTTTTATTATAACATATTTCCAAAATATTGCATAATATTGTATTGTGGTTATTATTGCTTGTCTCATCTTCTATATAATTATCTCTAACAAAAACGTAGGTTTTGGTTTTGTGAAAAGTGTACTCTCCCCAAATATCCTTCTACGCTTTTGTCAAAAGTTAAGAGGTACGTACGTTCTCAAATTTTCTCTAATTCATCTTTTAACTTGTGTGTCTATATATTATTATTTTCTTTCTATTTGGATGTTTTGATTTTGTGTTCTTTGACTGATTGAGATTCTAGTGATTATCAAAATTTTTCATATATTATTTCAGTGTATAATGGGTTAATGAGTGTGCTAAAAACAACGTTTCATAGAAAATAAATAAACTATAGATCTTTCGATGACCATTAACGAGGATTATAACCGTATCAATTATTTATAGAAACAACTTTCAAGCTATCTATTAGATTTATAACTGTTTTCTTTATATATTATGTTTCTTTGCTTAGTTAATGGGGGATTCCCAAAAGAGTAAGGAAAAGGGTCCATACAATCTGTGGGGACCAGATGAGACACAAGTGCTAGTAGAGCTACTTGTTGATGCAGTTCACCGAAACTGGCGTGACAATAGCGGTAACTTTAGCAAGCTAACGGTGGAGCAAAAGATTCTACCAGTTCTCAATGAAAGACTTGGATGCCAAAAAAATCACAATCAGTATCTAAGTAGATGGAAGTACTTGAGAACCCTATACCAAAATTATTTAGACCTTCAACGCTTTAATTCTGGATTTGGATGGGATCTTGAAATGAAAAGGTTTACCGCTCCGGATGAAGTGTGGGATGAGTATTTAAAGGTATATTTTCATTATATATGTTTAAGCATATAACATTATTTTTCAAACAGATCTTATGAGTGATATATATTTATATATTTTTTAATCTACAGAAACATCCTAAACATAAACATCTACGACATGAGTCAAATGAACAATTTGAGGATCTTCAACTCATATTTGGATGTGGCTTAGCTACTAGTGGTTCCGCAATTGGAATGGGTGAAACCACTGATGCTCGAACCTTTAGAAGTGGGGGGAGTAAAAGAGTGAAAGATAACAAAATTGATGATGAAGTTTTTGAACTATCATCTCAAGAGCCAGCTGCATCGCCAGAATGTGATACGCCACCCTTTCCAGGCACAAATCCAAAAGGACGGGTAGAAAAACTTCGTCCAAGGAAGAGGTCTAGAACCTTAGCTACTAGCAATGCAGATAAACTGAAAACTGATGAGGAGGATCCTATGATCATAGTTAGTAATAGGATCCTTAATGTCATACAACAAAGAGAAAAAAGACAACGAAGAGAAGCCGAGAAAAGAGAAGAAAATCTAAGGCGGGAAGCTGAGGAAAAAGAAGCTGAAAAGAAAAAAACAATGTCTGGGAAGCGATGAAGGAAATTCCTAATTTAGAGAATCATATTCGCTACAAAGCAGTTACCTTGATTCATTCGCTTGGAATGAAAAATGTCTTCATCGACATGTCGGTAGAAGAACGTTTTGGTTGGATTCAGAGCAATGTTGGCTTTTGAATTTTCTTTTTTGTTTTTTGTTTTTGATTATTGCTTTTTTTTTTTTTTTTTTTTTTTTTTTTTTTTTTTGGATCTCTTGTTTGGCAAGACAATATTTTTTTGTTGGTTAATGAATTTAGTTTCATACAAGTTCTATTGAAATTGATTTTTATTTTCATTCCCAAATATATCCTTTGTGTGTATACGTTTGATGCATAGTGGACTAGAACGTACCGTACGTCTAACAAACATAAACACGTCAAATTATTTTTGTTCATATTTTTCATTTAACTGATTAAATAATATTTGCAGGAAAGCGTTTGTATATCATGGAGCACACAATTTTGAGAGAGGATGAATTTCAACTTGAAGATGACGAATCGGAAATGGACGTTTTGCTATTACTACTAGAAAATACGACCAGAGCTTACTTTATGAATAGACGTATTGAGCGTCCGATGCGTAAGCCTATCACAAGAATTGGCTACATTTACATCCAGAAAGCTCTTAAGGAAGATCAGGAACACTTTCGACAGGTATACCGTATGTACCCGGAAGTCTTTTTGAAGTTATGTCATCTTATCACAGAACAAACATCTTTAAGAGGTACCAACCAAACTTGTCTTGAAGAAATGGTGGCTACATTTTTGCTCACCATTGGTCAAAATTCAAGATATAATTATACAATGGACACATTTAGGAGATCAAAATTTGCTGCAAGTACCAATTTTCACAAGGTTTTAAAGGCATTAAACACTATTGCACCAAGTTTGATGGCCAAACCTGCACTCACAGTTCCTACAAAAATAAGAGAAAGCACACGCTATTATCCTTATTTCAAGGTATGTTTACTACAAAATCTATTTCAAGGTACATTTCAACACAATTTAAATATTCATGATTTTTACAGGATTGCGTTGGAGCTATCGACGGTACACACATTCATGCAACAGTGCCTGCTTCTGATGCACCAAGCTATCGTAATCGGAAAGGATATACATCACAAAATGTTCTTGTTGCTTGTAACTTTGATCTAGAATTCATATATGTCCTTAGTGGATGGGAAGGTACAGCTCACAATTCAAAAGTATTAAATGATGCTCTAACAAGAAGTACGAGCAAGCTACCTGTTCCCGAAGGTATATACATATACATTACATAGATAATTATTTGGTTAATATAAATTTTTTAAAATATTATCATATATGAATTTCAGGAAAATATTACCTAGTTGATTGTGGATTTGCAATTCGGCGCAACTTTTTAGCTCCATACAGAGGTACAAAGTATCATCTACAAGACTTTAGAGGTCAAGGTTGTGACCCTAGTAATCAAAATGAGTTATTCAACTTGCGGCATGCATCTTCAAATCCCGTTTTTAAGGTACAAGCAGAACTCGTATTAGCTTGTGCTGGATTACATAATTTTCTTCGTAGAGAATGTCGGTCCGATGAGTTTCTTCCCGAAGAATACAGTGAGAACATCGAAGAAAACAATGAGAATAACGAAGAAAACACTTACGAGGAAAATGGAGATATGGGAATTCTCCAATCTCAGCAAAGAGAATATGCTAATAATTGGAGAGACACAATAGCTGCTAATATGTGGGCCGAAGCTACAGGAACCGGGAGCCATCCATGAAGAACCTGAAGTTTTATTTTCAAATATTTTGTTGAATATACTTTTCATGTGTTGGAGTAATATTTTGTTTTAAACATTGTTCGTGTGTTAGATTTTTTCAGCATAATACTACAATTTGGTTTTTCACAGTTCTTGTTTTTGGGTCAAAAAGCAACACACATAAATAGATTTTTGGTTGAATAGTGTTTACGTAGGCAATAGATCTTTGTTAGAGAGATTAGAGAGAGGTCGTAAACAAGTTATGTTCATGGGTCTTTGTTATCATTGGTCTTTGTTTAATGGGTAGGAAGATGATCCATGTTAATATATGTTGTTTTCTAAAAATTGTATATACAAAGTAAAATATACTCATATGATTCACAATCTCTCTTTTTTTTGTGATACTTTTCATGATTTTAGTTTCTGAAGAAAAGTGTATAAAATCATAAACCAATAACACAATAGTTTAAATCATTAACAATCAGAAATACTTTTGTTTTAGTTGAATAACACAGAATTTTCAATGACTTTATTAAAGTATGAATCCAATAACTCCAGATTTATAAAGATTTTAAGGTGGTGTTATTGGTTAGTGAAGTTAAAATCAACTCCATTAGAGTTAAAGTCTATCAGATTTCAAATATTTTGGGTTCATTCAAAGTGAACCACTATTCATTTTGTCAAATATATGGAGGTGCATTTTCAATGATACGTGATGTCATTTGGTTTTCTATAACATAACTGAATTCAATAACAGATGATTTTTATAATCTAATCGAAATCCAACAAAACTTTTGACCATTTTTTTCTTTTCTTATTTCAAGTTGTTCTAATGTTTCGAAGTTTTAACAAAAGATACATATGCTAAAGAATTTATTCATAAACCTTTGGTGATTTCAAATTAAAACTTTAAAAATAAATAAAATGAAAACAAAGTTCAAAAAATGCAACGTGAAAACAATCTTAAAAAAAAAATGCTACTGGTTTATTCCATACTGGTTTGAATCCATCCTAGCCTCTCTTCCACCGACATGCTCACGAAAACGTCTTGTATTCCCAAATGATAAATCTTGGTAAGTGCCTTGAAACGAATACGTTTATCCAAATCAGAAATTTCTTTTAGAGCATCCCAAACGTTATTTTTTTTTTGTGCCACTTCTTTTTGTTGCCTCTCTTCTCTTTGTTGTATTATATCCAAAATTTTACTGCTAAGAACCATCATAGGACTTTCTTCTTTTTGTGAAGTACTTCTCTCAGATCTTGTTCTTTTACGTGGGGGAAGCTTCTCCGTTGGACTTTCTGAAGTTCCATGAGACATGAATGGTGCGTAATGCTCTGATGACTCATGATGAGTTGTTGTATCATACTCATACCCGTTGTCAAAATCACTCACATATTCTTCTCTTGAATTCTTCCCAGCTTTGTACGTACGTGCATCCGTACTATCACACAATCCAACAGCTTAGTCTCCTCTGGCGACCACGGATTGTAATTCCCCTTTTTTTTCTTTGGTTCTGCATCTCCCATAGTGATATCTATGGGTACATCAAATTTCAAAACCAAATACAGTATACGTTAAAACATGAAAAAGTTACAATATATTAATGAACAAATAACAATTAGAAATAACCATACGTCAATGCAAAACGCAAAGATAAAGTCTGATGGGAAACAAAAGTTAATCAATATCACACTTCCAACATAAAAACATAAGAACGTAACAAAAAAAAACACATAAGAACAAGAGTACCTTTTTCTATGGAGTCTAATGAGCTCTTATGCTTTGAGAGGAGAGACATATGTGACATTTATAGAGATAGTGCTATCGTAGAGATGAAGATTAGATTAATATTTTGTGATAATATTATGATGATCATGTTAATATTCTAATTGATATGATTCTATCGTTAGTAGCAATTAGAATATTATGATGATCATGTGCAATATTCTGTTTGATATGATTCCATCATCGTAATGCCAATGAATTATTATTTTTAAACTATAAAAAAATTGAAAAGGTAAACGTCATTGTTGGGGTCGGGTTCCACCCTTTGGCGCCGAGCCAGACTTAGAACACTTCGGGAGTCTTTCAGAGATCATTTCGGGGCATCGCATCATTCACCTCGGGATATCTGTCTAATCGATTTAGTATACCCGAGCCCATCGCCTCGGGGATACTTAAACAAGACGTCGAAAGCACCCGAGCCCAATTGCCTCGGGGGTACCCGAGCCCATCGCCTCGGGGATATCCTGAACAAGACATCGGAAGCACCCGAGCCCAATTGCCTCGGGGGTACCCGAGCCCATCGCCTCGGAGATACTTAAACAAGACGTCGAAAGCACCCGAGCCCAATTGCCTCGGGGGTACCCGAGCCCATCGCCTCGGGGATATCCTGAACAAGACATCGGAAGCACCCGAGCCCAATTGCCTCGGGGGTACCCGAGCCCATCGCCTCGGGGATATCCTGAACAAGACGTCGAAAGCACCCGAAGAAGTCATCCTAGAGTGCCCGAGCCAGTCCTTCCTGTGTACCCGAGCCGGTTGCACAAGTTCCCCGAGGTGAAGTCTTCATCATCGCCCGAGGTAAAGACTTGGTAAATATTCGCTTTCAAAGTACCATTTCCAAGCAAGGTATCATTTCCGAACAAGAAGGATCATTTCCGATATACCCGGAAATGATAAGAGAGAATCTAGAAGGATCGACTCAAATCAGGAAATCCCCCAAAGACTCCGAAAAATAAGGAAATTATCCTAATCCGCGATATTCTGAGCCGACTTCAAGATAAATGGAAATCTTCCGAGAATATCGCTGGAGAGGCGGTTTATCACCCCTACATAAAGAGACTCAAGGCTCGATCAAAGGCAAGCAATATCGCTCTAGAATTTACACTACGCAAAGCTCTCATAGCACAAACATCTTTTTCCTTTTACGATCAAACTCTTGTACGATCAAAGTCATCTTTTTCTTAATAATATCAAGAACACCATCTTTGGTCACAATCGTTTCTGTTGTTCTTTGAGAATTCACGATTATCGTATCCCTAAAATAAAACCCTAGACAAATCTTGATTGTGTTAGTTTCGACTTCCACAGTTTGGCGCCGTCTGTGGGGATACTTTAGAATTCTCTTACCCTAAGACGCAGAACTCGATTACTGAAAAGGACGATGAACGAAGACGGTCGTCAGACACCACCAGCTGGAGGAGGGATCCCGAACCCTCCGAACCCTCAGAATCCTCAAGCCGATCCGACGATCCTAGCGACCCTAGCCGAACTGAAAGACCTGATGGTTAAATTCCAGAAGAAAGCTGACGACCAAGAGAAAGCCAACAAAACCTTGGCGCAGCGAGTCGACGAAATCGCAACACGCGGGCAACAAAAAACCACACGTTTCCAGACTCGGCCGCCACGAGCTCGGCGGGACTTGCCTGGCATCAACCCAACAAGACTTACGTTCGCGACACCAACCGGCAACACAAGAGTCGCAACCCAAGCCGACCCTGCCAGACGCGAGAACCAAGATGATCCCACCGAGCCGGACGCAGTGGACTTGACGGACGAGCCAGATGATCTGCAAGATGAGCGTACCCGAGCCGGAGCTAACTCCGCCGAGCGAACAGATCTCACTGACGATGAAGAAACTGAGGAAAACATAAGGTGGGCCGAAGAATCCGAAAGAGAAGACGAGCTAAGCAAGATCCGAGCCTCCCTAGCCAAGGCGGAAGCCGATATGAAGCTCGTCAAAACCCAAATACATAGCGTTTCGTCCTCCGCACCGAACATCGACCAAATTTTGGAAGAATCTCGGAATACGCCTTTCACCAAAAGGATTTCCGAAACGACGATGTCCAATCTGGGAAAGTTCAAAATCGACTCTTACAACGGATCAACCGATCCAAAGTGCCACATTAAATCGTTCGTGATATCTGTGGCCCGAGCCAGATTCAAACCCGGGGAAAAGGATGCAGGTCTGTGCCTACTGTTCGTGGAACACCTCAAAGGACCCGCATTAGAGTGGTTTTCGAGATTGGAACGAAACTCGATTGATAGTTTCGACGAGCTGTCGACATTGTTCCTCAAACAATACTCCGTGCTCATCGACCCCGGAACTTCTGACGCGGATCTGTGGTACTTGTCTCAACAGCCCACCGAGCCATTAAGGGATTTCCTCAAGACCTTCAAATCGACGCTAGCCAAAGTCGAAGGAATTACAGATGTAGCAGCTCTCTCGGCTTTGAAGAAAGCTCTCTGGTACAAGTCAGAATTCAGGAAAGAGTTGAACCTGTCTAAACCAACAACAATTCGCGACGCGCTGCATCGAGCCTCGGATTTCGTCGCCCACGAAGAAGAAATGGCGCTACTAGCAAAGAGGCACGAGCCAACAAAACAGGCGCCCCGAACCGAGAAAACCGAGAAAGCCCAAGCGACACTTCCGGTCCAGAAGAAAACTCGTGAGAGCGGTACGTATACGCATCACGAAGGGCGCAATTTCTCAGGATACCATAGCTACCAAATTGACACGCCCCGAGGCCGTGGCCGCGGCAGAGGCCGAGGCCGTGGGCGTGGAAGAGAGTCCTTCACTTGGACGAGGGATCAGCCACCGAGCAATGATCAAGAATATTGCGAACACCACAAAATTTTCGGCCATCATACCTCGAGATGCCGAAGCTTCGGAGCCAAGTTAGCAACCAAATTCCTAGCTGGAGAGCTCGGGACAAACGTAACCCTTAAGGACCTCGAGCCAGAACCAGAGCCCGAGCAGACCAACCCAGGAAGAGACCCCGAACCAAGGAACCAGGAGTCTCAGAAAAGAACCCGGGGGTCGGAAGACGAAGACCGAGATGGTACGCGGCAGAAGGTTCTTACCATAATGGGTGGATCACCTTACTGTCCTGACACCGTAGCGGCAATCAAAGCTTATCAACGCCGAGCCGAGACGCCTAGCAACTGGACAAGACGCTTCGATCGACCTAACGACGTGATCACATTCGAAGTAAGCGAAACAAACGGGCTCGATATGCCTCATAACGATCCAATCGTCGTCACTCTAGCAATAGGAGACCACGATATTTACCGAGTATTAATTGACACCGGCAGCACCATTGACGTGATCTTTCGCGAAACGCTCCAACGAATGAACATCGACATGTCACAGGTGGTTCCGACCCCGAGGCCTGTCCTCGGATTTTCAGGGGAAACTTTGATGACGCTTGGAACCATTCAACTACCAGTCCGAGCCGGCGGGGTAACAAAGATAGTCAACTTCTCAGTCACCGATCGACCTACCATCTACAACGTCATAATGGGAACCCCGTGGTTAAATCTAATGCGAGCTGTCGCATCAACATACCATCTATGTGTCAAGTTCCCGACCCCTAATGGCGTGAAAACGATATGGGGCAGTCAGAAAAATTCTCGGATGTGTTTCATGGCAGCACACAAACTCCGAAACCCTGTCACTGAAGTGAAGGCTGAAACGGATCACAAGAAATCAAAACTTGGCCGGAGTGAAGAGAAGGCTATATCTAAACAGTTATAGCAATTACAGATCGAGGAGGCGCGCGAGGAGAAGAAGCCTACCTCGGATCCTGTAATCTCTATTAGCCTCGACGACAAACGGCCTGAACGATGCGTGGAAATTGGCAGCGACTTAACCGAGGAGATCAAGATCGAGCTCATCTCATTCCTCAAAGAGAACATCGACACCTTCGCCTGGTCGGCTGAGGATCTACCTGGGGTAAGCATCGATGTAATCTGCCACGAGCTGAATGTTGACCCATCTTTCAAGCCCATCAAGCAGAAGCGAAGAAAATTGGGTCGGGATCGCGCAGATGCAGTGAACGCTGAAGTAGAAAAGCTCCTGAAGATCGGCTCGATCTCTGAAGCAAGATATCCGGACTGGTTAGCAAATCCTGTCGTGGTTAAAAAGAAGAACGGCAAGTGGAGAGTCTGCGTCGATTTCACCGATCTGAACAAAGCTTGCCCTAAAGACAGTTTTCCGCTCCCACATATCGATCGTTTAGTGGAAGCAACCGCGGGAAATAAGTTGCTATCATTCATGGATGCTTTCGCAGGATACAATCAGATTCTCATGCACCCCGACGATCGCGAGAAGACAGCATTCATCACAGACCGAGGTATCTACTGTTACAAAGTCATGCCCTTCGGACTCAAGAACGCCGGCGCGACGTATCAGCGACTCGTCAACAGGATGTTCTCAGAACAGCTCGGGAAGACGATGGAAGTTTATATCGACGATATGTTAGTCAAATCCCTTGAAGAAAGCGATCACATAGCCCATCTACGCGACTGTTTTCGTCAGCTCAACAAGCATAACATGAAGCTTAACCCGGCAAAATGTCGTTTCGCGGTAAAGTCTGGAGAATTCTTGGGATATCTCGTAACTCACCGAGGCATCGAGGCAAACCCGAAGCAGATCGATGCTCTACTAAACATGCCCTCACCGTAGAACAAGCGCGAAGTCCAACGTCTCACCGGGAGAGTCGCAGCCTTGAACCGATTCATCTCGCGATCCACTGACAAATGCCTGGCTTTCTATGATACTCTGCGCGGAAACAAGAAATTCGAATGGACCGATCGCTGCGAAGAAGCTTTCCAAGAACTAAAAAAGTATTTGGCCAATCCACCGGTTCTAGCGAAACCAATCCCGGGCGAGCCGTTATTCCTATACATCGCAGTCTCTGATACGGCTATAAGTGGAGTGATAGTCAGGGAAGACAGAGGGGAGCAGAAGCCGATATTCTATGTCTCGCAAACTTTCACCGACGCGGAAACACGCTACCCGCAAACTGAAAAGCTCGCCCTCGCCGTAGTAATGTCAGCTCGGAAGCTACGGCCATATTTCCAGTCTCACTCGATTGTCGTCATGGCGCCCATATCACTCCGAACCATCTTGCACAGTCCGAGTCAATCAGGACGCCTAGCCAAGTGGGCAGTAGAACTCAGCGAGTATGACATCGAATACAGGAACAAAACATGCGCAAAATCTCAAGTCCTGGCCGATTTTATCATCGAGCTGCCAACGGAGAACGTCCGAGAAGAGTCACCCAACGCTGTTTGGATCCTCCACGTCGACGGCTCATCCTCAAAACAAGGTTCTGGCGTCGGAATCCGCCTCGCATCACCAGAGGGTGAAATCCTTGAACAATCCTTCCGGCTTAATTTCGACGCGACCAACAACGTGGCTGAGTACGAAGCGCTGATAGCAGGACTTAAGCTGGCTCGGGGACTTAAGATCAACAAGCTGCGAGCCTTTTGCGACTCCCAGCTCGTGGCAAATCAATTCAATGGAGAATACGCAGCTCGCGACGAACGAATGGAAGCGTATCTTGCTCTCACGCAAGACTTGGCGTAACAGTTCGGAGAGTTTGAGTTAACCAGAATCCCACGAGGTGAGAACACATCGGCCGATGCCTTAGCAGCTCTAGCTTCAACCTCCGACCCAAATCTGAAGAGGATCATACCGGTTGAGTTCATCGAAAAGCCGAGCATAGAAGATAATAGCAAAGATCAAGTTCTAACAGCTCGGGAGACGGAAGAACCGGAAGAAATGGACATCGAACAGCTGGACCAGCAAACTACGGACGCAACCGAGCCCGAATACGGAAGCGACGCCAAATGGATCGGAGCCATCCGAAGCTACATCGCCGACGGAGAAGTTCCTACCAAAAAATGGGCAGCTCGGAAGCTTAAGGCCAAAGCGGCTCGATATACTTTGATCGACGGAGAACTCTTTAAATGGCAATTTTCCGGTCCCCTCCTTATCTGTGTCGAAGGAAATGAAGCTCGCAGAGTCATGGAAGAAGTTCACGGCGGATCTTGTGGAAACCATTCTGGCGGAAGAGCTCTGGCTATAAAGATCAAACGCCACGGATATTTTTGGCCGACGATGGTCAAAGACTGCGAAAAATTTTCTCAACGATGTGATAAATGCCAGAGGCACGCACCAACAATTCATCAACCCGCCGAGCTCCTCTCTTCTATAACTTCGCCTTATCCATTCATGCGATGGTCCATGGACATCATCGGACCTCTACACAACTCCAAGCAGAAGAAACTCGTCCTCGTACTGACAGACTATTTCTCCAAATGGATCGAGGCGGATTCTTACGCCAGCATCAAAGATGCGCAGGTCGAGAACTTCATCTGGAAGAATATCATATGCCGCCATGGGATACCTTACGAGATCGTTACAGACAACGGATCGCAGTTTATCTCGGCTCGGTTCGAAGGATTCTGCGAGAAATGGGGAATTCGCCTCAGCAAGTCTACGCCTCGGTACCCTCAGGGAAATGGACAGGCCGAGGCGGCAAACAAGACGATTCTCGACGGAATAAAAAAGCGCCTCGACGCAAAGAAAGGCCGCTGGGCCGACGAATTGGAAGGAGTATTATGGTCGCACAGAACCACGCCGCAGCGGGCCACGGGAGAAACACCTTTCGCCCTTGTCTACGGCACGGAGTGTGTGATTCCCACCGAAGCCGAGATCCCGGGACTAAGAAGACGTTTTCTCCCCGAGCAGGAAAATTCCAACACTCAGATGATGCTGGACGAGCTGGACTTAATCGATGAAAGAAGAGATTCGGCTTTGATCCGTATGCAGAATTATCAGAACGCAACGGCTCGATACTATAATTCTCACGTTAAGCATCGCCGTTTCCACGAAGGAGATCTCGTACTGCGCAAAGTTTTCCAGAACACCGCCGAGCAGAACGCAGGTAAGCTCGGCGCGAATTGGGAGGGACCTTACACGATCGCAAAGGTAATCCGTCCCGGCGTCTACGAACTCGTCAACATGAACGACAAAGCGGTACCTAGATCCTGGAACGCAATGCATCTAAGGAAATATTACCGCTAAAAACCTAAGGTACGCATGTACTTGAACTACGGGGTGGCTTGATCCCTGAAAAGGGTACGTAGGCAGCTCGTCCTCGGACGAGTTCAGCTACCCCCTAATTAAAAAAAGGGGGGAGTGGGTCCATATACATATATACTCCCACTAAATTTTTCAAATTCTCTAAGTTTTTATCTTCCGATTATCAATCTTATCCACCTCGGAGATTTTAACGGTCATCTTATCGACTTAAAGCTAAAAGTTCGTTCGGACGATGGCCACGTCCTCGGACAGAAAAAGCTCTTTTCACCGCCTCGGTTACAGCGCGCTATATAAACAGTCGAGATAATTCGGTCGGAGATATCTTGCCATAAAGAAATTGTCTTCAGAAAACCCAGTTGACCTCAACACTGGTACCCCAGTTCGCTTCTAAGCACTGGTACCGACTATATCAGCTCGGGTCGCAACCGATAAAGATTAGTCTCATATAACCAAAACCCAGTTACTTTAACACTGGTAAAACGATCCTTTTCACTTTCAGTTCGGAAGTTGAAACGGTTCGGGAGAAATTAACCTTGTGGTCTCACTTACAAAAACCCAGCTATCTTAACACTGGTTCGCTATTCCGAAAGATAACTTCTACTGAACCAAAATTCATCCTTACCAAAATCCAATTACGTTAACATCGGTGTATAATTCAGTTCGGATGTTAAAACGTTTGAATTGACACTGGCGCACGATTCTTTTCGTTTTCGGCTCGGAAGTTAATACTATTGGGCATGTCGTAAACCCAGTTACTCAACACTGGTATCGGATTCAAAAAACATGTATTCAGGTGGATAAAGCCATCCAGGCATAAGTTTTTACAAAAGACTCGAAACAAAAAAAAAGAGAAAAAGAAACGCCTCGGACTTATTCGTCCCGCTCCTCGACATGTGCTGCCACGGGCGGCAAAAATGTGCCCGCCTGATCCGTAATGCCAATCCCCGCGGCAACTCCCTCGATTGATCTGTTTCCGAAATTATCTTCAACAGAATCTGGAGAAGCCGGAGGAAGCCTCAGATCCTCTCGCAGCTCGGTTCCAATCCGCACGAACTCTTCCTCGGCATCTCCGTACTCCGCTTTCCACTGGAGCACCTCCTCCTTCTCATCTTCGACGTTTTTGCCGCCTTCAAGATCGGCAATCAGTTCGGCATTAGCCCTAGCCTGGACCAGGAACATGTAGCGCTCGGACGCCTTCCCGTATAGGTCCATCTTCGCCTCTATCGCCTCGATCTTCTTGGCGAACTCCTTCTTGGCCGCTTTCCTCTCCCGACCTACCTCCTTCTCCCGAAGAGATTTCTCCTCGGTAAATAGTCGGTTCAAGCGTTCGACTTCAGCCTCCAACTTCCGACGAAGGCGAAGACCATCCTCGGCCGTCTTTAAACGCTCGACCTTCTCTGCTTTGGCCAACGCTTCGGCTTTCCGCCTGGCCTCATCTGCCTCGGCAATCATGGTCGCCGCCTCGGCAATTTTGGCCTCAGCCTCGGCACTCTTGGCATCCGCCTCGACTATCCTGGCATCAGCCTCAGCAGCCCTGGCGTCCGCCTCGGCTCGGAAGGTCTCGTATTTCCGGTTCGAAGAGTCGTAGGCTCGAACCATGCTGTTCATCGAATGAAAAGCCTGGGATGCAGAAGTTTAAGTTAGTACAAAAAATTCTAAATTTTGAACGACCGAGGATGCCTCGGAAATGAACCAATACCTTCAGGAATCCCGCAGCGGTTTCGCGGTAGTTTTGAGCCTCCAACAAGGCCTCGGGAGCAGGCAGTGGTGGACCCGAGCAAGAAGCGACAAAATTCGCCGAAGCGATCTTGTCCTTGTACACTGGAGGAGTTTCGCTACGACTCCTTTTCTCCTTCCTAGAAACTCCCGAGCCATCACCTCGGGGTCTTTTTCCCCTAGATTTGGATTTCGCCTCGGCGGCTGGAGCAGCAGCGACCAGAGCCCCTACCACCTCGGGGACGTCGGTCGTAGGGGAGATGTGTCCGGCCATCTCGGGGACGATCGAAACCACATCCCGAGCCTCATCAGTTGCCTCGGCACCAATAACGACCTCAGGGTTGGCCTCGGGAGGAGTAGGAGGTCTGAAGTTTGCCTCCAAAACGGCTTTTTCCTTAGCCGCCTTCTTTTCAGCAGCCTTCCTGGCTCTCAGAGATTGCGCAGCGCCTTGCATTTCGATGAGGTGATCTAGACGGTGATCAGATGATTCTGAAGAAGACTGGCAGGGAGCTCCGTGCAACAAACGCAAGGCTCTCTCGATTCTCTCCTGGGAGAAGTGTTTTGTCCAATCGCACTTCCGAGCAATTAGTTCGTCGTGGAGATCTAGAAAACCTTCGGGAATGTCTTCGAGAAACGACGGGTTCCGATCTGCATGAACAAGAAAAACGGTTAGTGAAAAGTTTAAAGCAAAACAAGGCAGCAAATACGGCTTCGGGCGCAGTACCGATTTGTCTCCACTTTCCAACGACTTTCCCTAAGTAGTCCTCGTGGACACTATATTAATTCAAGGCTACGAAGAAGAAATGGTCGGTATATTTTTCATCCTTGCTCGGGAAACCGCCGATAACCCTCCTATTTGGCCTCGGAGATATGTAAAATCTCTCGACAGGGCCCGGTATGCGCCGGATCTCTAGGAGATTCCTCAAGTGGCTTAGGTCAACCAGATTGACCGTCTCAATACTTCGGACTAAAATCCCCACTAGATGCCGCAAGCCTCGGGTCGTTATCTGGGATAAAGCAATCTTGTACGACCACAGAAACGCCAAAATCGGCCTCGGGATTGGAAGCCAAAGGTAGCAATGATAGAAGAACCCCTCGTAAAGGGTAAAAAACCCCTCGGGTGGATCATCGGCTCGCTCATTTGGAGTTGGAAGTCTCAGTTCAACCCCCTCGCTAAAACCAATCCGAGCCTTGAGATCCCGAAGGGAATCCTCCGTGCATAAAGTAAAACCCGGGGGATCAGGTTTCCTGGTCTTCTTGGCTCGTTTTCTCTTCTGTTGACCCTTGGCTGCTTGGACTTTAGATTGAAGCAACCTAGCCGCCTCGTCAGAATCGTAGTAAACTTCCTCGGCCTTAATAGGAAGTAGAGGCGCCTCGGGGGCATTTCGCCAGCACGATACTCCAGCTTCACCAGCTGCCGGTGGATGGATCCTCCTCCTACTCAAAGTCGCCTCGGGATCATCAGGCAAATCCTGATCCCGAGCCACATTCGCAATCGCGTCTTCCCGAACGATGAAACGGCTCGGGTCTTCTTCCCGTGAAGCCAACTCTGCATCACTACCACGGTACAACACGATCTGATTGTCCGTGGTATCCGCCTCGGGGTCGCTCGAGGAACTCCAGACCATCTTCCTCTTGTAGACGGGGAGAAGAGTGTCGCCTCGGGGCGAGTCGCTGGAATCAGAGAAAGACATTTTCTGGCTCGGGAGATTGAAGAAGTTGATCGGAGGAATAAAGTTTGACAGATTGGAGAAATCAACCTAGATCTAATGACGGTGGCGCTATGACGGAAGTATTAACGGAAAAAGTAGAAAACGCAAGAAATCAAGATCAGAGAGAAGAGAACGAACCTTGAAAATTTTCCTTTGCAATTGCGAAATGAAAAAATGAATCGAAGGCTTAGCATTTATAGAGATTTGGGGCACGTCGGGTACGAACGAGCCAAATAAAACACATCGAATCCGCGTCTGAGGCGCGTCGGGCACAAACGAAGTGAATAGGATACTTCGCATCCGCACGAGTCTCGGGAATCAGCGAAAGGACCTTTCCACTTCTCGAGAAGGAATCCCAACCGTCACACGCCAAGAGAAGATGAAACGACAGGAATTCGAATCGCCAAAAACTTTAAAGGGACCGAACTGATCGAAGTAAACGGCTCGGCCTAAATGTCATAAAGCTCATCACGCTTGGTTCTCCAAACTAACGAGCTGGGGGGCTAACTGTTGGGGTCGGGTTCCACCCTTTGGCGCCGAGCCAGACTTAGAACACTTCGGGAGTCTTTCAGAGATCATCTCGGGGCATCGCATCATTCACCTCGGGATATCTGTCTAATCGATTTAGTATACCCGAGCCCATCGCCTCGGGGATACTTAAACAAGACGTCGAAAGCACCCGAGCCCAATTGCCTCGGGGGTACCCAAGCCCATCGCCTCGGGGATATCCTGAACAAGACATCGGAAGCACCCGAGCCCAATTGCCTCGGGGGTACCCGAGCCCATCGCCTCGGGGATACTTAAACAAGACGTCGAAAGCACCCGAGCCCAATTGCCTCAGGGGTACCCGAGCCCATCGCCTCGGGGATATCCTGAACAAGACATCGGAAGCACCCGAGCCCAATTGCCTCGGTGGTACCCGAGCCCATCGCCTCGGGGATATCCTGAACAAGACGTCGAAAGCACCCGAAGAAGTCATCCTAGAGTGCCCGAGCCAGTCCTTCCTGTGTACCCGAGCCGGTTGCACAAGTTCCACGAGGTGAAGTCTTCATCATCGCCCGAGGTAAAGACTTGGTAAATATTCGCTTTCAAAGTACCATTTCCAAGCAAGGTATCATTTCCGAACAAGAAGGATCATTTCCGATATACCCGGAAATGATAAGAGAGAATCTAGAAGGATCGACTCAAATCAGGAAATCCCCCAAAGACTCCGAAAAATAAGGAAATTATCCTAATCCGCGATATTCTGAGCCGACTTCAAGATAAATGGAAATCTTCCGAGAATATCGCTGGAGAGGCGGTTTATCACCCCTACATAAAGAGACTCAAGGCTCGATCAAAGGCAAGCAATATCGCTCTAGAATTTACACTACGCAAAGCTCTCATAGCACAAACATCTTTTTCCTTTTACGATCAAACTCTTGTACGATCAAAGTCATCTTTTTCTTAATAATATCAAGAACACCATCTTTGGTCACAATCGTTTCTGTTGTTCTTTGAGAATTCACGATTATCGTATCCCTAAAATAAAACCCTAGACAAATCTTGATTGTGTTAGTTTCGACTTCCACAGTCATAGAAAATAACTCGTTCATAAAAATAAAAAAAAACTGTAAAGGGTTCAAAAATAAATCTTTCAGCCCAAACACGAGAATATAACTTTTCCATCGAGACCGAAGAAAGACAAAAAAACATGAACTTTATAAAAAGTAATTATCTTTGGCTACCAATATTAGTAGCATCTCTCCACATATCTGCAGCTATGGTTGCTCGCCAATGTCTTGCATACTCTCTTTCTTGCTCTTGGGTTTCAACATTTTCTTCACCACCATTTTCTTCAGAATTTTGATTTGCATTGTCAACATCTGTTTCATCTTCTTCATCACTTGAAAATTCATCTGACCGACATTTCTGGCGAAGAAAGTTATGTAAGGCAGCAAATGCAAGAACTATCTTTGCTTGGGTCTTAAAAGAAAACGGTGGTTGTGGAAGTCGAAACTAACACAATCGAGATTTGTCTAGGGTTTTATTTTAGGGATACGATAATCGTGAATTCTCAAAGAACAACAGAAACGATTGTAACCAAAGATGGTGTTCTTGATATTATTAAGAAAAAGATGACTTTGATCGTACAAGAGTTTGATCGTAAAAGGAAAAAGATGTTTGTGCTGTGAGAGCTTTGCGTAGTGTAAATTCTAGAGCGATATTGCTTGCCCTTTCGTTTGAGCCTTGAATCTCTTTATATAGGGATGATAAACCGCCTCTCCAGCGATATTCTCGGAAGATTTCCATTTATCTTGAAGTCGGCCAGAATATCGCGGATTAGGACAATTTCCTTATTCTTTGGAGTTTTCGGAAGATTTCCTGATTTGAGTTGATCCTTCGCGATTCTTCCTTATCATTTCCGAGTTTATCGGAAATGATCCTTCTTTTTCGGAAATGACAACTTGCTTGGAAATGATACCTTTAAAGAAGAATATTTACTAAGTCTTTGCTTCGGGCGATGATGAAGACTTCGCCTCGGGGAACTTGTGCAACCGGCTCGGGCACTTGAAGGGAGCCGGCTCGGGTTCACAAGCTTGCTGACGGACCCCGAGCAGACTACGGGTGTTCCCCGAGGCAACCAATGCAGTGACCCGAGGTGAATGGCAGTCTGACCCGAGGTGAATGGCAGTCTGACCCGAGGTGAATGGCAGTTTGACCCGAGGTGAATGACAGTTTGCACCGAGGTGTCTTCAGAAGTTCCCTGAGGCGTTCGAAGTTCGGCTCGGTGCTATGGGATGAAATCCGACCCCAACAGTTAGCCCCCCAGCTCGTTGGTTCGAAGAGCAACCGATGAGCTTCACGACTGTTAGTCCGAGCCGTTTTAACTTTGTTCCGAGCCCATCCTTGTATGCCGCGAAATTTTCAATGCTTCAAAGATGGTTAGTATCCTTCGGTGATTCTGATTCTTGACGATTCAAATCTCTTTGGCGCTTCATCTTCTTCTAGCGCGTGTGACGGTTGAGATTCTACCTCGAGAAGTGGAAGAGTCCTCTGCTGATTCCCGAGAACCGTGCGGATGCGAAGTATCTTAATATTGGTCACGCGCACCCGACGCGCCCGAGACTTGGGCGGATGCGAAAAATTATTAAACTCGTGTGTACCCGACGCGCCGAAGCGTTCCATAAATATCCGACTCCTGCTTCATTTTCTCATTTCGCAATCTGCAAGGAAAATTTCTAAGGCTTCTTTTCTCTCTGATCTTGATCTCTTTAATTTCCTCTGCTTTGCTTTATTTTCCGTCGTTCCTCCGCCGTGCCAGATCTTAGATTTGGTTTTTCCGATTTCGAATCTTGTTTTTCCGATTCTTTTTGATTCACCCGAGCCGAAGATGTCACTCTCTGATTCAAGTGATTCGTCCCGAGGCAGAAACATTCTTGTTCACGAAAGGAAAATGGTCTGGAGCAGTCCCTCGGAAGGAACCGAGGCTAGTTTTTCAGATTGCTCCGAGCGGAACGGCGATAGTGAAGCAAAATCGTCATTCGTGGACCGAGATCCGAGCCAATTTGTGGCTCGGGAAGATACAGTTGCGAATGTGGCTCGGGATGAGGATCTTCCCGATGACCCCGAGGCAGCTTTAAATACGGGGAGAACGCATCCTCCGTCTAAGGACGAAGCTGGGGGCTCTCGTTGGCAAAAAGCGCCCGAGCCGTCTTTGCTCCCTGTAAAGGCCGAGGCGATTCACTATAATTCCGACGCGGAGGCGAGAATGCTTCAGGCCAGGATGCAAGCGGCTAAGGCTCTGCAGCAAAAGACGAAGCGAGCCAGAAAAGTAAGAAGGCCCGACCCCCCTGGTTCTACGCTATCCACCGAGGACTCCCTCAAAGAGTTGAGAGTTCGGTTCGGTTTCAGTGAAGGAGTCACGATGAGGCTCCCGACCCCGAGTGAACGAGCCGATAATCCTCCCGAGGGGTTCTTCACGTTGTACGAGGGGTTTTTCAGTTTTTGTTTCCTGTGGTTCCCTCTCCCGAGGCTGATCGTTGAGTATTTGTGGTCGTACAAGATTGCGTTGGCTCAGATCTCAACTCGTGGACTGCGGCATCTTATTGGAATCTTAGTAAGGAGTTTCGAGGCGGATAAAGTTTTGTCCCTCGGGCATCTAAGGAATTTTCTGGAGGTTCGTCGTAGCCCGGGTCCTCTGGAAAGATACTACATCTCGCCGAGCAAAAATAAAAAGATCATTGGCGGGTTCCCGAGCAAGGACGAGAAATACACTGATCATTTCTTCTTCGTCTCGATTGACGAGGACTCCGTCCCCGAGGGATGCCTTGATAAAATTGTTGCGAAATGGGGCAAAATCGGTAGTTTACCCGAAGCGTTTGAGTTTTTCTTTCTGTCGTGATTTGATCGATTTGTTCTGACCAGTTTTGTTTTCGTTTTCAGATCGTAACCCGACGTTCCTCGAGCTTGTTCCCGAAGATCTTTTAGAAACTCACGAGGAGTTGACTTCCCGGAAGTGTAACTGGACCAAGCATTTTACGCTCAGAAGAGTCGAGAAAGCGCTGAGATTACTCCGAGGCGTGTCCTGTTCATCATCATCATCCTCTTTGGATCACCGATTGAGCGGCTATATGGAGATGCAGAAGGCGAAGATGACGCTGAGGGAGAAAAAGGCTGCTGAGAAGGAAGCGGCCGAGCAGAAAAGAGCCCTCGAGGCGGTCTTCAAACCTTTGACCGAGGAGTCTAGAAGGCCCGAGGCGTCCGATCTTCCCGAGGCGTCTGGCAGGCCCGAAGTGGTTAAGGGCCCCGAAGGATCCGGGGTTGATCTAGCTGTTGCTTCGGTTCCTCCCGAAGCGGTCGACGATGTCCCAGTTGGGGACAGTGGAGTTCGAGCTCCCGAGGTCGAACACACTGAAGTTGTGGTCGGCTTGGCTGCTGGTAGACAGGCCAAGTCTAAGGGAAAACGTCCTCGGGGCGACCACTCTACCGATAGGAGGAAGAGGTCGAAGAGCGATCACGGCAGCTCTCGACCAATTTACAAGGACAAGGTGGCTTCGGCCAACCTTGTTGCTTCGTGTGCGTGGCCTTTGTTGACGGCCCCTGAGAATTTGGCCGAGGCGGAGAGATACGCCGAGACTTCGGCCAACTTTCTGAAGGTAATAATTTTTTTTGTTGAACCTCTTGTTTTGAAGTTCTTTTCCGTTCCTAACATGTCATTTTATCCCCAGGCTTTCTCCTCAATGAACACGCTGGTTCGTTCTTACGAATCCATGAACCGTCAGCATGAAGCTGCCAGCGAGCAGTTTGAGATAGCTCGTGCAGAATCGGAGAGGAGAATAGCCGAGGCGGCTACAGCGAAAGAAAGTGCGGAGGCCCTTGTCGCAGCTGAGCAAGAGGCGAGGCGGAAAGAGGCCGAGGAGAATGCTCGAATTCGGCAAAAAACCGAAGCAGAGGTTGAGCGCCTCAAACGCCTGCTCGCCGAGGAGAAGTCTCTTCGGGAGGTCGAGGTAGCCCGAGCCAGGAAAGCTGCGAAAAGGGCGGTCACTGAAGAGTTCGCCAAACAGATCAGGACGATCGAGGCGAAACTGGAACAGTTTGACCAAGTTGCCGACCGTTACATGTACTTCTCCCAGGCCAAAGCAAACGCCGAGCTGATTGCCGAGCTCGAAGGGGGCAAGTCGATCGAGGACGAGAAGAAAGAGGTAGAGGCATGGAAAGAAGAGTTCGGGGATGTTGAAGCGGAGTATTCTCGGCTTGCGGTTGAACTGCTCGGAACTTTGAAAGTTCCTCAGGTATCACCCGACTCTGCTCATGATAGCCTCGGGAATAGGTCGGTGGAAGGCGACGCGACCGAAATCGGAGTTATCGATCAAGCAGGAACGTTTCTGGATCCTGCGGCAGCACATGCCGAGGAGCGAGACGAATAAGCCCGAGGCGTCTCTTGTCTCCTTTTTCTTCTGTTTTTTTTTTTTTTATTTCTTTTGTAAAACGTATGCCTGGACGGCTTTATCCATCTGAATGCATGTTTCTTGAATCCGATACCAGTGGTGAGTAACTGGGTTTATGATATGCCCGTCGAGAAGTTATTTCTTCCCAATAGTATTAACTTCCGAGCCGAAAACGAAAAGAATCGTGCGCCAGTGTCAATTCAAACGTTTTAACCTCCGAACCGAATTATACACCGATGTCAACGTAATTGGGTTTTGGTAAGAATGAGTTTTGGTTCAGTAGAAGTTAACTTTCGGAATAGCGAACCAGTGTTAAGATAACTGGGTTTTTGTAAGTGAGACCACAAAAAGTTAATTTCTCCCGAACCGTTTCAACTTCCGAACTGAAAGTGAAAAGGATCGTTTACCAGTGTTAAGGTAACTGGGTTTTGGTCATATGGGACTAATCTTTATCGGTTGCGACCCGAGCTGATATAGTCGATACCAGTGCTTAGAAGCGAACTGGGGTACCAGTGTCGAAGTCAACTGGGTTTTCTGAAGACAATTTCTTTATGGCAAGATATCTCCGACCAAATCGTCTCGACTGTTTATATAGCGCGCTGTAACCGAGGAGGTGAAAAGAGCTTTTTCTGTCCGAGGACGTGGCCATCGTCCGAACGAACTTTTAGCTTTATAGGTCGATAAGATGACCGTTAAAATCTCCGAGGTGGATAAGATTGATAATCCGAAGGGGAAAAACTTAAGAGAATTTGAAAAATTTAGTGGGAGTATATATGTATACGGACCCACTCCCCCCCTTTTTTAATTAGGGGGGGTAGCTGAACTCGTCCGATGACGAGCTGCCTACGTACCCTTTTCAGGGATCAAGCCACCCCGTAGTTCAAGTACATGCGTACCTTAGGTTTTTAGCGGTAATATTTCCTTAGATGCATTGCGTTCCAGGATCTAGGTACCCCTTTGCCGTTCATGTTGATGAGTTCGTAGACGCCGGGACGGATTACCTTTGCGATCGTGTAAGGTCCCTCCCAATTCGTACCGAGCTTACCTGCGTTCTGCTCGGCGGTATTCTGGAAAACTTTGCGCAGTACGAGCTCTCCTTCGTGGAAGCGGCGATGCTTCACGTGAGAATTGTAGTACCGAGCCGTTGCATTCTGATAGTTCTGCATACGGATCAAAGCTGAATCTCTTCTCTCGTCAATTAAGTCTAGCTCGTCCAGCATCATCTGAGTGTTGGAATTTTCCTGCTCGGGGAGAAAACGTCTTCTCAGTCCCGGGATCTCGGCTTCGGTGGGAATCACAAATTCCGTGCCGTAGACAAGGGCGAAAGGTGTTTCTCCCGTGGCCTGCCACGGCGTGGTTCTGTGCGACCATAATACTCCTTCCAATTCGTCGGCCCAGCGGCCTTTCTTCGCGTCGAGACGCTTTTTTATTCCGTCGAGAATCGTCTTGTTGGCTGCTTCGGCTTGACCGTTTCCCTGAGGGTACCGAGGCGTAGACTTGCTGAGGCGAATTCCCCATTTCTCGCAGAATCCTTCGAACCGAGACGAAATAAACTGCGATCCATTGTCTGTAACGATCTCGTAAGGTATCCCATGGCGGCATATGATGTTCTTCCAGACGAAGTTCTCGACCTGCGCATCTTTGATGCTGGCGTAAGAGTCCGCCTCGATCCATTTGGAGAAATAGTCTGTCAGTACGAGGACGAGTTTCTTCTGCTTGGAGTTGTGCAGAGGTCCGATGATGTCCATGGACCATCGCATGAATGGATAAGGCGAAGTTATAGAAGAGAGGAGCTCGGCGGGTTGATGAATGGTTGGTGCGTGCCTCTGGCATTTATCACATCGTTGAGAAAATTTCTCGCAGTCTTTGACCATCGTCGGCCAAAAATATCCGTGGCGTTTGATCTTTATAGCCAGGGATCTCCCGCCAGAATGGTTTCCACATGATCCGCCGTGTACTTCTTCCATGACTCTCCGAGCTTCATTTCCTTCGACACAGATAAGGAGGGGGCCAGAAAATCGCCATTTAAAGAGCTCTCCGTCGATCAGAGTATACCGAGCCGCTTTGGCCTTAAGCTTCCGAGCTGCCCACTTTTCAGTAGGAACTTCTCCATCGGCGATGTAGCTTCGGATGGCTCCGATCCATTTGGCGTCGCTTCCGTATTCGGGCTCGGTTGCGTCCGTAGTTTGCTGGTCTAGCTGTTCGATGTCCATTTCTTCCGGTTCTTCTGTCTCCCGAGCTATTAGAACTTGATCCTTGCTATTATCTTCTATGCTCGGCTTTTCGATGAACTCAACCGGTATGATCCTTTTCAGATTTGGGTCGGAGGTTGAAGCTAGAGCCGCTAAGGCATCGGCCGATGTGTTCTCACCTCGTGGGATTCTGGTTAACTCAAATTCTCCGAACTGTTTCGCCAAGTCTTGCGTGAGAGTAAGATACGCTTCCATTCGTTCGTCGCGAGCCGCGTATTCTCCATTGAATTGATTAGCCACGAGCTGGGAGTCGCAGCTTGTTGATCTTAAGTCCCCGAGCCAGCTTAAGTCCTGCTATCAGCGCTTCGTACTCAGCCACGTTGTTAGTCGCGTCGAAATTTAGCCGAAAGGATTGTTCAAGGATTTCACCCTCTGGTGATGCGAGGCGGATTCCGACGCCAGAACCTTGTTTTGAGGATGAGCCGTCGACGTGGAGGATCCAAACAGCGTTGGGTGACTCTTCTCGGACGTTCTCTGTTGGCAGCTCGATGATGAAATCGGCCAGGACTTGAGATTTCGCGCATGTTTTGTTTCTGTATTCGATGTCATACTCGCTGAGTTCTACTGCCCACTTGGCCAAGCGTCCGGATTGGCTCGGACTGTGCAGGATGGTTCGGAGTGATACGGGCGCCATGACGACAATTGAGTGAGACTGGAAATATGGCCGTAGCTTCCGAGCTGACATTACTACGGCGAGGGCGAGCTTTTCAGTTTGCAGGTAGCGTGTTTCCGCGTCGGTGAAAGTTTGCGAGACATAAAATATCGGCTTCTGCTCCCCTCTGTCTTCCCTGACTATGACTTCAGTTCCTGGAAAGCTTCTTCGCAGCGATCGGTCCATTCGAATTTCTTGTTCCCGCGCAGAGTATCGTAGAAAGCAAGGCATTTGTCAGTGGACCGCGAGATGAATCGGTTCAAGGCTGCGACTCTCCCGGTGAGACGTTGGACTTCGCGCTTGTTCTGTGGTGAGGGCATATTTAGTAGAGCATCGATTTGCTTCGGGTTTGCCTCAATGCCTCGGTGAGTTACGAGATATCCCAAGAATTCTCCAGACTTTACCGCGAAACGACATTTTGCCGGGTTAAGCTTCATGTTGTGCTTGTTGAGCTGGCGAAAACAGTCGCGTAGATGGGCTATGTGATCGCTTTCTTCAAGGGATTTGACTAACATGTCGTCGATATAAACTTCCATCGTCTTCCCGAGCTGTTCGGAGAACATCCTGTTGACGAGCCGTTGATACGTTGCGCCAGCGTTCTTGAGTCCGAAGGGCATGACTTTGTAACAGTAGATACCTCGGTCTGTGATGAATGCTGTCTTCTCGCGATCGTCGGGGTGCATGAGAATCTGATTGTATCCTGCGAAAGCATCCATGAATGATAGCAACTTATTTCCCGCGGTTGCTTCCACTAAACGATCGATATGTGGGAGTGGAAAACTGTCTTTAGGACAAGCTTTGTTCAGATCGGTGAAATCGACGCAGACTCTCCACTTGCCGTTCTTCTTTTTAACCACGACAGGATTTGCTAACCAGTCCGGATATCTTGCTTCAAAGATCGAGCCGATCTTCAGGAGCTTTTCTACTTCGGCGTTCACTGCATCTGCGCGATCCCGACCCAATTTTCTTCGCTTCTGCTTGATGGGCTTGAAAGATGGGTCAACATTCAGCTCGTGGCAGATTACGTCGATGCTTACCCCAGGTAGATCTTCAGCCGACCAGGCGAAGGTATCGATGTTCTCTTTGAGGAAAGAGATGAGCTCGGTCTTGATTTCTTCGGTTAAATCGCTGCCAATTTCCACGCATCGTTCGGGCCGTTCGTCGTCGAGGCTAATGGAGATCACAGGATCCGAGGTAGGCTTCTTCTCCTCGCGCGCCTCCTCGATCTGTAATTGCTATAACTGTTTAGATATAGCCTTCTCTTCGCTCCGGCCAAGTTTTGATTTCTTGTGATCGGTTTCAGCCTTCGCTTCAGTGACAGGGTTTCGGAGTTTGTGTGCTGCCATGAAACACATCCGAGAATTTTTCTGACTGCCCCATATCGTTTTCACGCCATTAGGGGTCGGGAATTTGACACACAGGTGATATGTTGATGCGACAGCTCGCATTAGATTTAACCACGGGGTTCCCATTATGACGTTGTAGATGGTAGGTCGATCGGTGACTGAGAAGTTGACTATCTTTGTTACCCCGCCGGCTCGGACTGGTAGTTGGATGGTTCCAAGCGTCATCAAAGTTTCCCCTGAAAATCCGAGGACATGCCTCGGGGTCGGAATCACCTGTGACATGTCGATGTTCATTTGTCGGAGCGTTTCGCGAAAGATTACGTCGATGGTGCTGCCGGTGTCAATTAATACTCGGTAGATATCATGGTCTCCTATCGCTAATGTGACGACGATTGGATCGTTATGAGGCATGTCGAGCCCGTTTGTCTCGCTTTCTTCAAATGTGATCACGTCGTTAGGTCGATCGAAGCGTCTTGTCCAGTTGCTAGGCGTTTCGGCTCGGCGTTGATAAGCTTTGATTGCCGCTACGGTGTCAGGACAGTATGGCGATCCGCCCATTATGGTAAGAACCTTCTGCCGCGTACCATCCCGGTCTTCGTCTTCTGACCCCCGGGTTCTTTTCTGAGACTCCTGGTTCCTTGGTTCGGGGTCTCTTCCTGGGTTGGTCTGCTCGGGCTCCGGTTCTGGCTCGAGGTCCTTAAGAGTAACGTTTGTCCCGAGCTCTCCAGCTAGGAATTTGGTTGCTAACTTGGCTCCGAGGCTTCGGCATCTCGAGGTATGATGGCCGAAAATTTTGTGGTGTTCGCAATATTCTTGATCATTGCTCGGTGGCTGATCCCTTGTCCAGGTGAAGGACTCTCTTCCTCGCCCACGGCCTCGGCCTCTGCCGCGGCCACGGCCTCGGGGCGTGTCAATCTGGTAGCTATGGTATCTTGAGAAATTACGCCCTTCGTGATGCGTATACGTACTGCTCTCACGTGTCTTTTTCTGGACCGGAGGCGTCGCTTGGGCTTTCTCGGTTTTCTCGGTTCGGGGCGCCTGTTTTGTTGGCTCGTGCCTCTTTGCTAGTAGCGCCATTTCTTCTTCGTGGGCGACGAAATCCGAGGCTCGATGCAGCGCGTCGCGAATTGTTGTTGGTTTAGACAGGTTCAACTCTTTCCTGAATTCTGACTTGTACCAGAGAGCTTTCTTCAAAGCCGAGAGAGCTGCTACATCTGTAATTCCTTCGACCTTGGCTAGCGTCGATTTGAAGGTCTTGAGGAAATCCCTCAATGGCTCGGTGGGCTGTTGGGACAAAGACCACAGATCCGCGTCGGAAGTTCCGGGGTCGATGAGCACGGAGTATTGTTTGAGGAACAATGTCGACAGCTCGTCGAAACTATCAATCGAGTTTCGTTCCAATCTTGAAAACCACTCTAATGCGGGTCCTTTGAGGTGTTCCACAAACAGTAAGCACAGACCCGCATCCTTTTCCCCGGGCTTGAACCTGGCTCGGGCCACAGATATCACGAACAATTTAATGTGGCACTTCGGGTCGGTTGATCCGTTGTAGGAGTCGATTTTGAACTTTCCCAGGTTGGACATCGTCGTCTCATAAATTCTTTTGGTGAAAGGCGTATTCCGAGATTCTTCCAAAATTCGGTCGATGTTCGGCGCGGAGGATGAGACGCTATGTATCTGGGTTTTGACGAGCTTCATATCGGCTTCCGCCTTGGCTAGGGAGGCTCGGATCTTGCTTAGCTCGTCTTCTCTTTCGGATTCTTTGGCCCACCTTATGTTCTCCTCAGTTTCTTCATCGTCAGTGAGATCTGTTCGCTCGGCGGAGTTAGCTCCGGCTCGGGTACGCTCATCTTGCAGATCATCTGGCTCGTCCGTCAAGTCCACTGCGTTTGGCTCGGTGGGATCATCTTGGTTCTCGCGTCTGGTAGGGTCGGCTCGGACTGCGACTCTGGTGTTGCCGGTTGGTGTCGCGAACGTGAGTCTCGTTGGGTTGATGCCAGGCAAGTCCCTCCGAGCTCGTGGCGGCCGAGTCTGGAAACGTGTGGTTTTTTGTTGCCCACGTGTTGCGATTTCGTCGACTCGCTGCGCCAAGGTTTTGTTAGCTTTCTCTTGGTCGTCAGCTTTCTTCTGGAATTTAACCATTAGATCTTTTAGTTCGGCTAGAGTTGCTATGATCGTCGGATCGGCTTGAGTGGCGCTAGAAAGAGGGTTCGGAGGGTTCGGGTTCCCTCCTCCGGCTGGTGGTGTCTGACGATCGTCTTCGTTCACCATCCTCTCTGATATTCGAGTCTTGCGTTCTTAGGGTAAGAGAATTCTAAAGTAATCCCCACAGACGGCGCCAAACTGTGGAAGTCGAAACTAACACAATCAAGATTTGTCTAAGGTTTTATTTTAGGGATACGATAATCGTGAATTCTCAAAGAACAACAGAAACGATTGTAACCAAAGATGGTGTTCTTGATATTATTAAGAAAAAGATGACTTTGATCGTACAAGAGTTTGATCGTAAAAGGAAAAAGATGTTTGTGCTGTGAGAGCTTTGCGTAGTGTAAATTCTAGAGCGATATTGCTTGCCCTTTCGTTTGAGCCTTGAATCTCTTTATATAGGGATGATAAACCGCTTCTCCAGCGATATTCTCGGAAGATTTCCATTTATCTTGAAGTCGGCCAGAATATCGCGGATTAGGACAATTTCCTTATTCTTTGGAGTTTTCGGAAGATTTCCTGATTTGAGTTGATCCTTCGCGATTCTTCCTTATCATTTCCGAGTTTATCGGAAATGATCCTTCTTTTTCGGAAATGACAACTTGCTTGGAAATGATACCTTTAAAGAAGAATATTTACTAAGTCTTTGCTTCGGGCGATGATGAAGACTTCGCCTCGGGGAACTTGTGCAACCGGCTCGGGCACTTGAAGGGAGCCGGCTCGGGTTCACAAGCTTGCTGACGGACCCCGAGCAGACTACGGGTGTTCCCCGAGGCAACCAATGCAGTGACCCGAGGTGAATGGCAGTCTGACCCGAGGTGAATGGCAGTCTTACCCGAGGTGAATGGCAGTTTGACCCGAGGTGAATGACAGTTTGCACCGAGGTGTCTTCAGAAGTTCCCTGAGGCTTTCGAAGTTCGGCTCGGTGCTATGGGATGAAATCCGACCCTAACAGTGGTGCAGATTTAAAAATCAAGAACCTTGATTTAAATATACCAAAAATTCTCTCGATAACGTTTATTAAAGATGCATGGCGAAGGTTAAACAATTCATTCTGATTTGTTGGGTCACATCCTTCACCACGAAAATCTTGTAGATGATAACGTGTATTTCGTAGTGGAGCTAAGAAATTACGTCGGTTTGGAAACTCACAATCCGCTAAATAATATTTTCCTGAAACATGGAAATATACTATTAAAAATAAATTATCATATGATAAATTACCTTTTGGAACTTGCAATCTATTACCATCTGGAACTTGCAATCTATTAGTTCTTCTTGTTAAAGCATCTTGTAGAACTTTATAGTCGTGAGCAGAACCCTCCCATCCACTCAGAACATATATGAACTCAAGATCAAAGTTACAAGCAGCTAATACGTTTTGCGAAATGACTCCTATTCGATTACGGTAGCTAGCCTTATCAGGACCTTGTACCATTGCATTTATGTGCGTGCCATCAATAGCTCCAACACAATCCTAACATGTATTCAAAATTGTTTATATAAAACTTCAACAAATAGTATTCACACAAGAAAGATACGTACCTTGAAGTAAGGATAAAATCTTGTGCTTTTGCTTATTTTCGCAGGGACTGTATTTGTAGCTTAGCCATCAATGTCGGTGCAAGCATGTTTAAAGCTCTAAGAACCTTATGAAAATTAATACTTGTTGAGAATTTTGATCTCTTGAAAGTGTCCATAGTGTGACAATATCTTGAATTTTGGCCCACTGTCATCAAAAAAGTAGCAACCATCTCTTCGACACACACATGTGGTGTACCTTTCAAACATGTCTTCATTTGGAGAAGATAACATAAATCCGCAAAGACCTCTGGATTCATACGATATAGTTGCCGAAAATGAATAGGATCATCTTTCATTTGTCGTCGCATCGGACGTGGGATTTGACTTTCATAAGCATCAACGGATCCAACCACCATCAATAACATAATATCTACATCTGATTCATCTTCCTCATAAAGATTTTGTTCCATTATATAAAAGCCTACAATAAAACTATAGTAATAGTAAGATCAAAAGTGATAAAAATAAATTTGTTCTCAATCAAAGTAACTAGCCATGACTATAATGATAAAGAGAGATAGACTTTACCGTGAAAGGGAAGAAGAAATTAAAAAAAAGGAGAGAAGAAAGTCCAGTTATTCCTCACAATTTCTCCTTGTGATGCAGCGGAACGTGACGTAGACGTGAGAGGAGAAATGTTTGTTTCACGTGAATTGTATATGGTACATATAAAATTGTAATTTATCTCAAGAAGAAGGAGAGAAGAAAGTACTCCAAAGACGTGAAATGAAAAAAAAAAGATTTTTGGTTATTCTCATAAATGAGATTTTATAATTATAAAAATATGATTGTGAAAATCTTGAGTAGAAGGTAGGATTTTGATTGCTATAATATACACACGAAATCAGCTTCAGATTCCTTCATATCTTTTCAAATCAAAACATTTGTGAAAATCTGTCAAACAACCAATAAATTGGAACTTTAATTGATCATTGTAAATATGATAACCAATAATACTAGATTTTAAACTCTTTTAATAGAGATATTAGAAATATGAGAACCAATAACACTTGATTTTAACTCTTTTAATATAGTAATTAGAAATCTGAGAACCAATAACACTTGATTTGAAATCTGTATTTACAATCAGTGATTGAATAACATTAGATTTGAGTTAGAGTTAGACTCTATTAATATCCACTAACGAATAACACCAAACTTTAAGAGAATCTTAAACAATCTTAATTGAATAACAAAAGATTCTTCATAACATTTCAAGTCATTAAAAGTCATAAACAGTCACAAACCAATAACACCCCCTTAAAAAAAAAATATTATATGATGTCATTATTAGCCATAGAAAACCCCGTAATTGTTAGAAAATATTTTGAGATTAGAAATATTATACTTACCAACCAAAATCCGTATCCAGAGTTTTGTAAAGGCTTATATCATAAAAACAATTAAAACCAATAACATTAGAATAATTAAAGTTAAGAATTAGAATTTTATTTTATTGAAAATTTCTTTTTCTTCCTACCTTAAAGAAAATGAATTAAAAGAGTGAACTTGTTAGCCTACAAAATAAAATCATTAACAAACATCATGAAGAAATTAACATGAAAATGTAAAAAAAATACTGAACACTAAAAACAAAAATAGTATACCTGATGATTAGAAAAGGACTAACTAACCTTTTATTGCATACCTTCTTTAATAGTTTATAAGAGATGAAGTTGATGATCTCCATAGTTTTCCAAAATTTCGATGAAACTGAAACAAATTTCGATCAAGTCAATGGTAGTGATACATCCTCATGATTGTCTCTCATACATACATGCATAAATAGACAAATAATAATATGTTAGAAACGACAAAGCTTCATAAAATTATAAACAATAACAATATAAAGAAATATGAACTAAAAACGAAATTAGAGGTTTGGCGGAATGAATATTTTAATTAGTGGAATAGCATGATCTTAAATATATAGTGAAGTAGACCGTGCTGGTTTAGGGTTTTCAAGAGAATTATTCTGTTTATCTTGCTTTAAATTTGTTTAATTATTTACCTTTTAAGAAAATTTTATAATTAATTTTTTTTGCAAACTTGTCGAAGAATTTTTAATACTCAAATCATAAAGATATTTATGAGACTATCTTTCTATTGTATATTCATTACTTTTATATATTTATTGTTACGATCTATTTTAAGTAATCTATATTTATGTCAATGAATAAAAATTAATTATTTGCTAAACTGATTCGAAATTGATTTTCAAATTATTATTCTTTCCAAAATCTTAACTAAAGATTTGAGCATTAAACGTTTTTAAAATGTATTTATAATAAGTGACTAGGATATGACCCGCGGTACACCGCGGGTTAATTATTTGATTTTTTTATTTTTATAAATTGATGAATTTATTGTGTATAATATTTTTTGTTGTATACCGCGGGTCACATGCGTTGTATCTAAAATAAAAAATTTTAAGTTGTATTTGTTTTGTTTAGTGTTTAAGATTGTATAATTGTATTTTGATTTGTTATTTATAGGATTTCACCTGTGGTATATTGTCTCGTATTAATATTGACCCAAACCCGTCCAACCATATAATCTAAAATGAAATTAAACATCATTTTGTTATTTTTTTAATAACACTTTTATTTAAATGTCATATAATTCGAGTTAATTTGAAAGTTGCTTTCAAATAGTTTCCATGTATATTTTTAAATTAGTGTGTGTTTTTGGACCAACCCGTAAAAACAATTTATAATTGTATCTTAAAATACTAATTAGGATTTCACCCGTGATATACTGTCCCATTTTAGATAATTGTAAAAATTAAAGAAAGATCCGAATGACTCAATTTCGGGTCTGAATAAAATAACGACATGATTAAATGCTCAATTTGTTCTTAAAAATGTTAATATAGATTACACACATATTTTTATTCATCGATTGAGTAATATATGTCCGTTTTAAAAAATTTGAATTGTAACATATGCAGAAAAAAAAAAACAAAAATTTACTAACTATTTATATATTTTATAATAATTTAAAATAATATAAATATAAGATCAAATAAAAGTGAAATAAGAATCATATATTTATGTTTAAATTAGGTAGAGAGGTTTTAGGAAATTAGTGCAAATTTGTTATATTAGCATTAAATCATCATATTTGATTTCTTTATCTATAAAAATCGTGGAGAATATACCATAAATAAAGCGTTTAAATATAGTAATTAGTTGAGAAAGTATATATATTTTAGATTTTATTAATTATTTTCGTTTTTTAATTTTGCCAAAATTTAAGGAAAGATCCGATTGAAGATTTCCGGGTCAAAATTAAACAAATTTGACCCGATTTGGGTACCCCAAAAACTGCTGCAAAAATGTATAGTAGATTAATTTTTCCTAAAATTTCTATAACAGTTGTATAAAATTCAGTTAATTGTTTAGGCAAATAATTAATGGATTAAGATCAACGTGATTATTGCGAATTGACCCGTTAAAAAGGAATGTTTGTGTTTTATGTAAAGTTAATACGAAAAGATTTAAAATGATTTTTGTGATTTTGTTTTGTTTTTAGTTTGGATTTTAATTGTTAGAGCCATATTGACGAATTTAGGGCTTGATTGGTTCTCCCGTTAGCACCCGCCTAGCGGTTGTTAGCGGTCGGTTGCGGTTATTAGCGGTTGGTACCAATCACAGAAATCGCTCCACACCGCTTCGAACCGCTCGAAATCGCTGGATTTCAAAAGCTCCTTCCCGCAAGCGTTTGCGGTTGCGGGCGGTTGCGGTTGGTTTAAAAAAGGAAAGAAACTAAAAAAAGAAAATAAATAAATTAAAATATATATTATCATGTCTTATTTATATTCACGTTAATTATAAAAAAATAATAATTATCTAACTTTAATTTTCTAATAATAATAATTATTTTTGTTTTCAATATAAAAATTTATTTGAATAATTATTTATGGTTTTTAATCATTAATCATGTTTAAAAATTTTATACTTTTCATAATTATAGTTTCTGGTGTTTTATAATTTTTTATAATCATATATTAAATTTATTTTAGTAAACTTTGGTTTAACCGCTATTGTACCCGCTGATCAACCAGTCGTAAATCTCCCGCAAACGCACCCGTTTTCAACCGCTAAACCAGTCGGTCAAAACGCTAAATAACGCTTGAAACCGCAACCGCCCACTTCCGCAAACTCCCACAACCGCAATCGCTGTGTTTAAACCAGTCAAGCCCTTAAAAGATTGTATAGTAGAATTTAAAGGAACAATCGATGAGATAAGATATGTGATCTTAATTAGTTTAGATTGTGAATATCTTCGAAATCAATTAGAGAATAAAGTTATTAAGTTACGATTAATGTAGCACTTAGTTTAGGTAATAATAACAAACTGAATTCTTCAAATTAATATTGGCCAAATATGGGATTGTTTTTATTACAAATTTCCTTAAATCTCTTATCAAGGATCCGAACAAATTAAAACCGGATCAAAACCCGACCTAATTGAATTAAAAACCAAAATCCCCTCCAAAAATGTATATGTAGATATATCTTAATTTAATTCATTTTTGGAACTAATTTTATAACAACCTTAATTATTGTTTATTTAATTATTCATACAAAAAAGGAAAACGATTAATAGATTGATTTTGCAAATTACCTAATTTGGATTTGAAATCTTTTGAATATACGCATTAAATATAATTCTTTATTTATAAGCTAATGAAATATTTGGAGCATATTCTTACAACTGAAACTAAATATTCCATTCTCATCAAACCTAAAAATGTGAGTTGACAATGGAGATTTGGGAATCCATTGCAGGGAGTCCATTCGACGTTTGACGGATGTCCAGGAAAATCATGGGGACCCAAGAGAAGCGGATAAACAAACTTGTGTTTGTTGGAAGAAACTTAGATGAGACCATTCTAAAGAAAGGCTTCAAAGGTTGTCTAATATAAAAGGTAAGAACTCGGAAACAGGTCGGTCATGTTTGTGTGTGTATTTGGGTCTTATAAGAATGGAGTGATGTTGCATGAGAAAAATATGACGTGAATGATTTGGGATGTGTGCCATTCGTTAGAGATTGGTGATGTGGTGGATAATGTTAATTTGAATATTTCAGGTCAAAAGCTAAAATTTGCCCGGCTTTTAAGTTCTATGGACAAAAGTATTATCCCAAATGATTGCAGTAATTAAGTAACCTCTCGTCAATAGTATATTTATTTATAATCTTTTTAGATTAGTGTAATTACTATTTTCCGTCTAATTCTATTACCATGAGGTAGTGAATATGACTATATATGAAATGTAATATATAGAACTAATGAATGTATTTGCCCAGAAAAAAAAAACTAATCTACATATACATTTTTACAGGGTTTTTTTTGCATTAATTTTTTTGGATCCGGGTTTTATCCGGGTTTAACTCTATCCGGATCTTGGATAAGGATTTTTAGGAATGTTGTCTTAAAACAAACGAATATTTATCTTTTAATTACTCTAACAATTCGGTTTAATGATATTACCTAAAATATTTGCCACATTAATCGGCTCCGGATCGTTTTTATATCAAATTGATTACGAATATTTGCACAATCTAAACTAATTACTCTCCACATACCTTATCGCATATATAGTTAGGAAATATTAACCAAAAGATTTAGGAAATAAGAATATATGCAATAATCCATTATCTTAGCCTAGTTCATATGACTATATCTCTTCACTTTCTTATAATTAGCCATATTTAATTCGAAAGATTTTCTCCCTCAAATCAATCCACTGTTACTCCCTAAAATATTAATCTTAAGCATATTCTTTACATATTCCAAAATAAAAATATTGCCTAAATCAAGGGGTCTACAATCTTTTACAATATTCCATCGTAACTATATTGTTACCTTACAAAAAATTCTATCATTAATCGTGATTGATCATATAATCCAAAAATCTGTTGAAGAAATAGATTTTCTACTTGATTTCCAGGATATTCTAAAACCGACTCAACCTTAACCCTACATGAACAATGCATCTATAAATACCAAACGTCAACGGGCTTCAATTTGGTAGTTGTTTGCATTTTTATAATTAAAAAAGATTATGTCTGACGTTCTTATTTGTTATTAACATTCAAAGTTATCTGACTTCCCATCTTCATTGGTAAAGGTTTAAGAGAAGCTCAAGTCATGCCAAGGGAAGACAGCCTTCCGTCGCTTATTCTCAAGATTTTGTACCCCAATATTTCTAGAGGTAATTGTCTATTGGGCATAGTGATGCTTTCAGTTTGTAATTTAGCCGTAAACTGTTTAAAAAGTCCTTTATGTTGTATTTTCTTGCAGTCCTTCAACTTAACCTTTCTAGCTGAATGGGGTGACCGTAACAAGATCGCTACAATAGATGTAAGAGTCATCTTTCAAATCTAGCTTCTTAAAAAAATTGACCAGTGAATGACTTTTATCTTTTTTGAAGTTGGCGACTCACAAGAACGCTATAGGATTGTCCATCGGGGCAACTATTGGACAAATGCGTTGTGTACTTCACCAGCGGTTGTTGGAGGAAGCATGCTGGCTTTAAGGATCTCACAACGGACGGTTGCAACTGTTGGAGGCTTGCTCTTCTTCGGCTTTTCAGTCTCCTCCTATTTCTATCCTCCACTACAGTCAATGCGCTTCTTTCGAAAATGGGTGTTGGAGACATTGTCTAAGTAAAGTTTCAATTTTTTTTTTTTTGTATTAAGTTTGATTTTTGTTTAATACGAAAGAATCCAGCATCAATACTTTTACAAAGCTAATTATATAAATTTTTTAACTATACAATTTTCTATCTAGAAACCATTCGAGGGTGGAGTTCATGTATAATTGTTGGCTGATCACATTTATGATTTTTGTCCCAAGCTTCCATCTGAAACTATAACAGTTTCAACATCTGACTCCGCATAAGTAAGAAATGAATCTCGATAAGGTTTGGTAGCAATCGAACACAAACCAAACTTCATATTAGAGTAATGATTGCATAATCATAGTAAAGTAAACAACATCGTAAAGAGATGTTCTTTATGATACAAAATGCATAAAATATAATGTTGTTTGTGTTCTACTACGGGTTAAATCATAGAGAATGCCATTACTACAATTTTTTATCTATTAGTTAATATAAAAAAAACTTTATCTACAAATATGAATAAATATTCCATATTGTTAATTTTCTTTTTCATTTTAAATATTTATAATATTAAGAATTTTATAAACTTTCAAATAAAATAAATATTTGAATTTTTAAGAATTTATCAGAAATTTAAAAATTATAAATATTTACAAAATATATTAATACGGAACGGTATATTACGGTTGAAATCCTAGATATAACAATCAAAAGACTATTTGAATTTTGGGTAGATATTAATATTGTATGATATACCACGGGTGAAATCCTAGAATTGACAATCAAAATATAACTATACAATCTTAAACACTAAACAAAACTAAACAAACAATATTAACAAAACAAATAAAAATTTTATTTTAATTTTTTAGTTATAAAATATCGTCATGCGGTGTACCATACATTTAAATCAAACAAAACAATAGTATATATCTATAGATCATCTTTAAAAAATTTACTTTAATTATTTAGTAAAATTATAGGCCCGCGGTGTACCGCGGGTTAACATCTAGTCTATATATACATTTTTGGAACACTTTTAGCAAATAAATCCTGGGGTTGGGCAGTATTTACAAAGAATGCCATTGGCATTTATTATTACTTTTACAAAATTTAAATAAAAGATATTAACCAAACAATATCTTGCCTAATTTATTTCTAAAAATCTCTACACAATCTTTCCATATATCTTCAAAAAAATTTATAGCAAATATATATATTAATATTTTGCATAGCAATAAAAATACTAATTTATAATAATCAAATATTCACATAGAAAAATCAAATACACATACAGGAAAAAGAACTATATCTATCATCATTTAAGCCGTTTCTTAATTTAAATTAAAAAAAAAAAACACAAAAACTTGAAATCATATACTTTATATGATAAATTTAAAATATATATTAGTAGTATAAATTTAAAATCGTTCAAAGAACGGTATACTACGGGTGAGATCCTAAAATTATTAGATTTTATAACAATAATAATTTATTTTCTTGGATTTTATAATACTAATAATTTAGCTAACGATATAATATATACGGGTTTATATGGGATGACGGGTTTGGGTCGATATTAATAAATAACGGTATATCACGGATGAAATCCTAAAATTAACAATCAAAATACAATTATACAATCTTAAACACAAAACAAAAGAAACAATATTAACAAAACAAATCCAACTTAAATTTAAAATTTTTAGTTATAAAAAAACCGACCCACGGTATACTTTAGAGTAAAATATTCAAAATTTTAAAATCCACCATACATCGTTACTTAAAAAAAATGTATGTTTTCGTATCTATACTTCAAAAATTGATAGATAGATATCTATATTTAAAAATACAAATTAATATGATATATCTTGAGTTAATCTTTTAAAAAATAACATTACATTTTTTAAAAAAATATAGCCTCGCGGTATACCGCGGATTAAATTCTAGTGAATGTTAACTGATTTTCACACAGCTGCAGTCATTTCTGGAGTTTTCAAAATTCGAAAAAACAGGAAAAATGTATTCTGGTTGGAATAGTCATCTGGTCGGATGTCTATGAGAAAAAGATTCGGTGGATGATGATGTATCTCATAATAGCAACACCTCATATTAAGTTTTCTATCTATATTATTAATTGGGAATCACTCAAAACTAACAAACCTTATTTTGGTAGATTAATTACAATGAATGCCATTAGAATTATTGAATTTAAAAAACAAAAGAAAAAAATTCGAAAAAAATAATATATATATATATATATATATATATATATATATATTATTTTTTTCGAATTTTTTTCTTTTGGCAAAAATATTTTGTTGAGCAAAATATATTTTGGCAAAATATATATATATATTTTGTTGAGCATTTTTCTTTTGGCAAAAATATATATTCAAAAAGTATATATGTTTATTTCGTTGGAGCATTAACAATACAAATTCAAAAAGATTTTTTTGTTTTTTCTATCCAAAACTCAAACAAACTAAATTTTAACTATTATGATTTAATAAGATTTTCATAACAATTGACAAAAATAAATTCGAAATAATAAAAATAGAAAAATACAACTGTTTACGATTAAATCAAATCTTAGTTTACGAAATCATATCACAACAGTTATTATACTTGCCACATATAACTCTAATTATAGATTCTTTTAAAAAAAAAAAATCAAGCATATGTGGATGTAGGATTCACACTCAATTGTTTTTAAGTATTTCAGTGGAGAAAAACTCTTAAAATCAACAAAAGAATATAGGAATTTGAAAGGAAATTTAACCAAGAATAAAAAGTAAAGAAATTTGATAAGAACAAAGTATGCAAAGCCTTGCGAAATAGTAAGAGAGAAAGTATGTTGTATTGCTTAGTTGTATGGTGTAATAATCTGTGAGAAGTTTGTCCCTCAAACACATACGTTTGAGGTTGTTTTTATAGAGAAAACATGATTAATGCGGTCATTCACTGCTCATAATTATATTGATCGGCATTAATCATGTAAGTTACAATTTTGACCGAAACGGCTCGAATGAACTATCTTGGGGTTCACATGGGCCTTCCGAACTCTTTCTTGCTGACTCCGAACTCCCGCGCTTTGATGCTACTGCGAGCCTCGAACAATATTCTCCTCGCTTCGGCCTTTCTCTATGCGAACTATATATCGAATAAGAGAGAACTCCATACTGGCAAAGATCGAACTCTCCTATTGGACTGAATCGAACTCCCGACCGGTTAAGTTCAATAAAATATCTTGAATTCCGAGAAGATTATTATGTAATAATGACGTGGACAGATCTAAGTGGATCATACCGAAAATGTGTGGGATCCGACCCCAACATTTAGCCCCCCAAGTCTTGCGAGCTGAGTGTTCGGCTTGGAAGACTTAAGTAAATAGTAATTAATGAATCGAGATCTTTAATATTCTGGAATTTCTCCATGTTTTACGCTGTATCTCCTACATTTAGGGATCGCTTTTCCCCAAATGGCTCCCAACTTTCTCCGATATGTCCTGAGCACCCTGACCGTTTCGGCAGAAGCAGGGTTTTCTCTCACCACTAGCGAACTCTTAGGGCTATTTCGAGCCCGTGAGTCCAAAGCAGCAGGTATTTTTTCTATGAATCCTATCTTTGACCGTAACCTGATTGACGGAATGCCCTCGCATGATGGGCCCTGGAGGAAATACTGGTTCTTTTTTCCGAGTTAATCCTTATTCCGTTCAAGGTCTTTCCGGTCTTTTTCTCCCAAAATGGTCATCTAAACTTGGTTAGAATCAACCTTTATTATTTATCACTGTATTGTTTGAAAGAAATAGAATTCTTAACTCAACATTTTATTTCAGGGAACCAAACTATTCCCCCTCCAACTGTTGATTTTTTATCTTTCTTTCGAATCGTTTCCGAGGGTAAAACAAATTGGAATTCCTTCACCCTTCAACGCATTCATGATGCGGGGCTCGCTATCAAAAATGGTCAAACTCGCCCCCTCGATCCTCCTCCTGAAGAGAAAGATGGCTCGAGCCTGAATGCTCGCGACAAGAGAAAAATCCTAGCCGAGACTAAAGCTCTTAAGGATCAATTATCCAAAATTGGGAAAAGAAACGGATCGCTGCAATCTCCAAGGTTGGTAACTTCTATAGGAAGACCCTCTTCGTCGACGACGGTTCTTTAGAAGCAGCTTTGTCAATGGCGGTGGATTCTCACGGAGCCGAGATTCCTAACGACCCTCTAGTCGCTTCCGCTACTTGCCTTTCTGCACAAGAGAGAGAGAGAGAAGTAACTTCTTCTCCCCACACAAAGAGGAAGGTTCCAGACTCAGATACTTTGTCAAACGAGAAACTCAAAACTGTTAGATTTAGTTCTTCGTTACAAGCTCCTAGCCCTTCGCATTCTGTTCTCCCTTCTTCGGAACCTTTAGACCCTGAACTCCCTCTTCCGAGTGACAGAGCAATTCCAAAAGAAGTCGCTGAATTGAGATTGGAGGTTCCTCCGTCTCAAGGATTGGGCGTTAGTACTCAAAACCCTTCACCAGCTTCGATTTCAGAAACAGGTAAGTTGTTTTTTTTTTTTTAGAACGCGAGCCTTAGCAAAATTGTTACAGACTGCAGCTGTTTTATTGACCTACTATTCCCCTTTGTTTCGTAGGCGGAGAAGAGATCGGAGACATCTTCCGAAGTTTCCAAACCAGGGCAGGTGCATTCCTTTCCCCTTTTTCAGTTTGGAGGCCGAACATCCGTCAGATGTATGTCAATCGAGCTTGCTACCTATCTCAGGTTTGGAACTTTAGGTTTTTTACTACAATAAACCTTCCTTGTTAAGTAAATTTTTGTTTGAATGACATTTTTTTTACTTCGAAGGCGTTTTTGGAGACTAATGGAATGATCTTCCATTACGAGAACCTCCTTGACCAAGCAATGAAAGAAACCGCAAAGGCAAAGAAGGAGATTGACGAACTTAAATCTGTCAATCAACCTGACCGACTCGATCAGGCGAAAACCTTCGAGTCGTCTTTTGAAGATATGAGGAAGACTTTGGCGGCTAACGAGCAACGCCTTATAATTACGAATGCTGAAAGGGATTCTGCGAGGTCCGACGCTCTTCGCTTGAAGGCTCAGTTAGAAGAGGCCACGGCTTTGTCCGAAGAAGCGAGCCACAAGACCGATTTTTTAGTTAAGACTAGGGCTCGCGAGATCGCCGAAGCCGAGCATAATGCACGAGAAGAGATAAGGTGCTTTGGTAGGCAACTTATTCAGTCTATCGTGAGGTTTGTCGAAGACAAAGAGGTATCGTGAGGTTTGTCGAAGACAAAGAGGTCTGGACTAAACTTCAAACCGATCGAGCCGAGCTGAAGAGTAACCTAGACCTGATTAGGGAACTAGAGAATGGAAGAGTTTTGTTCGAGAACGAGAGGAGAGAAGTTACTGCCAAACTTGTAGCGTCCGCGATCCTTAATAGGATCGCCGGATGAGACTTAGTCCGGGAAAGAAAGTAGGAATCTCGGATAAGTATATTGAGCTGAAGTAAGTGAGCTAACCAGCTGGGACGGTTATTCGGTAGCTCGGGTCAGCTGGACCAGCTACTCGGAAGCTCAGCTAGACTGAACGGAGTGAAGGTCAGCTAACCGAGTGACTACTAGCCGAACGGTTGCCGAGGGTGATGGTTACCACACGTGACCGAATGGGTGTCAAGGAACGGTCATAAGCGAAGAGACACCTTAGGGAAAAACGGTTGGAAACGGTTTTCCACCGAAAACTCTATAAATACAAGTCTTGGGTCGCATTTTTAGCACACACGGAAACACCGAAACATACCGCATAATCTCCAGGCCATCTTGGAGAAAAAAACGATCATAAGAAGTTTCCTATTTGAGACTTGAGATTCATCGGAGGTAGGCTATCCGTAGGATAACGCCGGTTTGGTGATCTCCGATCGTATGGATGCTATGGGTCGTTAAGGGCTTATGGGTTACACATAGTTCTGCATAACTGTGGAAGTCGAAACTAACACAATCGAGATTTGTCTAGGGTTTTAATTTAGGGATATAATATGCAAGAATTCTCAAAGAACAACAGAAAGAGTTGTAACCGATGATGGTGTTCTTGACTTTATTAAGGAAAATAATAGCTTTGATCGTAAAAGAATTAGATCGTAAAAGAAAAGTGTTTTTGCTTAAGAGCTTTGTGTAGTCTAAAATCTAGAGCGTTATTGCTTGTCCCCTCTGTGAGAGCCTTGAGCCTCTTTATATAGGGATGGTAAACCGCCTCTCCAGCGATATTCTCGAAAGATTTCCATTTATCTTGAAGTCGGCTAGAATATCGCGGATTAGGATAATTTCCTTATTCTTTGGAGTCTTTGGGAGATTTCCTGATTTGAGTCGATCCTTCTAGATTCTCTCTTATCATTTCCGGGTATATCGGAAATGATGTCTTGCTTAGAAATGATACTTTTGAAGGCGAATATTTACTAAGTACTTGCCTCGGGTGTCTTGATGATTTCGGCTCGGGCAGCATGGACGATGTCATGACGCTCGACCCGAGTTGAGGAGACTTTGAGAAGATTGGGCTCGGATACTCTCGTCGACTGAGCTCGGGTACTTGAGGGGAGGCGGCTCGGGCGACTTGTGAAGTTGGCTCGGACGAAGGGAGAACCCAGCTCGGATATGATGGTGTAGTCCTTTTGCCTCGGGCAATTCTGCGAAGTCGGCTCGGGGTGAAAGGAAAACTCAACTCGGGAATGGTGACATATGGGTTCCCGAGCTGTCACGGCAAACGTCCCCGAGCCGGTATAGGATGACCCGAGCCGTATCAATCGGCATTCTCCGAGCTAGTTCAGTGACTGATCCCAAGCTGTTTTGGCAGTACCCCGAGCCGGTTTGGTGATACGTCCCGAGGTGTTATGTCTTAGCTCGGACTTAATGCGGGTGGAATCCGACCCCAACAGTTAGCCCCCCAGCTCGTTGTCTTGAGGAGCAAGTGATGAGCTTCATGATCATTAGTCCGAGCAGTTTAAACTTTGTCCCGAGCTTACCCTTGTACGCCGAGGCTATCAAAAAGTTTGAATCCTTTGGTGATCTGAATTTTCTTGACGATTCGAATCCCTTTGACGCTTCATCTTCTTCTTGCGTATGACGATTGAATTTCCCTCTCGAGAAGTGGAAAAGTTTTTCGCTTATTCCCGAGAATTTCGGCGGACGTGAAACTATCTCTGAGTCTACGCGCGCCCGACGTGCCGAAGCGTTTTATAAATACTCCTCTCGCGATTCATTTCTTCAGTTCTGCAATTCTCGAGCAAAAATCTCAAGGTTTGTTTCTTTCGCTCTGATCTTGATTTCCTTTACGTTTCTTCTTTTCCGATTTATTTTCGTCGTTGCGCCACCGTTGCTAGATTTAGGTTGATTTTGCCGATCTCCTAGATCTTGTTTTTCCGATCATCCTCTGATTTTCCCGAGCCAGAAAATGTCGCTTTCAGATTCAAGTGCTTCAACCCGAGGCAAAAGTATTCCTGTTCATAAACGCAAGATGGTTTGGAGCAGCTCAGATGGATCCGAGGCCAGTTCATTAGGTCGACCCGAGCCGGACGGCGGAGCGGAGTCGTCATCTGAGCAACGAGGAGATCTGAGCCAATTTGTGGCTCGGGAAGATGCAATTGCTGATATAGCTTGGGATGAGGATCTCCTTAACGACCCCGAGGCAGTTTTGAATAGGAGGACGCATCCTCCGGCTTCGGACGAGGCTGGTGTTTCTCGCTGGCAAGATGTGCCCGAGCTGCCGATTTTACCCGAGGTGAAGGGTGAAATGGTTGCTTATGATCCCGCGGAGGGTGCCAGGCTCCTTTAGTTGGCAATTCAAGGTGCAATGGCTCAAAGAAAGAAAACCCGAGCCAAGAAAGTGAAAAAACCTGATCCCCCCGGTTCCACTCTGTCGACTTCAGACTCGCTTCACGATTTAAAGTCACGTTTTAATTTCGGCGAAGGGGTGACTCTGCGATTACCGACCCCTAATGAGAGAGCCGACAATCCTCCCGAGGGGTTCTTCACCTTGTTCGAAGGATTCTTCTATTTCTGCTTCCTATGGTTCCCAATCCCGAGGCCGATCATCGAGTACTTGTGGTCGTACAAGCTTGCTCTGGCCCAGATCACAACCCGAGGCCTTCGACATTTGGTTGGGATCCTAGTACATGGATTCAAGACGTACAATAACTTCGGCCTTGATCATCTGAGAAATTTGCTTGAGATTCGCCGTGTTCCGAGCTGCAAGATGGAGAGGTACTATATTTCTCATCGCTCGAAGCGGAGGGTTATAGGCGGCTTCCCGAGCAAAGATGAGAAGTACATTGATCATTTTTCTTCGGTGCCCTAGACGAAGACTGTGTTCCCGAGGGCTGCCTTGGGAAAATGATTGGGAAATGGAGAAAGATTAGTAGTTTATCCAAGATTTCTGCTTGTTTTGTGTTATAGCTTGACTGCTTCAACTAATTCGTCCTGATTTTTCTTTTTGTAGACCGAGGCCCGAGCTTCTTGGATCGTATTCCCGAGGACCTTTTCAGTGTACGCGAGGAGTTGGCTGCTCGGAAGTGTCATTGGATCAAGCATTTTTCTCAAGCAAGGGTTGAAAAGGCGTTGAGGATTCTTCACGGTGCGTCCTGTTCTACTTCCTCATCTTCTTCCGACCAGAGGCTCAGTTATTTGACAGAAATGCAAGGAGTCAAGATGTCTGTGAGGGAAAAGAAGGACGCCGAGAAGAAGGCGCGCGAAGAGGAGCGAATGATCAGAGCAGCTTTCGGGCCTGTAACACGCCCGAGGCGATTGGGGGGAACGAGACAACCGTTGACCCCGAGGTGATAGTCGATCCAGTGGGATCGGGGGTCGACCTTGCCGTTACTGCGGCTCACCTCGAGGTGCCCGAGGGTATCCCGATTGGGGATACTGCCGGCCGAGCTCCCGAGGTGGAGAATACATTGGTGGTTGGTCTGCTTGCTGGAGGGCAGACCAAGTCTAAGGGAAAACGTCCCCGAGGAGAACATTCTGGGGATGCGCGCAAGAGGTCGAAGAGAGCTCACAGCTCCTCTCGGCCTATTTATAAAGACAAGGTTGCTTCTGCCAACCTCATTGCTTCTTGCGCCTGGCCGCTGCTTCCCGCCCCAGAGGGTTTAGTCGAGGCGGAGCGGTACGGTGAGACCGCGGCCAATTTCTTAAAGGTGCGTGTGTGAGTCCCTTTTGCATAAGATAATCTTGTTTCATGTCTTAATATGTCTTCGTTATTTAGTCCTCCAGGCCTTCTCCTCGATGAATACGATGGTTCATTCCTACGATATGCGGCTCGCGCGTACGAGGCGGCTAGAGAGCAACTGGAACTAACCCGGGTTGAGGCCGAGGCGAAGGCAGCTGAGGCGGCTTTGGCGATACAGAGCGCCGAGGCGTTGGTCGTAGCTGAGCAAGACGCGAGGCGAAAAATGGCCGAGGAGCATCTTCGTGCCCAGCGGGAGGCTGAGGCGGCGATTGAGAGCTTTAACCGCCTGCTGACCGAGGAGAAGTCCCTTCGTAAGGCTGAAGTGGCCCGAGCCAAGAAGGCTGCCAAGAGAGAGCTCACTGAAGAATTTGCTGAGAAGGTTAAGGCGACCGAGGCGAAGCTGGGGCTGTTTGACAAGGTCTCCGAGCGATACATCTATTTCTCGCAAGCCAAGGCCAATGCTGAGCTGATCGCGGCACTTGAATCCGGTGGGAAGATTGAGGAGGAGAAAGAGGAGGTGATGAAATGGAAAGAAGAGTTCGGGGATGCCGAGGCTCAATACGCCAAACTTGGGGCGGAGCTTCTTGGAGATTTGAAGGTTGCTCCGATGTCTCCCGACTCTGTTCAGAATGTCCTTGGGGATAGGTCGGTAGAGGACGAAGTGGTCAAGACCGAAGTTGTCGATCCGGTCGGGCCAATTTTGACCTCCGAGGCCACGCAGATTCCAGAGAAGGAAGATTGATCCCGAGGCGCTCCCTCTTTTTTTTTTTTTTTTAAGTTTCTTTTGGTAAAAACTTACGCCTGGATGGCTTTATCCATTTAATATGAATGTTCCTTTCAAGTGCCTGATTTGTTTTCGTTTATCTTGAGATGTTTCCGAACCAAATTCGATACCAGTGTTGAGTAACTGGGTTTTCGTAAATCTGACTTGTTCATCGAGAAGTTAATATTTTCCGAGCCGTTTTAACTTCTGAGCCGAGAAAACGAATTACGCACCAATGTCAATGTAATTGGGTTTTGGTAAAAATGACTTTCGGTTCAGTAGAGGTTAACTTTCAGGACTATTTTAACTCCCGAACCGTGACGATGAATAGCGTACCAGTGTTAAGGTAACTGGGTTTTTGCAAGTGTGACGTTAAGAAGTTAATTCTCCCGAACCGTTTCAACTTCCGAGCTGAAAGTGAAATAGATCGTTCACCAGTGTTAAGGTAACTGGGTTTCGGTTAGAGGTGTCAAGCGGGCCACAAACCCGCGGGCCTGGCCCAATTAGTACCACTGCGGGGCGGGCTTGGACACTTATATTGAAGCCCATAAAATAGCGGGCCTCGCGGGCTTGGCCCATGCGGATTACGGGTTAAGCGGACTGACTGGTAGCGGATTTATGGGCTTGCGGGTTGACCCGCAAAAATTAAGTGTTGACCTTTCTTCTACGATCTCTGGCTTCGATTTTATGAATCTCTGGCTTCGAGCTAAATTGGTGGTGTTGAGGAGTTGGGTTTCATAGCACACACGACGGGGACGGTGGTGTCTTGTTTCGATACGTATCCAATTTGAATGGGTCTGGCAAATCAAATATCACTGATTCCAACTGTGACTAAGTAGGTTCTTGTTTCTCTTTTGTTCAATTTATTTTTCATTAGCTCTGAAGTTGTGTGTTTTACCGCCGATGTTGGTCAGAACATAAAAGAATTTTCAGGGAATTCTTTTGTGAGTCACAACTGAGCCACATTCATCCAAAAACTACAGATTTGTAATGGTAATGTTTCATACTTGATCCATGATTGGAGTCTGATTTTTATGGATTTTGGTTGTTATGGAAGTGTATTTTAGCTTTTGAGATTGATGACTGCAGGTTTTGATTTCCTGTTGCAGGTTTTAGTTTTGGAATTTTCAGGTTTTGGTTTTTGAATGTGCAAGCTTTGGTTGTCTAAGTAGCAAGTTTTTGGTTTTCTAAGCTGCAGTTTTAGTGAATTTTCAAGTTTTTGGTTAAAAAATTGCTCGTTTTCTAAGCTTTAGGTTATCTAAGTCGCATGTTTTGGTTTGAGAAATTTCAAGTTTTGGTTTTCTAAGTTACTGGTTTTCGTTTTTGTATATTTTTAGGTTGTTGTATTGATGTTTCAGGTTTGCGTTTGACTTGCATATTTCATTTTGAGTTTAAGTTGCAGGTTCTCTGCTTAGCTTGAGTTCAGTTGTAGTTTATGGTTTGAGTTTCAGTTTTAGTTTCTGATTTAAGTTTATATTTTAGTTTTGTTTCAGGATTGAGTTCATGTATCAATGTTATTGTTTCAGTTTAAGTAAGTGCTCCCGTTTGATTTCTCATGTATCTTGTTTTCTAGTGAGATTATATAACTTATTGAATCTTTGATTACAAATTCACAATTCACAACTTGTAAAAGGTAATAGAGATAACGCATTGTACATGAATCAAAAGCTTTAAACCAAACTTGTTTTTACATTATAATCAATGTTTTTTTGTTAACAAAGAGAAATGCCCGCGGGCCGGCCCGTATACCCGCTGGGCTTTGCGGGGCGGGCTTGGACATGTATATTTTGCCCGCGGTCCTAAGCGGGCCAGCCCGCGGCGGTCCAGAAAAGAAAAAGCCCATGGCGGAGCGGGCTAGATGGGCGCGGGCCGGCCTGTCTGACACCTCTAGTTTCGGTCACGTGGGACTAATCTTTATCGGTTGCGACCCGAGCTGATATAGTCGATTGCTAGTGCTTAGAAGCGAACTGGGGTACCAGTGTCGAAGTCAACCGGGTTTTCTGAAGACAATTTCTTTATGGCAAGATATCTCCGACCGAATTGTCTTGAATGCTTATATAGCGCGCTGTAACCGAAGCGGTGAAATGAGCTCTCTGTTCGTGGACGTGGCCATCGTCCGAACGAACTGTCGGCTTTATGGGTTGATAAGAAGACCGTAAAGGTTTCCGAGATGAATTTCGGGATAGATGTCGAGGTGGATAAAATTGAAAACCCGAAGGGTAAAACTTAGAAAAAATTCTGTTAAAGTTTTCAGTGGGAGTATATGTATACGGAGCCACTCCCCCCCCGTTTTTGATTAGGGGAGGTAGCTGAACTCATCCGAGGATGAGCTGCCTACGTACCCTTTTCAGGGATCAAGCCACCCCGTAGTTCAAGTACATGCGTACCTTAGGTTCTTAGCGATAATATTTCCTTAGATGCATTGCGTTCCAGAATCTAGGTACCGCTTTGCCGTTCATGTTGATGAGTTCGTAGACGCCAGGACGGATCACCTTTGCGATCGTGTAAGGTCCTTCCCAATTTGCGCCGAGCTTACCGGCGTTCTGTTCGGCAGTATTCTGGAAACCTTTGCTCAGTACGAGATCTCCTTCGTGGAAGCGGCGATGCTTAACATGAGAATTGTAGTACCGAGCTGTAGCATTCCGATAGTTCTGCATACGGACCAAAGCCGAATCTCTTCTTTCGTCAATTAAGTCCAGTTCGTCCAGCATCATCTGAGTGTTTGAATTTTCTTGCTCGGGGAGCAGACGTCTTCTTATTCCCGGGATCTCGGCTTCGGTGGGAATCACACACTCCGTACCGTAGACGAGGGCGAAAGGTGTTTCTTCTCTGGCCCGCTGTGGCGTGGTTCTGTGCGACCATAGTACTCCTTCCAATTCGTCGGCCCAGCGGCCTTTCTTTGCATCGAGGCGCTTCTTTATTCCGTCGAGAATCGTCTTGTTTGCTGCTTCCGCCTGTCCGTTTCCCTGGGGATACCGAGGCGTAGACTTGCTGAGGCGAATTCCCCATTTTTCACAGAATCCTTCGAACCGAGCCGAAATGAACTGCGATCCATTGTCCGTAACGATCTCGTAAGGTATCCCGTGGCGGCATATGATGTTCTTCCAGACAAAGTTCTCGACCTGTGCGTCTTTGATGCTGGCATAGGAATCCGCCTCGATCCATTTGGAGAAGTAATCTGTTAGTACAAGGACGAGTTTCTTCTGCTTGGAGTTGTATAGAGGTCCGATAATGTCCATGGACCAGCGCATGAAGGGATAAGGCGAGGTGATGGAAGAGAGGAGCTCGGCGGGTTGATGGATAGTTGGTGCGTGTCTCTGGCATTTGTCGCATCTTTGAGAAAACTTCTCGCAATCTTTGACCATCGTCGGCCAAAAATATCCGTGGCGTTTGATCTTTATGGCTAGGTAAAGATGTCTTGACTCTTCCACAAGATCCGCAGTGTACTTCTTCCATGACTCTTCGAGCTTCGTTTCCTTCGACACAGATTAGCAGGGGTCCGGAGAACCGCCACTTAAAGAGTTCTCCGTCGATCAGAGTATACCGAGCTGCTTTCGTCTTAAGCTTCCGAGCTGCCCATTTTTCGGTAGGAACTTCTCCATCGGCTATATAACTTCGGATGGCTCCGATCCATTTGGCATCGCTTCCGTATTCGGGCTCAGTTGTGTCTTTAGTCTGTTGGTCTAGCAGTTCGGTGTCCATTTCTTCCGGTTCTTCCGTTTCCCGAGCTGTTAGTATTTGATCGTTGCCACTGTCTTCAATGCCCGGTTTTTCGATGAACTCAACCTGTATGATCCTTTTTAGATTTGGGTCAGAGGTTGAAGCTAGAGCTGCTAAGGCGTCGGCCGATGTGTTCTCGCCTCGCGGGATTCTGGTTAACTCGAACTCTCCGAATTGTTTTGCTAAGTCTTGCGTGAGAGCAAGATACGCTTCCATTCGTTCATCTCGAGCTGCGTATTCTCCGTTGAATTTGTTGGCCACGAGCTGGGAATCGCAGAAGGCTCGTAGCCTGTTGATCTTAAGTCCCCGAGCCAGCTTTAGTCCGGCTATCAGCGCTTCGTATTCTGCCACGTTGTTAGTTGCGTTGAAGTTTAGCCGAAAAGATTGCTCGAGAATTTCACCTTCTGGTGATGCTAAGCGGATCCCGATGCCAAAACCTTGTTTTGAGGACGAACCGTCAACGTGGAGGATCCAGACGGCATTGGGTGAATCTTCTCGGGCACTTTCTGACGGAAGCTCGATGATAAAGTCTGCCAAGACTTGAGATTTTGCGCACGTCTTGTTTCTGTATTCGATGTCGTACTCACTGAGTTCCACTGCCCATTTGGCTAGGCGTCCTGATTGGCTCGGACTGTGCAAGATGGCTCGGAGTGATATGGGCGCCATGACGACAATTGAGTGAGACTGAAAATACGGCCGTAGCTTCCGAGCTGACATCACTACGGCGAGGGCGAGCTTTTCGGTTTGCGGGTAGCGCGTTTCTGCGTCGGTGAAGGTTTGCGAGACATAGAATATTGGCTTCTGTTCTCCTCTATCTTCTCTAACGATGACTCCACTTATTGCTGTATCCGAGACGGCGATGTACAGAAATAACAGCTCGCCCGGGACTAGTTTCGCTAACACCGGTGGATTAGCTATATACTTCTTCAGTTCCTGGAAAGCTTCTTCGCAACGATCGGTCTATTCGAATTTTTTGTTTCCACGCAGAGTATCGTAGAAAGCCAGGCATTTGTCAGTGGACCGCGAGATAAATCGGTTCAGGGCTGCGACTCTCCCGGTGAGGTGTTGAACTTCACGTTTGTTCTGTGGTGAGGGCATGTTTAGTAGGGCATCGATTTGCTTTGGGTTCGCCTTGATGCCTCGGTGGGTTACGAGATATCCTAGGAACTCACCCGACTTTACCGCAAAACGACATTTTGCCGGGTTGAGCTTCATGTTGTGCTTGTTGAGCTGGCGAAAACAGTCGCGTAGATGGGCTATGTGGTCGTTTTCTTCGAGGGATTTGACTAGCATGTCGTCGATGTAAACTTCCATCGTTTTCCCGAGCTGCTCGGAGAACATTCTGTTGACGAGCCGTTGATACGTTGCGCCAGCGTTCTTGAGTCCGAAGGGCATGACTTTGTAACAGTAGATACCTCGGTCTGGGATAAATGCTGTCTTCTCGCGATCGTCGGGGTGCATGAGAATCTGGTTGTATCCTGCGAAAGCATCCATGAACGATAGCAACTTGTTCCCCGCAGTTGCTTCCACTAAGCGATCGATGTGTGGGAGCGGGAAACTATCTTTAGGGCAAGCTTTATTCAGATCAGTGAAGTCGACGCAAACTCTCCACTTGTCGTTCTTCTTTTTTACCACGACATGATTCGCTAACCAGTCCGGATATCTTGCTTCGGAGATCGAGCCGATCTTCAGGAGTTTCTCTACTTCGGCATTCACAGCATCTGCGCATCTACTTCCACGCATCGTTCAGGTCGTTCGTCATCGAGGCTGATGGAGATTACTGGATCCGAGGTAGGCTTCTTCTCCTCGCGTGCCTCCTCGATCTGTAATTGCTATAACTGTTTAGATATAGCCTTCTCTTCATTCCGGCCAAGTTTCAATTTCTTGTGATCAGTTTCGGCCTTTGACTCAGTGACAGGGTTCCGGAGTTTGTGCGCTGCCATGTAACACATCTTTGAATTTTTTTGGCTGCCCCAGATTATTTTCATGCCATTGGGAGTTGGGAATTTTACACAAAGATGATACGTCGACGCGACAGCTCGCATCAGATTCAGCCATGGCGTCCCCATTATGACGTTATAGATGGTAGGTTGATCGGTAACTGAGAAGTTGACTATCTTTGTTACCCCGCCAGCTCGGACTGGTAATTGGATAGTTCCAAGCGTCATCAAAGTTTCTCCTGAAAATCCGAGAACAGGCCTCGGGGTCGGAGTTACCTGTGACATATCGATGTTCATTTGCAAGAGTGTTTCGCGGAAGATCACGTCGATGGTGCAACCGATGTCGATCAATATTCGACATACGTCGTGGTCTCCTATCGCTAACGTAATGACAAGAGGATCGTTGTGAGGCATGTCGAGCCCGTTCGTTTCACTTTCTTCGAATGTGACCACATCGTTAGGTCGGTCGAAAGGTCTAGTCCAGTTGCTAGGCACCTCGGCTCGGCGTTGATATGATTTGATTGCTTTTGTATTGAAAACCGAATCATTTTCATCGCTTTTGTATTGAAAACCCTTTCAATACCATTCACGATTTTGCCATATGAAACCCTAAAAACGGTTTTGCGTTTGATAACCGCAAAATTCAAATCGTTTTCCTCAAAGAGAAACGAAAACCCTAATGCGTTTTTTCAAACGTTTTCAACCGCATGTCTACAATCGCGAATTCAAATCGTTCTCATCATCGAAACATAAACCCTAAAACCGATTGAAACCTAGCGGCTCAACCGCTTACTTTTGTAAAATCGCGGCTCAACCGCTTCTATGTCCAAAACCGCAATTTTCGTGTATCCCCTAAACCGGAAATCATTCTCGGTTAACTCCTAAACCCGAATATCAATTCGGTTCATCGGTTAAACCAGTTATCAATTAAAACATATATTAACTTGGTTCATCATTTAAACCGACTCAAAATCAATTTACTTTTGGTTAACTAATAAACCGGATCTCAACCCGGTTAACATAAATTTAAACAAAAAAATTTATTTTGGTTATATATCTAAACCGATTATCAAACCGGTTCCGAAAATAATAACCGGATCTCAATCTGGGTAAACCGGTTCAAACCGGTTATTCTAAACCGGAAATCAATTCGGCCCAACCCCAAAAACCAAAAATCCCTAAACCGGAATATAATATTCCGGTTCAACTTTAAACCATTAAACCAAAAAACCGTATCCTTAAAATTTACGATTCCCGAGAAAGTTTCCTAAATTAGAAAGTGTCCCGAAATAGAAACTTTCCTCAAATAGAAACTTTCCTCATTTAGAAGGTTTCCTAAAATAGAAACTTTCCTCATTTAGAAAGTTTCCCAAATTAGAAACTTTCTTCAAATAGCAAATGACCCGGAATGAAAACTTTCCTAAAAATAGAAAGTTTCCTAAATTAGAAACTTTCCTCAAATATAAAGTTTCCTCAAATATAAACTTTCCTCATTTAGAAGGTTTCCTAAAATAGAAACTTTCCTCATTTAGAAAGTTTCCCAAATTAGAAACTTTCCTCAAATAGCAAATGACCCGGAATGAAAACTTTCCTAAAAATAGAAAGTTTCCTAAACTTTCCTCATTTAGAAAGTTTCCCAAATTAGAAACTTTCCTCAGATATAAAGTTTCCTCAAATAAATTTTAACAAACCCCTAATGAAATCAATTTCATGTTTTTTTTTTTTTGACATCAAAAATCAATTTCATGTTTTGAGATGTCAAACATTCAGAAAGTCGAGTTCGAGGCCCTCAAGGTCTCCGGGGAAAACTATCTCGAATGGGCCCTGGACACCAGGATTTTCCTCAACTCAAAGGGACTGGGTGAGTGTATCAAAGCAGATAACACCGCATCTGATAAAGACCGGTCCCATGCGATATTTCATATCCGCCATCATTTGGCCGCGAGCATCAAACAGCAATATCTCACTCTTGAGAACCCACTCGAACTTTGGGTGGCCCTGAAAAAACGGTATGATCACCAGAAAACGGTGCTCTTGCCACAAGCCAAGTTTGACTGGAAGGAACTCCGGTTCCAAGATTACAAATCTGTGGATGACTACAACTCCGAAATCTTTCGGATAGTTTCAATCATGAAACTATGTGGTGAAGAGGTGTTTGATAATGATCTCCTCGAGAAAACATTATCCACCTTCCATACCCAAAACATTGTGCTTCAGAAGCAATATCGTGCAATGAAACATACATTGTACGAAGATTTGTTATCTTGTTTGCTCTTGGCCGAGAAAAACAACGAGCTGTTAATGAGGAACAGTGCCTAGAGGCCCCCGGGATCGGCTCCAGTACCAGATTCCCTCAAAGAATCCTACAATGTCCAGCAAGACAGATCTTCAGATCGTGGCCGTGGACATGGGAATGGACGTGGGAATGGACGTGGAAAGCGTGGACGTGGAAATGGACGTGGCAACCGACATAACCTCGGTTATGGTTCCGGTAAGGGCCGTGGTATCTCTAAACCAAACCGCCCTGCCCACCCAACCAATCAGTCTGCCTACACCAGATGCGGAATGTTCAATCACTGGACAAAGAACTGTCGTACTCCCAAGTTTCATTGCGATTTGTATCAGAAACATGGGAAAGCACCTGCTGAAGCTAACATGGCCCAGCAAGTTGATGCTGACGACACCACCACCGAGCCGATCGATCCCATGGACTACGAGATCTCAGATCTCCTCGATTAATTCTATCATCTGAACACTTGCTTATTTTGATTTTGTTTCTTTTCATTTTGGGGATTTGTTTTATTTTTCATTTGCTATTTATTTTCAGACATTTTGATATTTTATTAATTTATGAATTTTATGATTTACTCAATTTTAAATCATACCTCTTGTTTAATTAAAGATATGAACAATCAAATGGATATCATAATGGTGGATAGTGGATCCAGCCACACTATCCTCAAAGACAAGAGTTATTTCATAAATTTAATCATGCAAACCGCGAATATTAGCACAATAGCGGGTACCTCGAACTTAATAGAAGGCCACGGCCAGGCCCATGTGTTGTTATCAAACGTCACACATCTGGACATTCCAAATGCATTATACTCACCCAGCTCAAAAAGAAACCTTTTAAGTTTTAAAGATATCAGACTTAATGGTTTCCACATAGAAACCCAGGGTGAAGGGAACAAAGAATCCCTACTGATCACTAAGATCACACTTGGCCATAAACAAGTCCTCGAGACTATACCCGCATTATCTACTGGCCTTTACTATGCTAAGGTCAGTATGATTGAGGCTAATAATGCTCTCAAAGCCCGGTTCCAAGACTACACTATTTGGCACGACCGGCTTATTCATCCCGGTACAACCATGATGTGTAAATTAATCCAAAGTTCTCAAGGACACACCCTTCGAGAAAACCGAGTCTTCCCTCAGCACCTCACGTGCACAGCTTGCTCCCAAGGGAAGTTGATCACCCGGCCTTCACCAGTAAAAGTGTCCAAAGAGACATTACATTTTCTGGAAAGAATCCAAGGAGACATCTGTGGTCCCATTCACCCACCTTCTGGGACATTCCGGTACTTCATGGTACTAATAGACGCTTCGACCCGTTGGTCGTATGTCTGCCTATTGTCTTCTCGGAACCAAGCTTTTGCTAGGTTATTGGCTCAAATCATCAGATTACGAGCCCACTTTCCAGACTTCCCACTAAAGACTATACGTCTTGATAATGCTGATGAATTCACTTCCCAAACGTTTAATGATTACTGTATGGCCATGGGGGTGACCGTTGAACATCCTGTGGCACATGTCCATACTCAGAATGGACTTGCTGAATCATTCATTAAACAAATCCAATGGATTGCTCGACCATTACTCATGAGGTCGAAGCTCCCGGTCTCAGCTTGGGGACATGCAGTATTACATGCTGCTGAATTAATATGCATCCGACTATCTAGTGAGCATAGATATTCCCCATCCCAATTATTAACGGGTCATGAGCCAGACATCTTCCATCTCAAAACATTTGGGTGCTCAGTCTATGTACCCATTGCTCCACCACATAGAACCAAAATGGGACCTCAAAGGAGGATGGGAATATATGTTGGTTTTGATTCTCCCACCATCATCAAATATCTCGAGCCGACCACTGGAGAGACCTATTTAAGGCCAGATATGCGGATTGCCAATTTGATGAATCGGTATATCCAACATTGGGTGGAGAGAAACACAAGCTGGTCAAAGAGCTATCATGGAATCAAACATCCTTAAATTGGCAAGATCCTCGGACTCTAGAATGTGATTCAGAGATCCAAAAGACTATCAAAAGCTAGCTAATCAATTGCCAGATTCCTTTGCTGACCCGAACAAAGTAACCAAATCGTACATACCAGCCTGTAATGCACCAGTACGAATAACTGTCCCAACGGGACAAGTTCATGTTGCTACAGAGTCTGCATCACGAAATAAACGTTGCAGACCTCTAGGTTCCAAAGACAAGAATCCACGAAAATCAAAGAAATGTGCAATAGTGAAACCGGGATTCCCAATATAACAGACATAGCCGCGGCTGAGAGTCACTCTAATGAACACCATAAGAGGTTCGAGACGCCGAATCTCTAGGTTCTGAAGAGATCGATAACGATGAGATCTTTATCAATTACAACATGTCTGGAACCCAATGGAACAGAAAAGAAGTCGACCTGAATGCACTCTTTGCATACAAAGTAGCACTTGATATTGCGAACACGCAAGAGGATCTAGAACCCACGTCTATCACGCAGTGCACTCATAGAACAGACTGGCTAAAATGGAAAGAAGCCATAAACGTGGAGTTAAAGAGTCTCAAACTCAGGAATGTGTTTGGTCCGATCATCCGGACACCATTCAATGTCAAACCAGTGGGCCATAAATGGGTCTTTGTGCGTAAGAGAAACGAACTCGGTGAAGTCGTTCGTTATAAAGCACGGCTTGTAGCACAAAGATTCTCACAGAGACCCGGAATCGATTATGAGGAGACTTATTCTCCGTTGGTGGATGCAACTACTTTTCGATTCCTCATAAGTCTGGCCATAAGAGAAAATCTAGATTTGCGATTAATGGATGTTGCCACCGCATATCTCTATGGGCCCTTGGACAATGAAATATACATGAGATTACCAGATGGCATAGAGCTTAAAGATAAGCATGCATCTCGAGATCAATACTGCATCAGGCTGAACAAATCCTTGTATGGACTGAAACAAAGTGGACGTATGTGGTATAACCGGTTAAGTGAATATCTCATCAGTCCATGCATTTTCATCACGAAATACTCAAACAAAGGATTTGTAATCATAGCAGTTTACGTGGATGATCTAAATATCCTCGGAACATCTGGTGAAATCTCCCAAACAGTCGACTGCTTGAAAGCAGAATTCGAAATGAAAGACCTACGTAAAATTAAATTCTGTTTGGGTTTACAACTTGAGTACGTCAAAGGAGGAATCCTTGTGCATCAAGCGGCTTATACTGAAAAAGTACTCAAGCGATTCAACATGGACCAGGCCCACCCATTGACCAGCCCAATGGTTGTTCGGAGCCTAGGATTGGACAGTGTCCACTCGGTCCCAAGAAAGACGATGAAGAAATTCTCGGTCCAGAAAAGCCATACCTTAGTGCTGTAGGAGCGTTAATGTACCTGGCTAGTCACACTAGACCAGACATTTGCTTTGCCGTGAACCTCCTAGCTCGCTTCAGCTCATGTCCAACTCAGAGGCACTAGAACGGTATCAAACACCTCCTAAGATATCTTCAAGGTACTAAAGACTTAGGACTGTTTTACACTAACCACTACAAGGATGGACTAGTTGGCTTTGCTGATGCAGGATATCTATCAGATCCGCACAATGCCAAGTCTCAAACTGGTTATGTGTTCACGCATGGAGGAACAGCTATCTCTTGGAGATCGATGAAGCAGACAATCACTACCACTTCATCAAACCATGCAGAACTTTTGGCCATTCACGAAGCCAACAGAGAATGTGTTTGGCTACGATCCATGACTCAGCACATCCGGTCAGATTGTGGTATGGACGAAGACAAGGAGCCTACGGTGTTGTATGAAGACAATGCGACATGTATCGCTCAACTCAAGGAAGGTTATATCAAAGGAGATCGGACGAAGCACATCCTACCGAAATTCTTCTCAACCTCGGATTGGCAGAAGGATGGTACGATCAGCGTCCAACAGGTCCGATCAAGCGAGAACTCCGCCGACCTTTTCACCAAATCATTGCCCGCTTCAACACTCCGGAAGCTCATCCAACAAATAGGAATGCGTAGACTTAGAGATCTACAGTGATGCTCTAATCAGGGGGAGTAATGCGTGTTGTACTCTTTTTCTTTCACCATGGTTTTTCCCACTGGGTTTTCCTGGTAAGGTTTTAATGAGGCAACATTCCCCAGCGCATTATCGAGATCCCGATTGACCATCAGGACCGGTTACTCTGTCCAAGGGGAAGTGTTATAATACATCATATTGGACTTATAACCGGACCCAATAAGCCCATCAGGGTTATTCATTATGTATTGTATCCCGATGTACTTCTATATATTCCATTGAGGATCAATAAAATAATTAGTTCTACAACATTAATGTCATTGTACGAACCATAACTAAATTGTACTAACACTTATTTTTTGCCATTAATTGAGTATCTGGCAAGTGTATATCCTAATTCTTTAGACAAATATTTTTTTTCTTATCTTTTTCAGTTTTTATAATTTAACGTATATGTAAGCTTAATTAATTGAATATACTCTAAAGATTCTAGATTCTTAATTAATTGGACGCTTTTGGACGCACTTATAAGCTAAATTTATAATTTAGTTAACCTTACTTAAATTTGAACTTTGTAATAGTAACTTTAATAACATGTACTGATGTACCTTATTCATATAAATAGTAAGCCAAAAACCTTTATAGAAATGAATTTTTTTATAAGAATTTAAATATTATAAATATTTTAAACGTTTTATAAAGTTTAAATATTTATAATATTTGAAACAACAAAAAAGTAACTTTTATAAATTTTAAAAAAGCTTTGCATGAAATAAGCTTATAGAAATTGTGGAAATGTTCTTTTTAAAAACATTGAATCAATTATAAGTTTATAACACTAACAAAAGTGAATTAGTTAAGAGTTATGGATCACCTTGATAGATAAATTAAAAATATATATATTATAACTTATAAGAACTATTGAAAATAAAACTTTTAAATTAACTCGAATTATATGTTTTTAAATAAAAAGTACTTATTAGAAAAAAAATAACAAATTAATGTTTAATTTCACGGGACGGAGTTATATGGTGGAAGGGGTTTGGATCGATATTAATACGAGACGGTATAGCACAGGTCAAATCCTAGAATTAACAATCAAAATACAATTATACAATCTTAAACACTAAACAAAATAAACGATATTAATAAAACAAATATAATTTAAAATTCAAAAGTTTTAGTTATAAAAAATCGACCCGCAGTGTACCCAAAATCAAACATAAATTTATACTAATAAGACATAAAAAATTAATATAACAATATCATAGTTTATAATAAAAAAATTATATATATATATATATTTTTACCCCGTGGTATACCGCAGGTCAAATCCTAGTATATATATATTCGTAGACATTTGGGAAATAAATCGTGGAGTTGACCAGGGGCAGATCTACATAAGGTAAGTAGGGGGCAGTTACCCCCCATAAAATTTTCAATTTCATTTTAAATGTTAAGGACTTAATTAAGTTGTCCCCTTTGAAAAATATTTTTTGCCCCTATGTTAGACAATCATTTATCCAAACTCAATTTTCTTTCTTTTATTTCCATTTTTATGAGGCCATTTATTAATCCATCAAATATTAGCAATATTGTGTTTCCTTATGGGAATCTTGTAAAATGTACCACTTTTAAAAAAGTGGCTTTCAAAATCTATTACATTTGGAAAGATTTTTCAAAATCTACCACATTTCATTGTCACATGCAAATTGTGGACGAAATTGCCCTTGATGGTGACAGACTGATGTGTCAGATAAAAGGACAGACTGCTGTGTCAGATAAAGGGACAAGTTGCAATAAATGTTGCACGTTTACAATTGCATATAATTTTATTTAAATAATATGTTATATGGGGACAAGTTCAGATCGAATGAGTAAATATAAATAGATCGGGGACAAATTCAGATAGAATGGGTAATAGAATTAGATCGAGGACAAGTTCAGATAGAATGGGTAATAGATAGATCGGGGACAAGTTCAGATCGAATGAGTAATAGAATTAGATCGGAGACAAGTTCATATCTAATGAGTAATAGAATTAGATCGGAGACAAGTTCAGATCGAATGAGTAATAGAATTCCTTTCAAAATCTCCCACATTCTTCCCTTCTTTCAACTCATACCACATTTCAATGTAGAGTTACCATTTTGCCCTCCCTATTTATCTTCCCAATTTATATCTCCTTCCTATTTATCTCCCTTCCCTATTTATCTCTCCTCCCTATTTATCTTTCCTACAACATTAGCTTCCCTATTTATCTCTCTCTCCCTCGAAACACGTGCACTTTAACCAAGAAACATTATATCTCTTGAGACTAAACAATTAACTTTCGTTTTTGTCTCCAGATCTTGTCCCCGATTAGAAATTTTCTGTTGCGTCTAGATCTTGTCCCCGATTTCATCATCTTTCTATTATCATGAATCCCACATCTTGTCCACCAATAGTTCTCATTTAAGGGTTTCGAATTTTATTTAGATTTTTCACCATCTATTTTGGTCCACAGATTAGTTGAGCATTATTGTCTTCACCTAACCGGATTATTGATTTTTTTTTCCTTCTATTACAAAATAACAAAATGATCCAGTTGTCCCCGAGTACTATTATTCATTCTATTACTCATTCGATATGAACTTGTCCCCGATCGAATTTATTACTCATTCGATCGGAACTTGTCTCTAATCTAATTTTATTACTCATTCGATATGAACTTGTCTCCGATCTAATTTTATTACTCATTCGATCTGAACTTTTCCCCGATCTAATTCTATTACCCATTCGATCTGAACTTGTCCTCGATCTAATTCTATTACCCATTCTATCTGAATTTGTCCCCGATCTAATTATATTTACTCATTCGATCTGAACTTGTCCCCATATAACATATTATTTAAATAAAATTATATGCAATTGTAATCGTGCAACATTTATTGCAACTTGTCCCTTTATCTGACACAGTAGTCTGTCCCTTTATCGGACACACCAGTCTGTCACAATCAAGGGCAATTTCGTCCACAATTTGCATGTGGCAATGAAATGTGGTAGATTTTGAAAACTCTTTCCAAATGTAGTAGATTTTGAAAGCCACTTTTTTAAAAGTGGTACATTTTGCAAGATTCCCAACACTAAACCATTACTTCCTTTTATATAAAATCATATTTTTTGCTTCAACGTAACTTTTTTGATGGACAAATCAATGTTTTCATGCATAATTTTTGATGGAATATGATTATCTATTCATAAGTGAATTAAAGAAACACAATTTTATGCTTCAAAAAAACATTTTAAGTATATATCTTTCATATCATATCATGGAAAATATGAATTATTTCGTCTTTTATTTTTATTTTTTGTTTTAGTTTTACAGTGTCATTTTTAAAAATTTTTTTTTAGAGTTGTTTTTAAATTTTCCTTGGCCCTATATACAAACTATATTGTATAACGTACTTACAAGAAAAATTAGTTTAGTTAACAAAAGTTTTATATATGATTATGGTTTGCCCCCGGTAAATTTTTTTTCTAGATCCGCCATTGGAGTTGACTACTATTTATGATAGCATGCCATTGGCATTTATTATTTTTTTAAAAAATAAATCCAACATATTAACCTAAACAATCGTTGCCAAAAAGCTTTACACAATATATTAACCATAACTATCTTTGCCACAATTACATCCATATTCAATTCGATTTCTTTAAATGATCTCAACTATTCGATGTCATCCAAACTAATTACTCTCACATACCTTATACGAGATATCTTCTCTCCAAAATCTGCAGAAATCGATTTTTTAGTAACAAATTTATGACTCAAAATACATATTGATACATATTCCTTAATACAAAACTATTTCAAAAATTTTATTCTAATTTAGTTACGGTATCAAATATTTTATGCTTTGCGATCAATAGATTTTTACCTAACTTATGAGCCTATAAATACTCTTATGCTTGACGTCTCATAACATCATCAAACACACCAAAGCAACGATCTAAAAAAAATCAGCAAACACACCTTAATTCTTTTCAAATGGCTGCTATCTTTGTTTAGAGATCGGTATGGTTAACCGGAACCAGTTAGGGAGAAACCCCCGGTTTGCGTTTTTGGCTATCGCTGATCCTTGGCCAAAAGTTTCCGGTTTCGCTAAGGTCTATCTTTCCACCGGTGAGGTGAAAAAGTATCTTTACGGCGGCGAGAAATATGGCGGCGAACCTTTTTTCTTACCTGGAAGCTCTGGTAACGACGAAGAAAATGAAGATGAAGGTTATATATTCTGTCACGTTTATGACAAAGAAACAAAGATGTTAGAGCTTTAGATTGTTAACACCATTAATTTAAAGCTTGAAGCTACTATTAAATTACTGTCTAGAGTACTTTATGGATTTCATGGTACATTTGTGGATTCGAGTGAACTCGTGGATCAATTATAATAATTATTGTACTTTGTAATGATTTGATAAATTAGAACAATAGATAGGTATAAAAAGTGTTCTAACGATTTTACCAATTAATGAAGAATGGTTAGATTATAATTTGGCTTACTTTGGACGTTCATCATTGAGAGACATACAATATCATAAGAAAAAGGAGAGTAAACAAAATCAGTTGATATATGTTGTTGGATAATTCCAACTCACTTGAGGAGCAAGTAATCTCTTTCTAGAAGATGCTAGAAGAGATAGAAAAAGGAAAAACAAGAAAAGTTAATTAGGATAAAGTACGTTTTGGGAGATTTTCTTTTTCCTAATAGAATTAGGAGTAGTTGTTTTCCTATAAATAAGAGGTTCATGGAGAGTTGTTCCACAGGACATTAGAGAGAGAGATAAGGCTTTGGAGAGTTGTTCCAAAAGACCTAGAGAGATTTAGTTTTGAGTAGTTTCTAAATCAATAAAGAAATTTTGTTATTTAATCTCTTGTTCTCGTACTGTTGAATTACTTTCTGAATCATTCAGCGACTAGTCAGGGTAAGGTAATCCTGATTTGATTTGGTAGCAGAGCTTAGTTTGAAAACTCTGGATGGTGGTACGTGACTCGTAAGCAAGTATGGCAGGCGAGAATCAACAACCACGTGCGAAGGACCTTGGAGTTCCATCAATCCATTATCCGATGTTGACATCGACAAACTACACGGTTTGGGCGATGAGGATGAAGGTACTTCTCCGAGTTAGTGAAGTATGGGATACGATTGATCCAGGATCTGCTGATCCAAAGAGGAACGATGTGGCGATGGCGCTTCTATTCCAATCAATCCCCGAATCCCTGATACTTCAAATCGGAGAACAGAAAACGGCGAAGAAGGTTTGGGAAGCTATCAAGTCTCGACATCAAGGAGCAGAGACTTCAAACCCTAGTGGCCGAGTTAGATCGGTTGAAGATGAGTGAGACCGATACGGTAGACGATTTTGCGGGCAAGATCTCGGGCATCGCAGCTCAATCGGCATCTCTAGGAGAGACGATCGATGAAACAAAACTTGTGAAGAAGTTTTTGACGGGACTTCCAAGAACCAAGTTCATTCATATTGTAGCATCCCTTGAGGAAGTTCTTGACCTAAAGCAGACGGGGTTCGAAGACATTGTTGGGAGGTTAAAGGCATAAGAAGGACGTGTTGGGGAAGAAACCCAAAGTGAAGATCAAGGAAAATTGATGTTTTCAAACTCTGATCCTAAGCGTGGAGGCTACGGGAATAATAGAGGCGGTTATAACAGAGGAGGTTTTAACCGTGGAGGAAGATTCGGTGGTGACGGTTCCGGTAGAGGCAGGGGTCGAGGAAGGACCGGCTGGCAAGCTCAAGGAGGAGAAACCGGAGATCAAAACCAGAAGAAGAAGGATCTGTCCAATATTACTTGTTGGGTATGCAACAAGAAGGGTCATTATTCATCAAATGTCCCGAGAAAGCAACCGGACGACAAGAGACTAACTTGCATGAGACGCAAGAAGCTGAAGCACTTTATGTTCATGAAGTGGTGTTCTTGAACGAGGATAAAGTGTTCCCTAAGAACTACGATACCAACAGTGGAAGTGTTTGGTACCTCGACAACGGAGCAAGCAACCATATGACGGGAAAGAAAGAGTTTTTCTCGAGTTTAGATGAAAAGGTCAAAGGAAAAGTGAAGTTTGGTGATGGCTCGTTTGTTGAAATTGTAGGAAAAGGATCCATTGTGTTTGTGGGCAAGACTGGTGAGAGAAGAGTTCTCAAAGAGATCTACTACATACCGGATTTAAAACACAACATAATAAGTCTTGGACAAGCAACCGAAGGAGGATGTGAAGTATACATGAAAGGAGACTCATTGATACTTAATGATCCTAATGGAAGGCTGTTGGTAAGAGTCATAAGATCACCAAATCGTCTGTACAAGACGCCAATGGAGATAAGCAAACCAACATGTTTGCAAGCTGAAGGACTTGCTGAGGGACATGCTGAGGGACATGCTGAGGGACTTGCTGAAGGACGAGCTGAAGGACTGACTGAAGGACATGCTGATGAAGCTACAAGAACATGGCATGCTCGGTTAGGTCATGTAAGTTTTGGTGTTATGACTAATATGGTGAAGAAGGATATGGTCGTTGGGATGCCGCAAGCTTTACACGAGATGAGTGTATGTGATGCATGCTTGGCCGGGAAACAAACGAGACACTAGTTCCCAACCAAAGCTACTTACCGTGCAGCTCAAACTTTGGAGTTGATTCACGGAGACTTGTGCGGACCAATCTCACCTCCAACACTGGCGAACAACAAGTATGTGTTTGTGTTGATAGATGATTTCTCAAGATACATGTGGACCATGTTATTGAAGGAGAAGAGTGAAGCTTTCGATCGGTTCAAAAGGTTTAAAGATTTTGTAGAGAAGCAAGCCGGTTTGTCTATCAAAACCTTTTGCACCGATAGAGGAGGAGAGTTTACTTCAAGTGAGTTCAATCGTTTTTATCAAGAGAATGGAGTCTCTAGGCATCTAACCGCACCTTATACGCCTCAACAAAACGGTGTGGTGGAAAGAAGAAATTGAACTCTAATGGAGATGACAAGAAGCTTGTTAAAAGCTATGAAGATTCCGAATGACATGTGGGGAGAAGTTGTACGTCATTCAATCTATCTCATCAATAGAGTACCAACAAAAGCTTTGCAAGGGAAGACACCGTATGAGAGTTTTTGGTCCAAGAAACCCAATATCGAGCACTTAAGGGTTTTTGGATGTGTTGCTCATGTAAAGATCACGAGACCGCATCTGAAGAAGCTAGATGATAGGTCAAGAAGTGTGCTCAATCTTGGAACAGAACCGGGTTCCAAGGCATATCGACTCTATGATCCAATTACAAGGAAGGTAATGGTAAGTAGAGATGTGGTGTTTGATGAGAAAAGAGCTTGGGATTGGTCGCCTACAACTAAAGAAACCGGAGAACCTGGTATGTTCAAGTTATCTCATGAAGGAGGTATTGAAGATGGAAACGGATATGAAGACATTAACAATGATGATCATGATCCGGATCAAGAACCTGAAGAAGTTCAGGAAGTTGTACAGGTTGCTCAAGGCGAAAATCAAGAAGCTCAAAATCAACAAATCGTGACAAGATCTGGTCGTGTGGTTAACAAACCAAGGTATCTTGATGATTATGTGTTACTAGATGATCTAGAGTGTGAGAGCCTGTTGTTAACAATTGATGGAGAACCCGAAAATCTCCTTGAAGCCATCAAATTGCAAGAATGGGTAGAAGCAATGGAAGCGGAGTTGGATTCTATCACAAGAAACAAGACTTGGGAGCTTGTTGAGAAACCAGATGGCGTGAAACCTATAGGGTTAAAATGGATCTACAAGATCAAGAGGAAGGCCGATGGTTCGGTGAATAAGTATAAAGCAAGGCTTGTAGCAAAACGTTATGTACAACAACAAGGTATAGATTTCGAAGAGGCGTTTGCACCAGTGGCAAGGATCGAAACTATACGGCTACTGATAGCACTTGCAGCGACAAAGGGATGGGAGATACATCACCTAGATGTCAAGACAGCTTTCTTGAATGGAGACCTAAATGAGGAAGTTTATGTAAGCCAACCCAAAGGCTTCATAAAGAAAGGAGAAGAGAACCAAGTGTATAGACTTTACAAGGCATTATATGGTCTACGTCAAGCACCTAGAGCCTGGAATGTGAAGCTTGATCACGTCTTAAAGAAGATGAGCTTTAAGAGATGCGTGAAAGAGTCCTCGGTGTACCTCAGAAAAACAAAGAAAGACATATTGATTGTGGCAATCTATGTCGATGACTTGTTTGTGACAGGAACTACATGGAAAGTCATTAATCAGTTCAAGGAGGATATGTCAAGGGAGTTTGAGATGTCGGATCTTGGAAAGCTGAGATATTATCTTGGTATTGAAGTAATTCAAGGAGCGGATGGGATCCAAATAAAACAAGAAGGATATGCTCAAGGAATTCTTGTGGATACTAAGATGGATGCTTGTAACTTGACTCATGTGCCGATGGATTCAAGTTTGAAGCTCTCAAAAGCAGAGGATGAGCAAGAGATCAATGCTACGGAGTATAGAAGAGCCATTGGATGCTTGAGGTATCTTCTACACACAAGACCCGATATGGCATTTGCTGTGGGAGTTTTAAGCTGATACATGCAGAGTCCGAGAGTGACGCATGGAAATGCTCTCAAACATGTTCTAAGGTATGTGAAAGGAACGACGAGCCTAGGCTTACACTTCAAGAGAGACGGGTCAACGAGAATGATCGGATATAGTGATAGTAGTCACAATATCGACATTGATGATGGTAGAAGTACTGCAGGGCATGTCTTCTATTTTGGTTCATCTCCAATCACATGGACTTCACAAAAGCTACTGACCGTTGCACTATCGTCATGTGAAGCAGAGTTTATGGCAGCTACGGAGGCAGCGAAGCAAGCCATATGGCTGAAGGAGTTGATAAAGGAGATTCTTTGTATTGACGAGAAGGTCATACTAAAGATTGACAACAAATCGGCTATTGCTCTTACCAAGAATCCGGTGTTTCATGGAAGGAGTAAGCACATACTCAAGAAGTATCACTTCATTCGAGAATGCATGGAGAATGAGCAGATTGAAGTTGAGCACGTTCCCGGAGAGGAACAGAAGGCTGACATACTTACCAAGCCATTGGCAAGGATCAAGTTCAAAGACATGAGGAGTCTAATCGGAGTTGAAGAGATCAAGCTTCCCAGAATTCAAGTTGGAATTAAGGGGGAGAATGTTGGATAATTCCAAATCACTTGAGGAGCAAGTAATCTCTTTCTAGAAGATGCTAGAAGATGCTAGAAGAGATAGAAAAAGGAAAAACAAGAAAAGTTAATTAGGATAAAGTTTTGGGAGATTTCCTTTTTCCTAATAGAATTTGGAGTAGTTGTTTCCCTATAAATAAAAGGTTCATGGAGAGTTGTTCCACATGACATTAGAGAGAGAGATAAGGCTTTGGAGAGTTGTTCCAAAAGACCTAGAGAGATTTAGTTTTGAGTAGTTTCTAAATCAATAAAGAAAGTTTGTTCTTTAATCTCTTGTTCTCGTACTGTTAAATTACTTTCTGAATCATTCAGCGACTAGTCAGGGTAAGGTAATCGTGATTTGATATGTGATATGACTTTATTATTATGCGATTACTAGAGCTTACTATTATATACTATATCCTTTAAGAGAATGATGTTTTAGGAAACATCTTTTAAACTATAATTATCAAAACGTACATTTGAAACAGTAACAATGGGTGGCCAAAGAAAATTTATTTGTTACCTTAATTAAATTGGAATCAAATCTATGTAATCATATTTTTGTAGGAATATGCTACAAATCCGATATTGAAGAGTATTAATTAGTTTCTATAAAATCGATGTTATGAATATTTTGTAGAGAAGATATCACGGAATAGTGTTTTGCGGGAGTTAGTAGTATCAAAGCTAAATAATCTGAATTTTAGAATTTTAGAAAGAAATATTCGAATATATTGTTGGGATTCCATTAATGCAATCAAGATTATAGTAATAACTAATACAAACCAAATATTTTTAAAATGGTAATTAGCAAATAATGGGCCAATGTAGGTATGGAAAGATTTGTTATAAGAGATAATTTAGGATCAAAATCGTTATGGTAATATTTTTTATTATTTTTTTCAAATATTAAAAATTAAAGCCAATACCATTCAATTGTAAATATGTTTAAAGACCAAGGTTTTTTTTCCAAATGTACTTTGAAAATGAAATTGTCTACGATTATAAAATCAGCAAACACACTTTAATATATAAGAACACTCATATACAAAAAAATCTTTTAAATATCTACTTAATATTTTTGAAGTACATATTTGCTCTTTTTTTCGGGTCGGTTTTTTTTTTTACAATTTTAACCCTGAATTTGACCCGGATTTTGACCCGCAATAAAGTCTTTCGGATCCAAAAAAAAATCCTAACAATATAAATGATTGATTCGTATATAACAACAATTATTACTAAGAATCTTTACTTCTAACAAACATATTTACCGGATCCAATTCATTTCCTATATACAGATGGAAACGAGTAAACTATAAATCATTTTCGTTTCCTAAATAAAATTTAGAAAATCAAATCAGTATTCAATCAACCAAAACGATTTTCTTCTTATTTGTTAATATATGCCAATTTCAATATTTTTTAAGATATCCAAACCTTGCTGATCAAGATTTCGTATATTCTCTATCCCAAAACCCTAAAAACCTATCAAACCACTAAACATAATGACTCATTTCCATTGCATCCATCCACGCTTTACACCAATACCAACTCAATCTATAGCTTCAGAACATAAACTCTTACCAATATGAAATGGATGCATCCTTTGCTTTCTTGAGGTACATCAGGCCGTACAAGACCTCTTGGCGTGTGCAAGTGAAGGTGTAACACCCCGGTTTCAGGAATATGGTGATGCATGCGGAGAGGTTTAAAAGGATTGATTTGGCCACCTATGTCACCAAAATGCACTTATCTTTTCGGTCAACCATCCTGAGAGGACTCCACAGTTAAGCGTGCTTGAGCTGGAATAGTTTAAGGATGGGTGACCTTCTGGGAAGTGATTGCCGGAACTGTGTGAGTGAGGACAAAACACAGTGAAAGATCATGTGGTGATTTGTAGGGTCGGTAAACAAGTCTTTAAAGCCTCCCGGACGTAGCGGACCGGCCGTCAGACAGGAGTGGGCCCATAGGCCCGAGAGAGGACGTGGGGCCCACTAGTAGAGACTGTCGGGGCGTTACAACTTGTAACGCCCGTGTTCCAAAAAATAATAGAAAAATGGATATTTATATATGTAATTGGAGTGAAGTCGGTTCAATTCTGAATGGTTTACTAAGCTGGTCGAGTTATTAATTGAATTAAAGAAGGATTTAATTTTAATTTTTTTTTTTTTTAGATGACAAAAAAAAAATAAAGAAGGATTTAATTAATTGCTGGTTTAGTAAAATTATGGTTTAATCAAATTAAACCAAAAGCCCTATTTCTTTTCCTCATCATTGACGCCACCTTCACTTCCTCTCTAGTCGTGACCTGCAAAGAAAAAAGAGAGAAAGAGAGCTGGTTAGTGTGAGGAAGAGGGAGAGGTTGAAGTTTGGTGAAGGAAAACAGAGACAGACAGGACACGTTTTGGTAGAACAGAGTTTCGGTGTATCAAATCGTTTTCAAAGGTGACAAAATTTTCAGGCATTGTAGGTAAGACTTATATCTAGTTGTAGCCTTTTGCGGATATTGATTTGGGTTAATATTCTAAGAGTTATCTCTATTTTCGTGAGCTCTTCTGTTTCAGACGCGATTTGGACCATTGTGTGTTCAAAGAGCGATTGCGAGCGAATCCTTTGTCCGATCGTCACGAAAGTTTTAGGGTAGGTTCTGGATACCTAGGAGAAGGTTTTCAACGGTGGGATTTGAATGTGGACGGTTAGATCTTGTTTCGTGGTCCAATATTTCAGACTGACAATTCTGTGATTTTCCCAGAATTTTACGGTTGGGTTTAATTGAATGTTTTGATTGTTTTGGTTGGCTATTAGGGTGATTTAATATACTTTTGACGTGAGAAAGAAGTCATCGCTGCTTGTGTAGTGTTATTCCTTGTCCAAAAATCATTCCTAATCCAAGGTGAGTGCGTGACCATGAGCTTATCTAAGCGATTGGGATTATGTGATTGTTTGTTGTGATGTGTAGGTTGGATTTTTGATGGGTCCAGAATTTAACTCCATGAGATGGTTGTGTTATTGGATGATTGTCATTGGCTTTTTTTTTATGAATTATGTGTTGATTTTGTGATCTTAGTTGCTTGTGTGTATAATTCGTAGATGGGAGGATCGCCTCACTAAGTATTTATTGAAATACTTATGCATCTCTTTTCTTGGTGCATGTAAAGATAAAGTGTGATCGTGGAATCATGGCGAGGAGAGGAGGATGATCTAAAACTTGATTTTCGTGATCATTATTAGTTGAATTTAACGGTTTATTTTTGACTAAATGTGGAATTGATTGTTGCATTGTTATTGGAATTTTGCTAGTTTTTATTTTGAATAATTTTGAATTTAGTTTTAATTTGGAATCGGTTAAGGTTTATTTGAAATACTTTTGAATTTGGTGGTTTATTAGGATAACCGGAATGATTTGATCGATTTAGTGATTTTTGTGAGTTGTTGAATTAAATGGAGATGTGGAGAAATAATTAATATTTATGGGGATATTAGTTATATATAAAAAAAAAAAAAAACGGGTCGGTTTGTTTCAATTGTTATCAGAGCGTTTACGCTCCTCGGACAGTTTAGGAAATTTGATTGGGATTAATTCAATTTTCGTGATGCTTGATGCATGTTGTTAAACCGTTGTTTGTTTGTGCTGGAAAAATTGATTATGAGTAGTTAGTCAATTTGAGTGAGCATGAAGTCTTAGAATCATCCTCTTCGAGCCTTCAATGAGATTCCACGGTAAGTTATTTTTTTTTTTAATTTTTGGTCTGACGTCTTGGTGTACTTAGTGTCTGCTTGTAAAGGTGCAGATGGATGTCGGAGCTAGGGGTTGCGGTCGTGGTCGAGGACGTGGTCGAGGCCGCGGGGCTCCGGTAGCTGATGAGAGTGTGGCACAGAGTGCTACGCTTGAGCATGTCGGGAGTCTACATGCGGATCATGAGGAGTCTGAGGGTTTGGCTTGTGGAGGTGCCGGTGTGGATGGAGTTCCAGTGGGTATTGCTCAGGATCGAGATGACCGCATTGCGGACTTGTTGACGAGGCTGTTAGAGAGGCTACCGGAGAGGGTACCAGCACAGGCTCCGGGAGTACCACCAGTGGCTGAGGTGCAGCCGAGGGTTGCAGTTGCAGAGGAGCTCCCATCTTACATCAAGATGATGGAGCAGATGCAGAGGATTGGCACATTTTCGGGTGGTGCCAAACCTGAGGAGGCGGATGAGTGGAGGATGCGGATGGAGCGGAATTTCCGTTCGATTAGGTGTCCAGGGGGATACCAGGTTGATCTTGCAATCCACTATCTGTAGGCTGATGCACATCTCTGGTGGAGGGGTGTTGCGGCTAGGAGGACTCAAGCGGGGATGAGCTACGCGGACTTTGTGGCGGAGTTGAACACCAAGTACTTTCCTCCAGAGGCGTTAGACCGGTTAGAGTGACGGTTTTTGGAGTTTTCTCAGGGGAGCCGGACGGTTCGTGAGTATGAGGCGGAGTTTAACCGTCTCAGTGTGTATGCTGGTCGAGCTATGGAGGGTGAGCAGGCACGAGTGCGAAGATTTTTTAGAGGTTTTCGGGCTGAGTTGAGGAACCGTTGTTTTGTGAGATAGTTTGGTACAGTGGTGGAGTTGGTCGAGACGGCTACGTTGTTGGAGGAGGGTCTGAAGGATGAGGCGGTGGTGACTAGCCCAACCCTTCTGGCAAAGAGGCCTCAGCAGCAGTTCAGTTCCAGCAAGAGCGGTAAGCCGGTGCAGGGACAAAAGCGTAAGTGGGACGAGACTCAGAGGACTAGCCAGGGCGGTCAGGGATGCTTCGGGTGCGGAAGCAAAGATCATAGGATGGCGAGCTGTCCTTGCAGGAGTGGTACAGATACTCGGGTGTGCTTTCACTGCAAGGAGGCGGGGCAAATCAAGCCCAAGTGTCCTAAGTTGCAGCAGAGAGAGGTGACTGTGGTGGCAGCGGCAGCAGCAATACCACCAGAGAGGCAGATCGCAGCAGCGGCAGCAGCAATCCTAAGTTGAAATCTCTAGATGCAGGTTTGAAGTGGTTTATGCGATAAACATAAATCTCTTCCAAAAAGATATAGATTTATTATTGCCAAAAAACTAAAATGATATAGATAGATTATCGAAATGAAATCATAACCATAACAGCAGAACCCTAGCTAGCTAGTCTAGATTTAGAACCTCTGATACGATGTAGAACACTTCCACAATGGTCTTGTTAAGGAAATTATATTGGACGATAAGAACGTAGGTCAAAACAAGAAAGATGAATATCAAAGGAATTAGACAGACTAATCCCATTAGGGCACCTATGCCAACGATGAACACCAAATGGTTAGCGTCAAAGTAAACCCTCGGAGATAAAAGGTGGACAATTGCAACGAAGCCAGTATTGAACAACATGGTAAAGAAGAAAACCACCACAATTTTACCAGACCCGAGCGTCGTCATAAGGCATACTAACATGACAAATGCCTGCTCCCACTTTGCTCGCTATGCTGGTTCAATCTCTAGAGGTGAGACTGGAGGAGGAGGATCACAGCCAAACATTAATTCATACTTTACGATCACTGTAAACTGTAGTATGAAATACTTTGCAGTAAATACTAAAACATATGCAGTTGAGTTGTCCATGCTGTTGGTTTTTCCAATCACACAAAATATGAGCAGCGATATCACCATAACCACTATGAACAAAAGCAAAGTTATAACCCAAAATCTCTTTCGCCTACACCCATCCTTTTTTGCCATCACGACTACTCCAGTCTCCAATTTTTCCAATGCATCATCATATTTCATATTTCTTCTTTTTCACTTGCAAAATTTGGCATCCTCTCTTCCTTTAAGGATTCGCTTGTTACTGATGCATTATATAAATTGCATTTGGAATTCACACAAACTAAAATATTCATTTTAAACAGAGATTAAAAAATAAAAAGAATTATGTTAGATTTTGTATGATTTGATATTGTTAACGACCCATGAATGAAAAACATGCGCAAGATAAGGAACAATCAGGAAAAAAAACATGCGCAAAATAAGGAACAATCAGGAAAAAAAAATACACACTAAGGCTAAAATAGTTTCACCGTATGATCTACACATAAATTACTAACTACTACTAAAATCTTTTTATGGGGGAAAATCTACATAAATCTTCACTTTATCTGATACTTTTTGATTTTGTCATTTGTGAATCAGTTCCTTCGTTTATATATATGTAAGCAAATATTTATACCATTTGTTTTTGAATTTTTACAAATTAAACAAATCTTATCCCAAAATCCGTTTCAATATAATCCAAAAATATTTCAAATCAATTAAATTTAAATTGTAAACAACATTTTATATTGCAAATTTTAACTTGATATGGCTCAGTCAATTTAAACCTAAAAATGAGGTATCTATATTATTAGTTTTCAAATACATTTCGTGTTTCACCCAGAAATTAGTTTTAGATGGGTCAATTTTTTTTTGTCATTGTGTTCTATTTATTAACCTAAATTATTATTTGGGGAGTACGTAATAGAAAGAACCTTATATTTTGTAAGTAATTATATTAAAATGCCATTGGAAATTTTAAAGAATAAATTAATTCATCTCATTATAAACGAGACAAATACTAATTTACGCAATTTAATTCATTTAATTAATTTAATTAAATTGCAAAAACGAAAATACATTATTAATTTTTAAAAATGGTCAATCAAAGTGAACATATAATATTTGATATCTAACTTATCATATTAATTTGTTATTAGGGAGACTCACAAAAATGCCCCTTTTTCAATATCCCTTTTCAAAAATGCCCCCTTTGGCTGTCCATTTTTAAAAATACCCCTTTTTATGTAAAAAATGACTAAATTACCCTTCTTTTAATAAAAGATATCACAAATATATAAGGAAATATAACAAAATTAGGTCCACAAAATACAAAATATTTTTTGGCGGGAAAAGTGATCCCGCAATTTTTCCCGCCAAAACACTTGTAAAAACTTGTAAAACCTTTAAAATAACTTGTTAAATTTTCCCGTAAAATTTTTTCCCGCCAAAAAATTTTCCCACCAAAATTTTTTTTTGCGGGAAAAGTGATTCCGCAATTTTTTTGGAGTTAAATTTTTGGCGGGAAAGTTTTTGGCGGGAAAAATTTACAAGGTATTTTAAAGGTTTTTTACAGGGTATTTATAAGGTTTTACAATGTATTTTAAAAGGTTTTACAACGTATTTATAAGGTATTTATAAGATATTATAAGATTTTACAAGCTGTTTTATAAGGTTTTACAAGTTATAAGGGTTTACAAGTTTTTTATAAGGTTTTACAAGTTATAAATACCTTATAAAACCTTATAAGTACCTTGAAAAACCTTTTAAAATACATTGTAAAACCTTACAAAACACTTGTAAATACTCTGTAAAACCTTTAAAATACCTTGTAAATTTTTCCCGCCAAAACATTTTCCGCCAAAAAAATTGCGGAATCACTTTTCCCGCAAAAAATTTTTTTTGGCGGGAAAAATTTTACAAGGTATTTTAAAGGTTTTTACAAGTGTTTTGGCGGGAAAATTGCGGGATCACTTTTCCCGCCAAAAAATATTTTGTATTTTGTGGACCTAATTTTGTTTCAAATAAAGGTAAAATGGTCATTAAAAATTAAAAGAGGGCAAACTTAAAAATAGACTCTCAAATGGGGCATTTTTGAAAAGGGGTATTGAAAAAGGGGCATTTTTAACAATTTCTCATGAATATATAAGATTTGATATCTAACTTACCTTATTAATTTGTTATTAATCATTATATTTCAGCTGTCATCTTTATATGATTCTATTATTGTGAAACAAATAAATTATCATATCATCCATATAATAATAAAAAATAGATTTTTTTTTACGCATATGCCATGATTTGAATTTTTAAAGATGAATATAAATTATTCAATTTATGAAAAAAAAAATTTAACGAGTCAAAAAATTAGACTTGGATAATATATTTCTTTTAAACAAAAATAAATTCAACAAAAATTCCGCCTGAATAACGGGTCAGAATTTGAGTAATTATATTCAATTTCATATATATTTTTTTTAAATATATAGTTTTATATACTACGATAAAAATTTTAAATATTTTAATTTGGAATATTCAAAAATAGTTTTACTTGATATTTAAAAACAAATATCATCAATACTTAATAAATAAATAAATTAAAAATTATACATACACTAATTTGGTTTTCTTGAAACAAATTTATTTAAAAAGTATTTATAATAGACGGTGTGTTAAATATTACGTATTATATGATGGAATGAGTTATGATCCTTATAATTGAATATTTATATTTAAGTTCATACAATTATTTTTAAAAAATTCTTAATTTTATATTCTACAATAAAAAATAAAAAAAATATTTTTATTTGAAAAAATTTACAAATAGTTTTATATAATATTTTAAAGAATATCATAAATATTTAATAAATCAAAAGATAAAAGTTATAAATACTTTAATTTCTTTTTTCAAAGCATAAATATTTAAAATATTTATAGAAAGCTGCAGGTTAAATGTAATGTATTATATGATAAAAAGAGTTATGATCTTTATAACCGAAATCATGTTAAGATTATATGATGAGATGAGTTAAATAAGGTTTGAAACCTCTAAATATTTAAAATTTTGATTCTATAAGTATATATGAAAATAATGAATGATGGATTGTGCACACAATTTTTTCATTGGGATTCTAAAATAAAAATATAGGTACGCACGGGTTGAATTTAATCTTATTATATACCAAAATATGTTTATTATATACGCAATTTTTTTTCACTTACTACTACCATATATCAAATACATACGTTTTATTTTAACCAAAATAACGTAAAAAACCGTAAAAATCGAACTGTAACTAAACCGAATTACATACGATTTCTATATGGTTTCACTTTCTACAAAACGAAAAAACGATACTAAACCGAAAAACTGTACTCCACCCCTAATATTTTCTCATCAAATAAAATAAAATGAAATAAAAAATCCTTATATGTCATTGTATTATGTAAAGAATTATTAAAACTGTACTATAAACAAACAATAATCCAACTTTATATAAATATTTAAAAATTAAAATTTCATCCGTGTTGTTCCGGGTTATGATCTAGTACAATGGAAAGCACTTCGACAAGAATCTTGTCAGGGAAATTACAACGGACAATAAAAACGTATATCAAAATGAATATAGAGAACCAGCCAAGGAAAGAAAAAAGATTGGGGGACTAGACAGATTAATCACATTACTGTTCCTAAGCTAATGGTTAACCAAAAATGGTTCATAACCATTTCAAAATTATGGTCAGCCGTTGGACTGAAAAGTTGGAAAGTTGCAATAAGGCCAATGATGGACGACATGGTAAAGAAGAAAACCTCCACAACTTTGCCTAACCTGAGCGTCATGACGCAGATAAACACGACAAATGCTTGCTCAAAACCCGCTCTTTCGGCAGGACTAAACTCTTTGGGAGGATGACTGGAGGAGGGTGACATCCAACCCCACATCTCATCCGCTTTGATCATTGCACCGAAAGCTGCATACTGTATTATAAGATATTTAGCAAAGAATGTTATTGCATATGCAGTTGAGTCTTCGTTATTGTTGGGTTTTTTCTCTCATGCAAAATACGAGCAGAGATATCGCCGTAACCACTATGGACAAAAATAATGTTATTTTCCAAAATCTTCTAAAAGCTTGTTACACTAATCCGTTTTTGCCATCACCACTTCACCGGTCTCCCTTTTTTCCAATGCATCATTTGTCATCATTTTTCACAAATGAGAATCACTCTCACAAAAGAAAAGGTTTTATTTAAAAGTTGGATGATTTCTCAAATGAGATTACATAGGTTTATAAAGTAAAAAAAAAATTGGTTACAAAGGCAATAAAGATAGAATGTTAAATGAGAATGCAACCCTTGGTGTTCTTCCTTCCTCCAATGTGACTCTTGAAATTCATTTTCGTCACTCCCCTTAGCCACAAAAATGAGACATTTATGTTGGGCTTTCTTTGCATTGTATTATCCCCAATAGAATTTTCAATTCTCTCCTTGTCCAGAACCTCTTGAATAAGCCCGTTAAGTGCCTCTTTATTCTTCATGTTCAAGCTCATCTTCCGTTTGATCCTCCTTGTTCCTTCCCATGATCGTATCATGCCCCTCCTCTTGAAAATGATTTATCATGAAATATGAATCATCCTTCAAATCAACCTTCAAGACTTTCAGTGGTACTTGTTTTGGCTGTTTAAAAAACAGTTCGCTCTTTCTCACAAGTTGTTTCAATGAAATTTATGTTTTCTCTCACTGGTGTACTCTCAAGGCTTTTTTTTATGGGTCTTTCTCAAACTCTCACTTTCATTTTGCTGGATAGCGTTTGTGGGGTCGCTCAAAGTGTTTGGCTCTTTTTTCGTGCTCAAGTGTTGTTGTTCTTGGTAAATCTCCATTGGTATCATAGGTATAAGAGTGAAGTTTTTACCTTTGAACTCATATAAGTGTCTTCTTGTGAATCCATCATGAACGACCTTGTGATCAGATTTCCAAGTTAATCAATACCAAAAATATCAACAAAGTATTTTTAAATAGAATTTTTTTTTCCAAATTATAATTCACACAATGTATTAGAATAGTGAAAAAAATCAAGACAGCCAAAATATGTTTAGTGTTTTAAACTTGTTGGTTTAGTTCATAAATTGCATCATGCTTAGGCTTGTCTACTTCTCGTTCGAGATCAACATTTAGTATAGAGAATTGTATATGGCTTGGTCTATTTTGAAATACGAGTATACTTTATTTTCATTTCTTTTCAATATTGTTTGAAAAGAGTATAACTACAAACTCATTATTATTTGAAAAATTAGTTTAAGAGAATGCGTACATGTTAAGTTTATTATCGGGAATGAGTGGAAATGTCGAGGTTATTTTCACTATACTTTAGATCGCTAATGCTTTACCCATCACTGTCCTATATTTACGAGATTGATGTAATAGATTATGCGGTTTTTTAATATTTTGTATATATTCTTACTTTGTTTACGACTTTGTAGAAATGGATTACTATGTGTATCCTAACTTAATTCAAACGTAACACCCCAAATTTGAAAAAGGGAAGAATCAGATTTTGGGTTATATTGATCGTTTTAAAACTGTCTGATTTCAGGGGGATTTCTGATCAATTCAAAAATCTGAGGCAGAATCTGTTAATTGAGAAAGTATAGGGACTAAAGTGCAAAAACAGGAAAAAGTGGTGCAACTCGATTTCATCGTTTCCAAAAATGAAGGGAGAGTTTGTGGCAACTCGAAACTTCATCCTTCAACCCTAATATCCCTTATATATATATATGCGTTTTGAAGCCCCATCGATCGAGAAGCCGTTTCTCTTGTCAATTGAAGATTTTTGGTTGATTGTACTGCACCGTGTTAATATCCTAGTCTTGATTCGTATTCAGACTCTATCCAAGTGTTTGGAAGAACTAGAACTTGATCTATACCTTGTTACAAAGCTCTAGTTCATACGGATCCAACGCCACTGACATCTCATCAAACGAAAGTTGGAATTGATCGAAATCTGATTGGTAAATATATCGATTTTTTTGATTCATAGTCAAATCAGGATTTAGTTACACCGGTTCTTAACGTTTTGAAACCAGTTTTGGGACAGCCTGTCTCTGTAAAATAATCGCTTGAAATCAAATTTTCAATTTGTTGAGTTTTTACTTTTAACCGATGGTATATTGTACGGATTTTTCTGATAGATGGTTGAACTTAGGTGAATTAATATGTGGTTTGGGACGTGTATAAAATTGCCGTTAACCCCTCGTTTGGTCTGAAAATTTTTTCAGGTGAGTTCTAACTCCCTTATTAGTTATTATACATTGGTATAATATTTAGAAATATGTTAGAAATAAGAAATGAATTATTTGTATGTTTGATTAATTATTTGTTTTAATGTTGTTAGTCTAAATCTGATTCCGATGATGAAATATGTTATTCTGTTAAGACCGGTATCAATATGCTATTCTGATTTAGTTAGCTCTATTGAGCAATCTTTGGTGGCCGGCATCGCAATAGATGTATTCCGTATTATGATATTCTGTTGGTGGTATTGAAGTCGGTTAATGCCGTGGACCGTACTTCCTTATCACCTTGTTAGGGGCCAGCATCCCTATCGAGTATATTATATATATATATATATATATATATTCTGTTAGTATATGGTTTGAGTCAACCAATGTTGGGGTTGTACCATTCCGATGTTGCATTGCTGGATACGTGGTCGTTATGTTCTGATGTTATCATTCTGTCTGATGATATTATTCTGTTTTGATTATTTGATTAAGACTCTTCCACTTCTCGAGGTAGAATCTCAACCGTCACACGCGTTAGGAGAATATGAAGCGTCAAAGAGATTTGAATCGTCAAGAACACTAATTACCGAATGACACTTCGCGAGATTTTCAAAGGATGGGCTCGGATTAACAGTCGTGAAGCTCATCGGTTGCTCTTCGAACCGACGAGCTGGGGGGCTAACTGTTGGGGTCGGATTTCATCCCATGGCACCGAGCCGAACTTCAAACGCCTCAGGGAACTTCTGAAGACACCTCGGTGCAAACTGCCATTCACCTCGGGTCGGACTGTCATTCACCTCGGGTCAGATTGCCACTCGCCTCGGGTCATCGCATTGATCACCTCGGGGAACACCCATAGTCTGCTCGGGATCTGTCAGCAGGCTTGTGAACCTGAGCCGGCTCCCTTCAAGTGCCCGAGCCGGTTCACTTCGGGTAACCGAGCCGGTTCGTGTCGAGACCCCCGAGCTGGCTCTTTCCGTGAACCCAAGCCGCTTTTCCTCGGGAGCCTAGGCCACGCCTCTCTTGTCCCCGAGCCGGTTGCACCAGTTCTCCGAGGCGAAGCCTTCATCATCGCCCGAAGCAAAGACTTGGTAAATATTCTTCTCTAAAGGTATCATTTCCAAGCAAGTTATCATTTCCGAAAAAGAAGGATCATTTCCGATAAACTCGGAAATGATAAGGAAGAATCGCGAAGGATCAACTCAAATCAGGAAATCTTCCGAAAACTCCGAAGAATAAGGAAATTGTCCTAAATCCGCGATATTCTGGCCGACTTCAAGATAAATGGAAATCTTCCGAGAATATCGCTGGAGAGGCGGTTTATCATCCCTATATAAAGAGATTCAAGGCTCAAACGAAGGACCAAGCAATATCGCTCTAGAAATTATACTACGCAAAGCTCTCACAGCAGAAACACTTTTTCTTTTACGATCAAACTCTTGTACGATCAAAATCATCTTTTCATTAATAATATCAAGAACACCATCTTTGGTATCAATCGTTTCTGTTGTTCTTTGAGAATTCACGATTATCGTATCCCTAAAATAAAACCCTAGACAAATCTTGATTGTGTTAGTTTCGACTTCCACATACCCCTTTACCTATTCCTTTGCATCCTTGGAATGATATATCTATGGACTTTGTGGTAGGATTGCCTAGGACTAGGACGGGTAAGGATTCTATCTTTGTGGTTGTTGATCACTTTTCTAAAATGGCACATTTCATTCCATGTCATAAAACCGATGATGCATCTCATGTTGCAAGCTTGTTCTTTAGAGAAGTTGTTCGTTTACATCGCATACCTAAGACCATAGTTTCCGATCGTGATACTAAGTTCCTTAGTTATTTTTGGAAAACTTTGTGGTCGAAATTAGGAACTAGATTACTTTTCTCTACTACATGTCATCCGCAATCCGATGGTCAAACTGAAGTTGTGAATCGAACCTTGTCTACTTTATTGCGTGTGCTCATTAAAAAGAACCTTAAGACTTGGGAAGATTGCTTACCGCATGTTGAATTTGCTTATAATCATTCGGTGCATTCCGCGACTAAGTTTTCTCCTTTTGAAATCGTTTACGGGTTCAAGCCCACTTCTCCTTTGGATCTAATGCCTTTACCTTTGAGTGAAAGATCAAGTTTAGATGGCAAGAAGAAAGCCGATTTAGTAAAACAGGTTCACAAGAAGGCTAAGGAAAATCTTGAAGCCCGAACGAAGCTTTACGAGAAGTATGCGAACAAAGGGCGAAGGGAAGTCATCTTCAACGAAGGCGATCAAGTGTGGGTTCATCTTAGGAAGGAACGGTTCCCGGAGGAACGATCGTCCAAACTAATGCCAAGAATCGACAGACCGTTCAAAGTGCTCAAGCGGATCAACAACAACGCCTACCAACTCGATCTCCAAGGTAAGTACACCGTAAGTAATAGCTTCAACGTTTCTGATCTTCTTCCTTATTTTGCAGATAATTCGGATTTGAGGTCAAATCCTTTTCAAGTGGGAGAGGATGATGAGACCATGGCCAACACAACCGCACCACACGAACCCGAGGAGCAGCTTGTACCGGAGGAAGCACTAATCGTCCCGGCGGGTCCTCTAACTCGATCAAGATCCAAAAGGTTCAACCAAGCAATCAATGGACTACTTAGGGAGCTAGACAAGAAGCAAGAAGACGTGGCCCAAATCTCCCTTATGAGGATCACGGCCCAAAGTGCTCGGTAAAGGGATAAGTGTTGCTTACGCACTCTTTTTCCCTTGTCAAGTTTTGTCCCAATGGGTTTTCTTGACAAGGTTTTTAATGAGGCCTAAGTAACACTTTCAAGCCTCCCTTTATCAGCCCAATTCGTGGTCCAAGGCCCATCACTTTGCCTTGGCCCATTATCATATTTTTATGTTCAAACTTTACATTTAATGCCTTTGTAATTTCCTAGACAGTTTGCATGAGCTTGCATGAGTGTGGACTTGTGCATGCTCGTGCATGTTCTCTTTCTCCTCTCTTCTCCTTCATCCTCCTCTTCTTTATATTCTCTTTGTAGCTCTCATTTGCAAACCATCAAACATTTTATCAAAAATCTCTCTTTTACTTGTTTGATCCGAGAAGTGCGTAATATCTTCTCAACTTGTTTCCTTCTTAGTGTGTAATATCTAAGTTGTATTCAAGCTCGTAGTCTAAGAGATTTCCACCTCTCTTGGAAGTACAAAACGTTCCACCTTTCAATCCGCTGCAACAGTTCATCCGTTTGTCCGTTCATCTTCCACCTACGATCTCGCTCTTCTTCCATTCTGCTGCATCCTTCATGTTCAAAACCAACAAAGTGTGTTCTTGGGAATAGATCCTCATCTAGGAGTCTATCATAGTTCGATCCAATCGCAAGGATGGGCTTCGAGGCAATGAAGCTCGCGAGCAATGTCAAGGCAACGCTTCCCTAGTTCCCTTCTCTTCTTCCTAATCTCCTTTTTCTCGTCCTCGAGCTCGTCATGCCGAGTGATAAGCTGAAGAAAATAAGATGACACAGTTAGCAATAACAAAAAGAGTAAAATCACTAGGATGGAAAATACCTTGTTGATAAACTCCTCGGCCTTGACACGATCTTGGGCTGGCAGTCTCTCGATTAAAACGATTGGAACCTGAATGCTAGTTCCCTTCCTCAACATTCGTGACCCTTCCGGTTCGCCAGCTTTTCCAGTTTTTGTAAGCTCGATGTCTGGTGCTCCCGGAAGATCGTCACTTATCAGTTTGAATGAATCAGAAGGTTTCTCTAAAGAATTTCCTTCCTCAAACATTTTTGTAGAATCGTTGTTGAAATTCAATGACAAACTACACCCACTTTATACTCAAAAATTTATTCGATTACATTTAAGAGGATTAATTGACGGTTTCCCGAATCTGAAATTACTGCTTTCGTCGAAAATGTAATCGGGTTAATTGCTAATTATATTCCCTAGATTAAACGCATTAAATAAGATTTGAATAATCGGCGAATTTAAAGCGAAATAGGGAATGTAATTAATATCGTTGGGCAACTAGCCCGATAGAATATTACAAAATAAAAAAATATATATATATAAATAATAACTAAGAAGGAGGAGAGTTCGTAGAAGGGACTTCGTCGGATGACGAACCGCTCTCACGCTCGGCGGGCTCGAGGCTCCTTTGGTAGATGTCCCAGTGCTTCTTCAGAAACCTGATGTGTTCTCGAAGACAGCTGGGAATGCGAGCGATAGAGTCAAACCCCCTCCTCTCCCAGTTATGAACGTCCGACTCCAAACGTCGGATTTTCCTCTCAGTCCTAGCAATTCTCTCCTCAAGGACACGGCGTTTCCTTCCAAGGCGTTGCCTTTCAGAGCAGAGGAAAACGTACCTTTCAGTGATCTGCAAAAAACAGATGCATTACGAATTTATCGGGTTAAACCTTAAAAACAACTTGTATAGAGGTCAAACCTGTTCCATGAATTCATGGCACTCGATCTTTTCCTCCCTAGACATGGAAGGAAGGAGACAAGGAATGGCTACCCCTTGGGGAGTGAATCCATCCCCTGGTGGAAACAGAGTTTCAGCCGAAGGGAATCGTGGTGGATTGGAATCAGAAGGTTCGCCCTGAGAAGAAGCCATCGAAACATCTAAAAAAAAGAGAGCTGTAAAGTTCCTTATAAAGAAAAACGTTTATTGGAAAATTTCCAAAACCCGACTCTCCTTATATAGAAAAAATATGTAAGGACATTCACTCGAGTATTTATTGAAAAGAAAGTTGAACGTCAGTCCATTGATTTGACAGTTACTGTCTTTCGATTTTTGCGTGCATGCACAAACAAGACCTACGAAATATAGGTCAATCAAGTGTCACTTAACACCTAGTAGGCAAAACTCACTTTCGAGCTCGAAATTCGAAGTCAATCAATAAATGGTATCACACCTTTTTATCTTCTTAGAGATAACGGATAGTTCTCACTAGAAATTTCTCTAAATCGAACACATTCGAAGTATTGCAAAGTGTTCTAGTAAGCCGAGCTCTAACCTCGCAACCGAGAGACCGAGGAAAAATTCCAATGTTTTTTCTTTAAAAAAGGCAAGTAGGTCTGATCAGCCTATCTCTCCTATAATCTAAAACCATTTCGGTTAGGAGGACTTTGCAAACCCTCCAGGTAAAATCGATGGTTTCCACCAAAATTAAATATTTCTTCCTAAAGAAATTTTAATTAAACCACCTTGGGAAATTTATTCAAAATAATAATAAAAGCCCCCTTGGGCAAAGAAAAACTTAAAAGTAATAAAACGGCCCCATGGCCAACAAGGCAAATTTCATGTCTTGAAAATTAAAGGGACAATCCCCCACATAAGGTGAATGCAATCACCATCATTCATTCATAGGCGAACCGCCTTCCTCTCTTGCTTGACTTGAGACAAGAGCATCCCCGGCGACGTCGTCTTGAGTCGCGAGAACCACTTCGGGATTAAGCGAGCTAATGTCTTGAGGCGTTTCGTTCCTCGATTCAACTCCATCTCCCATAATCGAGGAGGTGACAAGTCCCTGATCAGAGGGCCCCTGAGCTCGTCCCGAGGAGATTCTGTCAACATTGGTTCCGAACTCATTAAAATGAGCGCTAGGAGAACCGGTTAACATCATCTCGTCCAGACACGAACCATTATTTGGTTCAGTCAGCGGAGGGGAATCAGCGAACTCAGAAGCAAACTGCTGCAAATTCAAATATGGCTGAGGAGCGGTATTTAGCTTAGCTTCAGTCTCAACTAGCTCGGCACCTACCGTCTCTTTCTCTTCAACCAAATCGACTTTTCCGTCCTCTATCTCTTTGATCAAATCAAGGTTGCTTTTCATTTCGTTGCGTTCGGAGTTAAGCTTGTTCCAAGCTTTGTCTGCAGCGATAAATTCCTGCACAGCGAGAAAAAACTTTTGCCCAGCTCCTTTAACCTCCTTCCGAGCATCATGAGATATTTTACGAACATCATGATCTTTCAGTTTGGAAAGAGACTCATTCTTACGTTCGACCTCCTCAGTAGCTGCTTTAACCTTGTTAAGCTCCGATCTCAGAAGCTCAATCTCGCCTTTAGCGAAGTTATGATCAGCGAGGGCAGTCTCTAGCTTTTGCTCTGTCTCAATCAAGGTCTTCCTTGTCTCCTCGCTGGATCTTTCGATTTTCTCGATTTCCTCCCGGCGAACCGAGTCGAGGCTAGCAGTCTCCTGCACAAGCCGATTGGAAGATTGCAGTTTCTCAATCTCTCCTTCAGCGGCGGCAACTTTCTTGGAAACTTTGGCAAGTTCCTCTTCGTAAAAGTTGACGATGCCATTCACGTCCAGAGTTGCCTAATAAAAGAAGATTCGTTTAAAAAAAAATGAATGAATCGAAATCAGTTGCCTAAGGATGCAAGTAGTCAAACCTGGGAAGAATGGAATGAGTGACTGATGTACATCCTCTTAACATCAGGTTTCCACCAATCAAAGGATGGAAGTTTTTTCCCAGGACGGGTGTGGAAGCACCTAAACATATTCCCGATCTTCTCTTTGTCTGGAATAAAGTTAGTCGTGCGAGAATTGAGTTTTCTTTGGAAAAAGAATCTATTAATCTCAAACAACAAAATGATAGTTAAAGGTTACCTACTTGAGACGAAGCTCTAGCAACCAGTCCTGAGCTCGGAGATGATCGAACCCTATAAGTATTGCCTCGGGGGCATCTAGGGGGTAGCATCCCTGAACCCAGCGGTTCCTTCGAAACAGTTCCTGAATCAGGATTTGCATCCTGAGCTTCAGCAGGCTCAGGAATCGGCAGATTCGAAGGAGCGATTCTGCCCTTCCTTGTGCTCTTGGGACGTCCCTGGGGCAGGGGTTTGAGTTCTTCGGCCTTCCTTTTCTTCATAAGAGAAGAATCACTTGCAAGGCATTCCTCCTCAACGATAGCAGCAACCACGTTGTCTGCTGCTGGGATGGAGGGAGAAGCATTGCTCACAGCAACCGCCATTAACTTTGAACCTTCAAGAGATCCATCGTCAACCAGGAGAGTTTTCCGGTAGACTTTATCGTCTCCGGTGGAAGTTGCGTTTTTCTTGTCTCTCCCAACTAGAGAAATATGATCTTTGATCTTCTTGTTTGCTTCTTTGAATTTTCTCCTGTCTCAAGCATTCAGACTCGAGAGATCAATCCCAGCAGGAGGAGGGTTGATGGGGTTAGTAAGGCCCATTCTAACAGAAAATCCGGCACCGTGAATCCTTTCCAAAGTAAAGGAATTCCAATTAACTGGCCTCTCTAAGACGGCCTTGTAGATATTGAGAAAATCGATGGATGGGGCCGGTCGAATTTGGGGACCTGCAAGAAAATATCAAAATGTTGAAACGCAGTTTGAAATAGCATAAGAAATCTATTCAATTAAGTCCTAGTTTCTACCCAAATTCAATGACAAGTTTACTCGAAGGAGTTCAGAAGAACTTTGAGTAGTAAAGCTATTTATGCGGAAGAAGAACCAAAAATTCCTCCAGGCGTTGTCCTTTAAGGGCAGGCTGTCAATAAGACTCCGATCCGCGATCGGATAAAGGGCATAATACCTAGAAGTTCGGGACTCTCGAGCCTGGAAAAGCTCCAAGAGTTCGCAAAGTCCCAGCGAGTAGCCAACCTCCGCCGCAACAGTAAAGGTACACAAAAGATACCGGAGCATGTTGGGCGACATCTGAGAGAAGGCAATTCCCAGATGGTTGAGGTAGGTGAGAAGTATCTCGGGAAGGGGAAAGAATAAGCCGCATCCTTTGAAATAAATTTCATAGGCACAGCAATAACCTTCTCGCCCCGATTCAGGAGACTCGAAGGGCTCCGGAACTATCATCTCAACCTCAGGAGGGATGTGACATAGTCTCCGAAGATCGTCGAGAGAATCAACAGTTGATTCACTCTGAGGGTGAAGATCAAACTCATCTCCAGTATGGATTTGAGGTTCGGATCCATCACCCATGAGAGTTTCGAGGTCATCAACTTCATACTCGCAAAATTCGGAAGAAAGGTTCGACATTTTACAAAAGGGATTTTTTCCCAAAAGGAAACAATGACTTATGTAATAAGAATGAAAGTTCTCTAAGTAAAGAAGATAAGATGGAAAAGAAATTCTACCTCTTAGAACCCTAGAGTATGATGGGAAACCGCCTCGAAAGTTGGGAAGTGGGACAGTTTTTCCCGTTGTATTAATATAAAATTAGGAAATTAATGATGACGATTGTCAGGGAAATCAAATCATCTGATTATCCGAGATCGGCGTAACATCGTAAAACATGGAGAAATTCCAGAATGTTAAAGATCTCGAGTCATTAAGTACTATTTACTTAAGTCTTCCAAGCCGAGCACTCAGCTCGCAAGACTTGGGGGGCTAAATGTTGGGGTCGGATCCCACACACTTTCGGAAGGATCCACTTGGATCTGTCCACGTCATTATTACACAATAATCCTCCTGGATTTCTAGATACATTATTGAACTTGACCGGTTGGGAGTTCGATTTAGTTTATTAAAGGAGTTCGATCTTTACCAGTACGGAGTTTGCTCTTATTCAACATACAGTTCGCATAGAGAAAGACCGAAGCGAGGAGAATATTGTTCAAGGCTCGCGGTAGCATCAAGGCACGGGAGTTCGGAGTCAGCAAGAAAGAGTTCGGAAGGCCCACGCGAAGCCCAAGACAAGATTCAAATTCAAGCCGTTTCGGTCAAAATGTAACTTATGTGATTAATGCGGATCAATATGATTACGAGTAGTAAATAGCCGCATTATTCATGTTTTTTCTATATAAACAACCTCAAACGCATGTGTTTGGGGAGAGAACAAATTTTTACCTCTTACTATCAAGCAATACAACATACTTTTTCTCTTACAATTTCGCAAAGCTCTTTACTAATTTGCTCTTATCAAATTCTTTCTCTTTAGTTAGTTTCTTGGTTACTTTCCTGTCCAAATTCTTATTTTCATCCTTTGACTTTAGAGTTTTTCTCCACAAAAATACTTAAAGAAAATCGAGTGTGAATCCTACATCCACACGGCGGATCCAGCTTCAGTCCTCGACGAGATCAAGAAGCTTTTGAAGGATCTTTCCGAGAAGACTGACCAGCAACAGCTTGCCAGCACCGCTTTCTCCGAAAAGCTCTCAGCGTTCGAGGAACTAAGCAACAGCCAGATCGCAGCCCTCACGGCAAGTTGTTCTGAAATCAGGTCAGCCCATAATGCTTATGCGGATCGGGTTGATATTATTCTTGCAGGAACTTTACGAACCAACGGACCTCGCAGACATTTGGATTTTCACGGCCCAAACACTTCGGAAGTTCGGGATCCAAGGCTCGTTTCCCCAAGCGAAGTACTTTCCAGTTCTCAGCCCCTCGGCTCTCAGAACAAACCCGGAGATGGATCCCATCATTCGCAAGCACCTCAAGTTTCAGCCAGCGGTCCCTTTGTCCTAGTCAGAACACCTCTTCATGTCCATCCGGAGATCACCCCACGTCACCCTCAAACCGGGTTCAACCCACCTTTTCTCCAAATCAACCCGGAGATCCAGAATTTACAGAATCAAATCCGGGCAATGAGTTCGAAGGTCCATCAAGCCACTAGTTTGGCTCCCGAAGTCGACAAGGTGATCGAAGAAACGAGAAGGACTCCCTTTACTCCGAGAATTGTGGCCCTGCGAATTCGAGACCAAAGGGAAGTCAAACTTCCGGGATACGACGGCAAAGGAGATCCAAAGGAATACTTAACGTCTTTTTAGTTGACCGCAGGATGGGTACGCTTGGAACCTGACGAAGTAGACACGGGCTTATGCAAGCTCTTCGCTGAGAACCTTTCCGGACCAGCTTTGACCTGGTTCACCCAGCTAGAGGAAGGATCAATCGATAGCTTCAAGCAACTGTCCACTGCGTTCATTATGCAGTACGGATACTTCATCAAGAGTGACATGACTGACGCCCAGCTGTGGAACCTTTCACAAGGAGCCGAGGAGCCACTCCGGACTTACATCACTTCCTTTAAGGAAATTATGGTTCAGATCCCGAATCTGTCCGATTCCGCAGCTCTTGCCACGCTTAAGAATGGTTTATGGCACGAATCTCGGTTCCGAGAGGAGTTGACCGTCAACCGGCCAGCTACTATCTAGGATGCTCTCCATCGAGCAACAAACTGGATAAATGTAGAAGAAGAGCGAGCTGCTCTAGCAAAAAAATTTAAGGTAGCTCTGAAGCCTGCTCAGCCACCTCCGCAAAAGAAGCCTGTTCACGTTGAGGCGCAAAAACTCAGAGCTGGGACATTTTCGGTAGATCGGGAAGAACCGAAAAGTTCTCCAAAAAATTCACCTGCAAAGCAATCCTTCTCGCCCAAAAATAAAAACGGCGCATTCCCGAGAAACAAGTGGATTCGTGACACAAACGCCTACTTCGAAATCCACAAAGTAAATGGGCACGCTACGAAAGATTGCAAGGCATTGGGAAGATTGTTAGCTGCTAAGTTCGCATCTGCCGAAATAACCGAAATCGATGTCTCGGAACTCGAGCCATCTCCTCCATCCGGCCAAACGGCCGAACCAGAGGAATCATCTCCCCCTAGCAAAAAACCAAAAAGGGTCCAGTCCCCGGACATCCCCAAAGGGCCGAAGAAACAAATTCAGGTGATAATGGGGGGATCCAAGCTGATTCAAGATTCCATTAGCGCGATCAAACAGCATGAGCGAAGAGCGAATCCTCCGATAGTCAAGAAACCCAAGTTCACCAAGGAACAGCTACCCGAAGTGACTTTCTCCGAAAGCGAAACAGGTCAACTGGAAAAACCACATGATGACGCCTTGGTCATAACACTCGATATTGCGCATTGCAAAGTGTAACAGGTACTCATCGACACTGGAAGTTCGGTGGATTTAATCTTCCTCGATACTCTAACGAGGATGGGAATATCGAAGCGAGATATAAAGGGACCACCATCTCCTCTGGTCTCCTTCACAAGTGAGACCTCAATGTCACCAGGGACGATTGTACTCCCACTATCCGCGGAAGTCGTAGTCAAAATGATCGAGTTCACCATTTTCGATCGTCCGGCTGCTTACAATGTTATCTTGGGAACACCTTGGAGCTACAAGATGAAAGTAGTTCCTTCAACGTATCATCAACGTGTGAAATTTCCCACGAAGTCTGGAGTGAAACAAATCCTAGGAAGTCAACGAGCTGCGAGGATGTGTTACATGACTGGACACAAGCTGAAGATTCAATAGCAACCACAGCTCGAGGTGCCTGCAAACCCCGTTAAAAAAATCGGTAGTGACCTCGTGGAAGCAGTGGTAATTAACGAAGAATACCCGGATCAAACTGTGAGCATCGGACCAGGATTAAGCGAAATATTCCGAGCCGAATTGATTACTTTCCTAAAAAAGAATCAGAAAACTTTTGCCTGGAAGATCGAGGAAATGATCGGGATTGATACGAAGGTGATCTCACACGAGCTCAACATTGATCCAACTTTCAGACCAGTTAAACAAAAGCACAAGAAGCTCGGTCCAGACCGAGCCGAGGCTGTAAATGCCGAAGTGCAACGCCTGCTCGATGCAGGCTTAATTCGCGAAGTGGAGTATCCAGATTAGTTGGATTGTAGTTAAAAAGAAAAATGGGAAATGGCGGGTTTGTGTGGATTTCACCGATCTAAACAAAGCCTGTCCCAAGGATAGTTTCCCACTTCCACACATTGATCGACTAGTGGAGTCAACTACGGCCCAAGAGATGATGTCCTTCATGGACGCCTTCTCCGGTTACAATCAAATTTTGATGAATTCGGATGACCAAGAAAAAACAGCTTTCATCACGGACCGCAGGACTTACTGTTATATAGTTATGCCCTTCAGATTGAAAAACGCGGGAGCAACATACCAACGATTGGTGAATATGATGTTCAAAGACCTACTCGGAAAAACTATGGAAGTTTATATTGACGATATGCTGGTAAAGTCACTGTCAAGTACTTCGCATATCGGACATCTAGAACAATGCTTTGCAATTTTAAATCAGTTCGGAATGAAGCTAAATCCATCCAAGTGCACTTTTGTGGTTCCTTTGGGTGAATTTTTAGGATACATTGTGACAGAGCGAGGTATAGAAGCCAATCCAAGGCAATTAAACGCTTTTCTGTCAATGTCCTCACCTCGCAATATTCGTGAAGTCCAGCGACTGACAAGACAGGTTGCAGCATTGAACAGATTTATCTCAAAATTGACCGATAAGTGTCTTTCGTTCTATAACTTGCTTCGAAAAGCGAACAAGAATTTTACTTGGGATGAAAACTGTGAAAAGGCTTTCAGCGAGCTAAAGGATTATTTGTCCAAACACCTGGTTTTAGCAAAGCCCGAATTTGGAGAAGAACTCTTCTTGTACGTATCGGTATCGGATGGTGCAGTAAGTGGAGTGTTAGTCCGATTAGACCGGAGTGATGAAAGACCTATTTTCTACGTAAGTAAGTCTTTTTCGGGAGCAGAGTCAAGGTACCCGATGATGGAAAAGTTAGCTTTAGCAGTGATCACTTCAGCTCGGAAGCTAAGACCGTATTTTCAGTCTCATACGGTTTTCGTCCTGACCACTCAACCTTTGCGGGCGATTCTGCATAGTCTGAGCCAATCGGGATGGTTGGCTAAATGGGCAATCGAGCTAAGCGAGTATGATATTCACTTCCGAGCAAGGACAAGCTTGAAATTTCAAGTCTTGGCAGATTTTCTAATCGAGTTGCCTTTGGTTTGTACGGAAGTGAAAGAATGAAGGACCTTCGATTCTACATGTGGATGGCGCATCCTCGAAACAAGGTTCGGGAATCGGTATTCGATTACAATCTCTATATGGAGAGATCATCGAGCAGTCATTTCGTCTCGCGTTCAATGCTTCAAACAACAAGGCGAAGTACGAATCGCTCTTTGCGGGACTTCTCCTAGCAGTCGGTGTAGGCATCACAAAATTACGACCATTCTATGACTCGAAACTCGTTGCAAATCAATTCTCTGGTGACTACGAAGCAAAATATAGCTGAATGGAAGCTTACCTCGCTCAGGTTCATGACCTGAGTAACAAGTTTCAAAATTTCGAACTCACAAGAGTTCCGCGAGGCGAGAACTCAGCGGTGGATGCTTTAGCCGCGCTAGCATCGAGCTCTGAAGTAACAGTGAGCAGAATGATTCTTGTCGAAGTAATCGAGCATCCGAGCATAATAGTCGGGGAAATGAATTTCGTGACGACACGGTCTATGCGAAGAAGAATGAATGCGGAGCAGGACCCGCCAAGGGTCGAAGAGGCTGAACAGATCCCTGAAGTACAGTCGCCTATTGGAACACCGCCAAATCTGGAACCACCGGAACAAGTGCTACCGCTTCCGGATTGGTGGGCAGACTTGCGAGAACCCATCAGATCCTTAATGGTATTCTTCTTGCGGATAAGTTGGAGGCACGAAGATTAAAGGCTAAAAGTGCTCGCTTTTGCATTTTGAACGATATCCTCTACAGGAGAAGTATTTCGGGTCCCGACATGATCTGTATTTTTGGACAGCAGGTACGGACTGTAATAAAGGAAATACATGACGGAGTATGTGGAAATCAATCCAGAGGTCGCTCTCTAGCTTTCAAAGTAAGAAAGTATGGATACTTTTGGCCCACTTTAATCACGGAATGCGAGGAATACGCTCGGAAATGCGAGCAGTGCCAAAAGCATGCACCTTCAATTCATCAGCCTACTGAGCCGTTATCATTAGTCTCTTCGCCTTATCCGTTTGTGAAATGGTCTATGGACATTATTGGGCCTCTTCATGCATCGACACGCGGAGTGAAATTCGTTCTAGTCCTAACTGACTATTTCTCGAAGTGGGTAGAAGCGGCAGCCTATGTAAACGTAACCCAAGTTCAGGTTTGCAAGTTCATATGGCAAGACATCATTTGTAGGAGAGAGGAGATATGTTCGGAGCAATAACAGGGGAAGTTTGAGCTGGGGAGGAAGTAATGAGGTCTGAATGACTGTAAATACGGGAACACGAACTCCGGATCAGCTCGCAAGTAAAGAGTTCCCATGCGAGGTCGCTGCGGTTGCAAATTTTAATAAACTGCTCCGCAAAAGTATGGGAAACTGGCTTCTTCGGGAACTTAACTGCAAAACAAAACAAAAATATATATATATATATATATATATATATATGTTAACGAAGAGCGAAGTCGAATGAGGAAAATGCACAATCATCCTTAAATGGCTATCTAACCAGGACGGCGTGTCCAATCTCGGACAAAGAAGCCCGTATTCGGACCATAAGAGAATTCATCAACAGGGAAGAAGAAGTACGACTTCCTCCACTTCTTATCTTTTTCAAGAAAATCTCCAAAGACCCTGAAGTGACTTCGCGGACTCAGGAAGAACGTCCCCGGAGTGCGCCCTTTTTTCATTGTGTATAGTTGAAAAACGTCAGATAGCGTGATTCGGTACCCATTCTCCTCCGCGAGAGTTTGAAGGCACAGCACGATCCAAACTACCTTTGGATAGAGTTGAGGCAAGGCGATTCCCAACTCAAGCATAAGCTCTACCAGAATCCCTGGTCGAGGAAAGGACAGACCGCACTCCGAAAAGAATATTTCGAAAGCGCAAGTATGTTCGGGAGGAGGAGATTCTGGAGACTCTTTGGGCTCGGGGGCCACTAGTTTGACCTGACGCGGGATCTCGCAGCCGCCTTTCATCAGAGCCAATTTTCTGTCATCGAGATCCGAGGATAAATACTTTCCGAACTCGCCTTCCATGATAAAGGATTTGCTCCGGATTTTCTTCCTCTTCCTCGGGGCCATAACACGAAACTGAAAATACTGAAGATGAAAAGGGATCTGATACTAGGAGTCGAAGAACACACCAAGAACACTCTCGAAGAACTTTGAAGATTTTCATAGAAACCCAGAAATCGGAGAGATCCGTTGGCGGATGTTCTTCGGAGAACGGTTGTAGATTGCCAAAATAAGAAGAACACGGCAAGGAAGGTGAAGAACAGCAAACGATCTTTAAGCGGGTGGCTGAAAATCTAAGAAATCTTTTAGATTTCTGGCCTAAATCTAACGGAGAAAGCTAACCTAGAACGGCGAACTAACTACGAATTTGAAAACTAAATAACGAGAAATTACGATCGATCGGAGAGAAATTAAAGGAAAGAGAAGGAGGAGTTTACCTTAAATAAGTAGAGGAGATAGAGCCTGAAGGATAAGTGCGATTGAACGGAACCCGAAGAGTCTAGTTGCGTATTTATAGTGTTTCTTTGGCGGCAAAGAAGAAACCTAGGATCTCGAAACGTCATTATATTCCCGAGGAAAATTCCTCGATTCGCAGGAAAGAATAAAACCCTAGGATCTCGAAACGTCATCTCGGACGCAGGGAAAATCTCAGAATTGGGAGCATTTATGTCAAGTTTCTGTCTTCGGAATATTCGCGATATCACAAGTATCCCGAAGTGTACACTTTGAAACACTTGGGGGCAAACTGTTGGAGTCGGATCCCGCACTCCGGATCCGGTCCATAAGTAACGGATCTTGGGAATGGAGTGGGCCGTCCATTAAACCCATTCACGAATTAATAGGTCCATCATGCTTAAGTCTGGTCCGTTAAGTAACAGAAGAATCTTGCGAATTAAATCGCAGGCGGATCTCGTGGAATTTCGGAGTAAAGAGAGATTCGAAACGGATGTCATTACGAGAGGCGTGATTCACGGCTAAATCGAAGGCTTCGGTCTTCGACCATGTACTTATAAATAGAGATAGAGGGACATTGTAAAGGGGGCCGAAAATTTGAGCAATAAACATATATATACACTTTAATCTCTTTTACAGTTTTTACGATTGATATTCGAACTATCAAGGCTAGACGTCCCAATACATACCACGAAATCTGTATTGCGGATTTCGACATCCACATCGATGTCCTCATCATTCTCTCCCTCTCTAGAAAGTTCTGACTTCAGAACTGTTTCATCTGCATGGAATGGAGAAATGTTTAACTCAACTGGAAGTTCAATCTTGTAGGCATTGTCATTAATCTTCTCTAAGACCCAAAATGGTCCATCTCTTCTTGGTGATAGTTGGACTTCCTCTCCTTTCGAAATCTTTCTTTTCTCATGTGTAACCATACCCAATCTCCAGGTTCAAATGCCAGCTTCTTTCGGTGCTTATCAGCATGCTCCTTTTTCTTTTCACTTTTCTTCTCAAGATTTTCTTTAACCCTTTGATGAAGCTTCTTAACAAAATCTGCTTTAGTAACTCCTTCTGCACTAGAATAAATAGGCTGGGGCAAAGGTGTAATATCCAATGGGGTTAGAAGATTAAAACTATAGACAATTTCAAATGGAGAAAGTTTAGTTCCGGAATGCTTAGCATGATTATAAGCAAATTCAATGTAAGGCAAACAAGATAACCAGTTTCGAAGATTCTTACCCATCGTAGCTCTCAACAAAGTGGAGAGAGTACGATTAACTACCTCAGTTTGGCCATCTGTTTGAGGATGAGAAGTGGTGGAGAAGAGCAGCTTGGTTCCGAGCTTTTTCCACAAAGTCTTCTAGAAGTAGCTTAGAAATTTTGTATCCCGATCTGAAACAATGGTCCTTGGTACTCCATGTAGACGCACAACTTCTTTGAAGAAGAGATCAACTATTTGAGTAGCGTCATTTGTCTTGTTACATGGTATGAAATGAGCCATCTTGGAAAATCGATCCACCACAACAAAAATGGAGTCCTTGTTGTTGACTTTGGGCAGTCCTGTAACACCCGCGTCCCGCGATCCTAAAGGGGGCCGGTTTGTTTTAGGAAAAACTAGATCATGGTCGAGAAAGACCAATGAATAAGTTAACCCAAGGAAGGAATGAAACGTTTAAGTCATGAAAATGGTAGATGATATAGACGACATCGGGATAATCTAGTGATCATGGAGAAATGATCACGGAAAGATTGGGAATGGCGTAGTCAAGGCCAAGAAAACGGACCAAAAGACTTAGCCGGAAAGAACGCGAAAGAACGTTCGAGCTAAACCAGCTAGGTGAGCTGGACAAGCTGGATGAACTAGCTAGCTCAGCTAGGTGAGCTAAACCAGCTGCATGACTAGCTAGCTCAGCTAGGTGAGCTGACCGACAGCTCAACCGAGCTCGGTGAACTGATCGAGTACTAACCCAGCTGGGTGGTCCGGTCAGCTGACACTCGAGCTGGTGGACTGTGGTAGCTCAGGATGAAGAGGTGTAAGGTCGAGCGGTTACCGACGAACGGTTACCGTTGGCCAAAGGGTGGATAAGGCCGAACGGTTACGATCGGAAAGACGCAACCTTTCGAAAGGGTGCAACGAATGGATGTGATGTTTCGGAAACACACCCATTCGGCCCCTATATAAGGGAGGACGTCCAAGGGCCTCACAATCATCCTCACACACTTCACAATCACCATCACAACCCAAAAGGGGTCCCAAAACACTCTACGAAGTGTTGGTCGGAAAGGGGGTGCGGCTCGGCGAGTATCTCCGGAATCAGAATAGATTCTCGGAGCCTCGACCGAACTGATGCGCATGCTACCTCCCGATCCAACGGTTCGATAGAATGTATTAAGGGATGGATGGGATAGACCGATCGTCTTAGAGACGGATCGGCGGATGGATCGGATCGGACAGACCGATCGTCGGACGGATCAGATCGGATAGACCGATCATCGTACGGATCGGATCGGATAGACCGATCGTTGGACGGAAGGATCGTATCGGAGAAGAAGACGGATTTGGATAGACCGTCGCACAGACGGCTCGACCGACCGGGATAGGCGGATCGATCGTCGTGTCAACAGGTCGGGTTGACGTATAAACGGATCTGTTTATGATCGGATAAATGGACCAAGGCTTAGATCGGCGGATTGATCGGTCGTATAGATCGGTGGGATGACCGACAATACGTATCGGAGATCTGGTCGTGGGAACATGGTGGATTACTCGATCGAGGATTCAATGAGAACCGCTGGAGGGTTCGACGACTTGATTGATGGTTCGGATCGATAGCTCAATTATGGGGTTGATGGATCGTCCGTTCTATAAGTCATATCGTCGAGGGAAGGACACAAAAAGGAAATGGATCGGCAAATCTAAGATTGTCAATATGGAAGTATCGATGGATCTAACGATAGACCGATAGATGATATGGTTAACGGGAAGTTAATCGGGAAGGCGTATAAGGGAAAGGTGTTCGAAGAAGCACGGGGATAAGTGCAACCGAACACACCCAAGGGTCGCCCATGGATGCAATCTCACCGGTAAAGGGAGTAAGCACCGAGAATGGGTAAGTGACGTGGTTCACCATGTAAGGATCTAATATCGCGGCCGCCTTCATGTATCAATCGCCATGGCCAATGGTGAAACCGATTAGGAATCGGTAACACCAATGGTGACTCGACGGATAACCAACGGGAAAGTCCACGGTGAGAATCGGTGGACAAAACGGATGTTGGACCCGCGAGCAAACCAAAGGCCGATGGACGAATGATTTCATGGGCTAGCCTACGATAATCCGATGGATGAATCCACGGACCCTTGGGTGTGATAATGATATTGTTTGGATCACATGGATGGATCGATAAGCTGAAGGCTTTACCGACCACCATGGACCGGACGGGTAAATGGTTAATAAACCGTCGGCGGTCGTAGTGATAAACGACCGGATCGAAAACATGGATGGTTCGTTAAGCCGAGGGCTTGATCGTCCACCATGAAACCGAAGGGGCGTACGTTTGGAGGACGGATGGACCAATGAGCCAAGAGCTTGATTCGGCCACCGTGAACCAAGAGAAACGTACGATCCCCAATCTCTTTCGTGGGACTTAGACCAGTGGGGTTGGTTGGATGTATGGCTAAGTAACGATAGAGATTGGTCCATCAATACACGATTGGTTAAGAATCGTTGTACGAATGGAATAAGGCGACGAGAGGGCTAAGAGAAGGATCAATAGACGGATCGAAGAGGAATCAAATCCGCATGTAGGCCAAGGTATGTAAACGCATCTAACTTATTAGTTAAGATAGACGTTTGGGAATTGGCCGTTGGATTAGGGATACAAAGAATATGCAATCGTTAGACTTAGAATGGTTAGCGAACAAATGGCATGTCTTGGCCGAGTTAATGATTGATCTAAAGTCTAAGGGACAGAGACGATCAAACCGGTACAAGGGATGGTTGGAATTAGACCAAGGGTATAAAGACTTCCGCTGTGTTAAGAGATAAGGATTATAGAATTAAGCCTCGTAAAGGCAATTCTATGTTAAATCGTGAAAAATATGGAGGTTTGGCCGGGAAGTGGCGCGAACGTGAACCTTGGGTCACCGGACGCCGAGACGTCCGGGACGGGGTCTCACAAGTCCTAGAACAAAATCCATAAAAATATTTACCCATGGTAGGTTAGGAATAGGCAAAGGCATGTATAAACCATAAGGATGTGACCTGGATTTTGCTTTCAAGCATGTGATGCACTTTGAACAGAACCTTTCCACATCTCTTCTCAAATGCGGCCAAAAGAAATGTTCCATAAGGACACTTAGAGTCTTGTCACGTCCAAAATGTCCCATAAGTCCACCTCCATGTGCTTCACTTATCAGCAGCTCTCTCATGGATCCTTGGGGAATGCATAGCTTTTTGTCTTTAAAGAGAAATCCATCATGTTGGTAGAATGACCCATAAGCAGCTTTGCTTGTTTCTTTGAAGGCTTCTTTAAAATCTAGATCCTCTTCATATAGACCTTTGATATGTTCAAATCCCATGACCTTAGCCTCCATAATGCATATTAAAGCATGTATTCTAGATAAAGCATCAGCCACAATATTCTCTTTGCCTTTCTTGTACTTGATCACATACAGAAAAGTTTCTATAAATTCAAGCCACCTTGCGTGCCTCTTCTTGAGAGTAGTCTGTCCTCTTAGGTGCTTGAGCGTCTCGTGATCTGTATGAATAACAAACTCTTTTGACAGCAAATAATGTTACCAAGTTTCAAGAGACCTTACCAAAGCATAGAGCTCTTTATCATAATGAGGATAATTAAGTGCAGCTCCATTAAGCTTTTCACTGAAGTATGCTACTGGTTTTCCTCCTTGAGTTAGGACAGCTCCTAAACATGTACTAGAAGCATCACACTCAATTTCAAACATTTTATTAAAATTAGGAAGTACCAAAACAGGTGCATGTGTGAGGCTGTCTTTGAGTAGTTTGAATGCATCCTCATGTGCTTGACCCCATTTGAATTCAACATTTTTTTTAATCACTGAGGTCAATGGTGCAGCTATTGTACTGAAATCCTTCACAAATCTCCTATAGAAGCTAGCCAGACCGTGGAAGCTCCTAACATGTCCAATGGTTGTTGGTGTTGGCCAGTCTTGTATAGCCTTGATCTTTTCCTCATCAACCTTCAAACCCTGCGAGCTTACAACAAATCCTAGAAACACAACTTGATGAGTGCAAAATGTGCATTTCTTAAAGTTACATATAGGTTCTTAGCCTTAAGCGTTTTTATCACCATTTCAAGATGCTTTAAGTGATCTGCAAGACATGTGCTTTAAATCAAGATATCAACAAAATAAACAACCACAAACTTATAGATGTACTCCCTTAGAATTTGGTTCATTAACCTCATGAAGGTGCTCGGGGCGTTGGTGAGTCCAAATGGCATGACTAACTTGTAGCGTCCCGTCCCGGACGTCTCGGCGTCCTACGACCATTGACGCACGTTCGTACCTCTTCCCGGCCGAACCTCCATATTTTTCACGATTTAACATAGAATTGCCTTTACGAGGCTTAATTCTATAATCGCTTTCTTATTACCCAGCGGAAGTCTTTCTATCCTTGGTTTAATTCCAACCAACCCTTGTTCCGATTTTATCGTCTTTGTCCCTAAGACTTAGATCGAACCTTGAATCGGTCAAGACATGCAATTTGTTCGCTAACCATTCTAAGTCTAACGATTGCATATTCCGTTATCCTAATTTCAACGGCCAATTCCTAAACGTCTAGCTTAACTAATAAGTTAGATTCGTTTACATACCTTGGCCAGCATGCGGATTCGATTCCTCTTCGATCCGTTTATTGATCCTTCCCTTGGCCTTCTTGTTTCCACATTCCATTCGTACAACAATTCTTATAAATCGTGTATTGATGGACCAATCTCTATCGTTACTTAGCCATACATCCAACCAACCCCACTGGTCTAAGTCCCACGATAGAGATTGGGGATCATACGTTTCCTTTGTTTCACGGTGGCCGAATCAAGCTCTTGGCTCATTGGTCCATCCGTCCTCCAAACGTACTCCCCTTCGGGTTCATGGTGGACGATCAAGCCCTCGGCTTATCGAACCAGCCATGTTTCCGATCCGGTCATTTATCACTATGACCGCCTACGGTTTACTAACCGTTTATCCGTCTGGTCCATGGTAGTCGTCAAAGCTTTCGGCTTATCGATCTATCCTTGCGATCCGAACAATATCATCACACCCAAGGGTCCTTGGACTCATCCATCGGATCATCGTAGGCTAACCCATGAAATCATTCGTCCGGCGGCCTTTGGTTTGCTCACGGGTCCAACATCTGTTTTGTCCATCGGTTCTCACCATCGACTTTCCCGTTGGTTATCCGTCGAGTCACCGTTGGTCTTACCGACCTTGGATCAGTTTCACCATTGGCCACGGCGATTGATACATAAAGGCGGCCGCGATATTTATCCTTTTGTGGAGAACCACGCTCCTTACCCATTCTTGATGTTTTCTCCCTTTCCCAGTGAGATTACATCTATGGGCGACTGTTGGGGTCGGATCCCACACATTTTCAGTAGGATCCACTTGGATCTGTCCACGTCATTATTACATAATAATCCTCTCGGAATTCAAGATATTTTGTTATAAGTATTGAACTTGACCGGTCGGGAGTTCGATTCAGTCCACTAGGAGAGTTCGATCTTTGCCAGTATGGAGTTCGCTCTTATTTGATATATAGTTCGCATAGAGAAAGGCCGAAGCGAGGAGAGTATTGTTCGATGCTCGCAGTAGCGTCAAAACGCGGGAGTTTGGAGTCAGCAAGAAAGAGTTCAGAAAACCCATGTAAAGCCCAAGATAGTTCAAATTCAAGCCGTTTCGGTCAAATTGTAGCTTACATGATTAATGCGGATCAATATGATTATGAGCAGATTAATCATGTTTTCTCTATAAAAACAACCTCAAATGCATGTGTTTGAGGGACAGATTTTTACACACTACGATTAAGCAATACAACATACTTTCCCTCTTTACTATTTCGCAAGGCTTTACGTATTACGTTCTTATCAAATTTCTTTACTTTTTCTTCTTGGTTAATTTCCCTTTCGAATTCCCATATTCATTTGTTGATTTTAAGAGTTTTTCTCCACTGAAATACTTAAAGATAATTGAGTGTGAATCCTACATCCACATTTTGGCGCCGCCTGTGGGGAGTTACCGCAAAACTCTTTAATCTCAAAATCCTTCTTTCCCAACCAAGAAACTATGTCTGAGCAACAAGCATTGAACGATGCAATCGCCTTGCTCACTACAAGAAAAAGAGCTTTTCGTAGCATCTGAAAAACGCTATCTAACGATTCTATAGCGTTTTGACAAGCGCTATTTCTGCGCCCGTCATAATAGGTTAGACACTTTAGATAGCGTTTTTTCTTAATGCTATGTTATTGTTCTATACAATAGCGTTTTATTAAATACAATTAAATATAATATAATAGCGTTGTTATGTTGTTATTAATAATATTATTAACAACGTTTTAGGCAGTGTTATGTTTATTATTAATTTATTATAGCATTATATTAATTTATCTATATTTTTGTTTTATACAAGATTGTATTAATAAAGTATTTGTACAAATTATATACATTATTTCAGTTTATTAATTTTTAATTATATTTAATTTAGTATTTATTACTTTTTTGGATAAATTGACATTAAAAATATCATATTTTATTATAATATATGAATCTTAATATAAAAAATTATATTACAAAGTAAAAATACAGAATTAAAAAGTGAAAGTACATATTAAAGATTGATCAGTAGAACTCTTGTACTTTAAACACACGAATTGAAACCAAACTGTGTATAAGATTTAGCTTTAGTCAATTGGATCAAATTGGTTTTCTGGATACGGGCCGAGTGGTGCAAATGAGGCCCAGTTAGCTTCACGATCATCTGCTATGCGTTTTGATGATCACACTCTTGTGTGATTCTTAGGTCACGAGAAAGTAAGAGATTCCCTCTACAACTGCTACCGTGCGTCTTTCTTCCTCTCAAACTTAAAACCTGCAAAAGTACCAAACTATTAGCAACAAGATATGAGAAATACACATAGATCCAAGCTTAATCTGACCTTAATATGCTACACAAAAGATTTGCCCTTTCCATCGCCGCAAGCCCATCGAAGGACCACTTCTTAATTCCTTGATCAGATCTCTTCTATCTGCAACAAATCCCTACTATTTTAAGAATCCAGAAATCTAGAGTGATAGAGAGAGAGAAGATATGGTGAAAAGAAACCTTGACATATTCTGAGAGAACGGTGAGTTGAGTCGGCTTTCTTCATCGTATGAGAGACATGGAGGATTTGAGTCAATCATGAGAAAAATGTGAGTTGAGTCTGTAGGAATATTGTCGGAGCTCGAGTGAGAACTGTGAGTTGTCACTAATCGAGTGAAAAGGAATAAGAAGCGATGGGTGAGATGAATAAACAAAAGAGAGGATTGAAGGAAAATGATAATTGTTCGGTGATGAGAGATGATTGTGAAAAAAGAGAAGGTGAAACAAGGATCTGTAGTGTACTTGTCATATTGACCATTGATTATCTTTTAATCGGACGGTTTGTATTACTTTGCTCCATAGATGGCAGGGATCGATGACATGGCGCTGAACAAAATACTAAGTAAAAAAATACATAGGTTTACGACAAAAAAAAAAAAAAACAAATACATAGGTTTTGGTTTGGGAAAAATGTCATTAAAATCCTCACTAGTTTTAGGGTATAGGGTTCAATCTTGAAACACATTTCACTAGTTTTCAATTAACAAAATAAAATGCAATAAAAAGCATTAAAAACTTTTCACTGAAATTTTATTTACAAATTATAACCTATGAGACATTATTATAATTATTTTATTATATGATACATTAGTTAATTGTGTATTCCATTGTTACTTGTATATATATTTTAATTTTGTGTTCGGAATCACTATATATATATGTAAGATTGTTGTTACTTTTATATATACATGTATATATATCGATATAAAATATAACTAATTCTGTATACATAAAATATTTCCAACAATCTTCAAACACCAATTTTTCTGGTTTAAAATTATTTGATAGTATATTATTAACAAACTATGCAACGTATATGAATAATGATGAATTAAAATTTATTTTATTTGTAGTTTTAATTATGTTTTGTGTATTATTAATTTATATTTGTAAGATTGTTGGAAATATTTTATTTATACAGATGATAAGAGTACATGTGACAGAGATTTACACAATGAAAACTTTATACTAAAGCTTATTTTACTGATTCTCGATCTCAAGAATCTCCGATCAATATACACATGCAAACTATAATTTATTCCCCCAAAAATCTGATGATCACATAAGAATACAATGTAGTGGCTCGGGTAGGTTAGACTTTTAGCACTATTTTTTAGGGACTCATAATACTTGAGATGTTACAATTGTGATTATAGAGAGTAGAGTTAGGCGAGAAGATGATGGAATAAGTTGATTGGTTTTTTCTTCCTTCCCATAATTGTTGCTCTACAACCTGCTTAAAGGCAACATATTTTTGATCTCCTTTCGAAGTAATTGAGTACCATACAGTAAGGTGCAATAGTGTCATACCGTCCTGCATAATAACCAAAACCAAATCAGTCCAAGCTGTTGTCACAGTTGATTCTTCCCATTTTAAAATCAATGAAGTAGAGCTGCAAAATTCCACATTACAAAAGGGAAGACATATAACTATAGAGAGTTAGGAAATTACGCTGGCTATGGCTTCAACAGAACACCACTCCAAGGAGTAGTTTTGCAGCTCGTGACTAGTTCTATTAAGCCAATATTTACTTGGCTCTATTTCAATTGGAAATAAAAGCATCTGCACATCAAAAAGTCAATCTATTAAACTCATTTTTATGTAAGTCAATATAAGTCAAGCCATTCCATATGTCTCATGTCGTTGCTTATACATAGTATTCTACTTTGTAATGTCATAGTTATTCACTCACATCTCACATACCTGATAGTTCTCCTTTGTGCGAAAATCAACTACAATCACAGTCAAATACATATCAGTTAGAAATCGGTTACTCAGTACTCACAAAAAAAAACCTTCAAATTGAAACCCGGGAATACCTTTGAGTGGATGTTCCCTGCCTCTTCCTGCAAAATAGAAAAATAATCGATGGATTAATACCCAATTCTGTAAATTTTAATCTTAAATCTGAGCAAATAACGAAAACTCAAACACAATTTCACCTTATATGTCAAATTCGACAACAACAATTTGATTTACACCAATGAAGATGAGGACGATTAAGAAGAGGGAACGAGATTGAGAGTGGGAGAACGAGACATAGACCAAAGAACAACACAGAGATTGAAAGGTAAAAATAAAGAGATTGATAGAGGAACGAGACTGAGATTGATATATCAAGACAGAGATTGAGGATTTAGAGTGAGGGAACGAAATCGATACAACGATGGAAGATGTGAAAGTATAAGAGAAGGAAACGAGACAGAGCTGGAGGATCGACACAGCGAGACGCGAGACAGAGATTGAGCGGCTGGGTGAGAGACAGAGAGAAAGGGGCTGCGTTTCAGAGAGAAAGAAGAGAGAGGAGATAGCCAAAGTTTTTTTTTTTTCTTTTTCTCTTTGAACAAAAGATAGCCAAAAGTTTCATATCGAGTTTCAGATCTAAAGAATTTATTTTCTCTATTTTCTTCTCTCTTTTTTCTTTCGACACTTAGAAAATTTTTGGAGCCAAATGAAATTTCTAAAATTTCTAAGTATCGCGGGTTTCTTAATTACCGCCTAACCATATCATAGCGTTTTAAATTAGCGGTCTGCTATTAATAAGCGTTTTAGAAAAAACGTGACAAAAAATTTTAATATTACAATATATAACAGCGTTTAAAAATACACAAACGCTATCTTTAATAAAGTGGTTTCATAACCATAGCATTTAGCCCACAAACGTTATGTTATACTGCTATAAAAACCCATTATTCTTGTAGTGGCTTAATCAGGCAACCACCAATCTGACCAATCAGATGGGTACACTTGTTGAAACTAACACCACTTTTAGTGGAAGGTTGGACTCAATCGAGCAAACCTTGACGAGTGTTCAAACCACTCAGACAAATTTGTCAAACGCGCAAAACGTTGTTTCAAACCGTTTAGATACTTTGCCTTCTGTGCGGGCACCAGCGTATCAGCGTAGGCTATTCGTAACTCCCGCACAAAATAGGTCCGGGAATACTCAAACTACTCCGACAGGCCAGCCTGTTAGCAATCAGGCAGCCGTAGGGGATGGAACTAACCCAACCGGGGGAAAAATTCCCCAAGCTCAGGAAAATCTTGCTATTGACGATGAATTCTGTAACACCCGCATCCCGCGATACTAAAGGGGGCCGGTTTGTTTTAGGAAAACTAGATCATGGTCGAGACAGACCAATGAATAAGTTAACCCAAGGAAGGAATGAAACGTTTAAGTCATGAAAAGGGTAGATGACTTAGACGGTTTCGGGATAATCTGGTGATCATGGGGAAATGATCATGGAAAGATTAAGAATGGCGTAGTCAAGGCCGAGAAACGGACCGAAAGACTTAGCCGAAAAGAACGGACGAAACTGTCCGAGCTAATCCAGCTAGGTGAGCTGGATGAACTAGCTAGCTCAGCTAGGTGAGCTAAACCAGCTGGAAGACTAGCTAGCTCAGCTAGGTGAGCTGACCGGCAGCGAAACCAAGCTCGGTGAACTGATCGAGTACTGACCCAGCTGGGTGGTCCGGTCAGCTGACACTCGAGCTGGTGGACTGTGATAGCTCGGGATGAAGAGGTGTAAGGTCGAGCGGTTACCGTTGGCCAAAGGGTGGATAAGGCCGAACGGTTACGATCGAAAAGATGCAACCTTTCGGAAGGGTGCAACGAACGGATGTGATGTTTCGGAAACACACCCATTCGCTCCCTATATAAGGGAGGACGTCCACACATCTCACAATCACCATCACAACCCAAAAGGGGTCCCAAAACACTCTACGAAGTGTTGGTCGGAAAGGGAGTGCGGCTCGGCGAGTATCTCCGGAATCGGAATGGATTCTCGGAGCCTCGACCGAACTGATGCGCATGCTACCTCCCGATCCAACGGTTCGATAGAATGTATTGAGGGATGGATGGGATGGACCGATCGTCTTAGAGATGGATCGTATTGGACAGACAGATCGTCGGACGGATCGGATCGGACAGACCGATCGTCGGACGGATCAGATCGGACTGACCGATCGTCGGACGGATCGGATCGGACTGACCGATCGTCGGACGGAAGGATTGGATTGGAGAAGAAGACGGATTCGGATAGACCATCGCACAGACGGATCGACCGACCGGGATAGGCGGATTGATCGTCGTGTCAACAGGTCGGGTTGACGTATAATCGGATCTATTTACGATCGGATAAACGGACCAAGGCTTAGATCGGCGGATTGATCGATCGTATAGATCGGCGGGATGACCGGCAATACGTATCGGAGATCTGGTCGAGGGAACATGGTGGATTACTCGATCGAGGATTCGATGAGAACCGCTGGAGGGTTCGACGACTTGATTGATGGTTCGGATCGATAGCTCGATTATGGGGTCGATGGATCGTCCGTTCTATAGGTCATATTGTCGAGGGAAGGACACGAAAAGGAAATGGATCGGCAAATCTAAGATTGTCAATATGGAAGTATTGACGAATCCAAAGATAGACCGATAGATGATATGGTTAACGGGAAGTTAATCGGGAAGGCGTATAAGGGAAAGGTTTTCGAAGAAGCACGGGGATAAGTGCAACCGAACACACCCAAGGGTCGCCCATGGATGCAATCTCACCGGTAAAGGGAGTAAGCACCGAGAATGGGTAGGTGACGTGGTTCACCATGTAAGGATCTAATATCGCGGCCGCCTTCATGTATCAATCGCCATGGCCAATGGTAAAACCGATTAGGAATCGGTAACACCAATGGTGACTCGACGGATAACCAACGAGAAAGTCCACAGTGAGAACCAGTGGACAAAACGGATGTTGGACCCGTGAGCAAACCAAAGGCCGACGGACGAATGATTTCATGGGCTAGCCTACGATGATCCGATGGATGAATCCACGGACCCTTGGGTGTGATAATGATATTGTTCGGATCACATGGATGGATCGATAAGCCGAAGGCTTTACCGATCACCATGGACCGGATGGGTAAACGGTTAATAAACCGTGGCGGTTGTAGTGATAATCGACCGGATCGGAAACATGGATGGTTCGATAAGCCGAGGGCTTGATCGTCCACCATGACACCGAAGGGGCGTACGTATGGAGGATGGGTGGACCAATGAGCCAATAGCTCGATTCGGCCACCGTGAACCAATGGAAACGTACGATCCCCAATCTCTATCGTAGGGACTTAGACCAGTGGGGTTGGTTGGATGTATGGCTAAGTAACGATAGAGATTGGTCCATCAATACACGATTGGTTAAGAATCGTTGTACGAATGGAATAAGGCAACAAAAGGGCTAAGGGAAGGATCAATGGACGGATTGAAGAGGAATCGCATCCGCATGTTGGCCAAGGTATGTAAACGAATCTAACTTATTAGTTAAGCTAGACGTTTGGGAATTGGTCGTTGGATTAAGGATAAAAGAATATGCAATCGTTAGACTTAGAATGGTTAGCGAACAAATTGCATGACTTGGCCGAGTAAATGATTGATCTAAAGTCTAAGGGACAAAGACGATCAAACCGGTACAAGGGATGGTTGGAATTAGACCAAGGGTAGAAAGACTTCCGCTGGGTACTAAGCAAGCAATTATAGAATTAAGCCTTGTAAAGGCAATTCTATGTTAAATTGCGAAAAATATGGAGGTTCGGCCGAGAAGAGGCACGAACGTGCGTCAATGGTCGCCGGACGCCAAGACGTCCGGGACGGGACGCTACAAATTCCTTATGGAGAATCCTGATGTCACCTTCTCAGATGATTTCATCAAAGTTCGTCAAGAGCTTGACGAAATGAAGTCGAAGTTTCATCAGGCGACCAGTTCGACGCATGAAATCGATCGAGTAATCGAAGAAACTCAGCGAACACCTTTCACCTCGAGAATCTCGAACCTTCGGATCAAGGATTATCGAAAGGTTAATTTACCAACTATGATGGTAAAGGAGATCCAAAAAATCACCTCGCTGCTTTTTAGATCGCTGCTGGCAGAATCGATATAGAACGAGACGAGGAAGATGCCGGATATTGCAAACTATTCTCCGATAATCTGTCTGGATCGGCATGCTATGGTTCACTCAGTTGGAGCCTGGAACTATTGATAGTTTTAAGGAATTGTCCTCTGCATTCCTAAAACAATATTCCATGTTCATGGAAAAGGCAACTTCTGATGCAGATCTTTGGAATCTAACCCAAGGTCAGAATGAACCACTTCGCAAATATATCGCTAAATTCAAAGAAGTGATAGCCAAAATTCCTGGGGTATCGCACATTGCTGCCCTGTCTGCTTTAAGGAATGGACTCTGGCATGAATTCCGATTTCGGGAAGAGCTCATCGTCAATCGTCCAAGTACCATCCAAGATGCTTTATTCCGAGCTAGCAATTGGATGGAGGCAGAAGAAGAAAAGCTCACCTCGCTAAAAAGCATCGGCCAGCTAAATTAGCCGTTGCAAATCCAACGACTAATGCTGTAGGAAAACCTTCCCCAAATAAAGGAAGATACAATTCTCCTAATACTCGGGTTAGAAATGAAAGTGCCTATTGTGATATTCACAAAGTAAACGGGCACTCCACCAAAGATTGTAGCGTACTCAAATAGCACCTCACCGAACTGTGGGCTGTTGGAGAGCTCGCTAATTTCAATATAGAGGAATTTGTGGAGTCTTATCACAAAGAGAAAGAAGAATCCGAAGCTTCTAATCCTCCTGAAAAGAAACAAAAGCCCAATGGGCCAGGAACTTCGAACACTCCTAAGAAAAGGATCGATGTTATTATGGGAGGATCCAAATTATGCCGAGATTCGATCAGATCAATCAAAAGGCATAAGAAATCAGCAGCAATTCAAACTGTTATGGGTTTTCAGTCAAATGAGCAAACACCTGTTATTTTCTTTGACAATTCGGATACTCAAGGATTAACAGGACCTCATGACGATGCTCTTGTGATAACTTTAGATGTTGCGAATTTTGAAGTAACAAGGTGTCTTATTGATACTAGAAGCTCGGTAGATCTCATATTTCTAAGCACTTTTCAAAGAATGGAAATCAGCAAAGCGGATATTATCGGTCCACCAGCACCATTGGTAGCTTTCACAAGTGACACCTCTATGTCCTTAGGAAACATAAAACTACCAGTACTCGCCGCAGGGGTTCCAAAGATTGTAGAATTCATTGTTTTCGAACGACCGGCCGCGTACAACATAATTCTTGGAACTCCGTGGATATATCAAATGAAGGCTATACCATCAACTTATCACCAATGTGTGAAATTTCCGACTCCTGGAGGAATGGGAACCATTCGAGGAGATCATGAAACATCGCATTCTTGCTACCTCATGGGACATCGTCTAACGCTCAAAAGTATCATTACCCATGAATTAAATGTCGATCCCAGTTTTAAGCCAATAAAACAGAAAAGAAGAAAACTGGGTCCTGATCGAGCTCAAGCGGTCAATGACGAAGTCGACAAGCTTTTGAAAATTGGTTCCATTAGAGAAGTAAAATACCCGGACTGGTTAGCAAACCCCGTGGTAGTCAAGAAGAAGAATGGAAAGTGGAGAGTATGTGTCGATTTCACTGACATTAACAAAGCATGTCCAAAGGACAGCTTTCCTCTCCCTCATATTGATCGGCTTGTAGAATAAACAGCCGGAAACGAACTCTTAACATTCATGGATGCATTTTCTGGATATAACCAGATCATGATGAATCCCGAAGATGAAGAGAAAACATCCTTAATAACAGATAGAGGAATCTACTGTTATAAAGTTAAGCCATTCGGTTTAAAAAATGCTGGAGCAACATACCAACGTTTAGTTAACAAAATGTTTGCAAAACATTTGGGCCAAACGATGGAAGTTTATATCGATGATATGCTCGTAAAATCTCTTAAGAAATCCGAGCACATCACTCATCTTGAACACTGTTTCAAAATTCTGAATGAGTTCAGAATGAAATTAAATCCAGCTAAATATTCTTTTGGTGTGCCTTCCGGAGAATTCCTAGGTTACATAGTCACGGAAAGAGGAATAGAAGCAAATTCTAATCAGATTGACGCTTTCCTCTCAATGCCTTCACCAAAAAAACATCAAAGAAGTCCAACGATTGACGGGCAGAATTGCTGCGTTGAATCGTTTCATCTCGAAATCGACCGATAAATGTCTCCCCTTTTATCAGATTTTAAAAGGAAACAACAAATTTCAGCGGGATGATAAATGCGAAGCAGCTTTTGATCAACTCAAAACTTATCTGACAACACCACCGGTTCTCTTAAAACCTGAATCAGATGAGAAACTTTATCTTTACATTTCAGTTTCTAATCATTCTATAAGTGGGGTTCTAGTTCGAGAGGATCGAGGTGACCAAAAACCGATTTTCTACATAAGTAAATCTCTTACCAGTTCGGAATCGGTATTAGGCTCGAAACTCTGACAAAGGAAATAATCAAACTATCATTTCGATTAATGTTCCCGGCTTCGAACAAAGAAGCGGAATACGAAGCTCTCTTAGCAGGACTTCGGCTTGCTCTTGCAATTGGAGCAGAAAAAATAATAGCTTATTGTGATTCTCAGCTAGTTGTAAACCAGTTCGCTGGAGATTACGAAGCTAAGGCTCCTCGAATGGAAGCCTATCTTTCGGCTGTCAAAAATTTAACCGGAAAGTTCAAAGAATTTGAATTAGTTTGAATACCTCGAGGCGAAAACACTTCGGGCAGATGCTTTAGCTGCCCTAGCTTCTACCTCAGATCCCGAACTCAAGCGAGTTATTCCAGTTGAATGTATTACTTCACGAAGCATTTCAGATGAAGAAATAGGAAACAATAACATTTTGGAAGCCGAGCATATCGAAACTCCAGAATTAAATTCCGGCAAAGGGACAAACTTACTCCACCACCGGAACTTCCTAAAAGGAAGTCGAGAAAAAAATTAAAGGATCAAGAGGTTCCCATTAAAGAACCATCTCGAAGTGAACAGTCACTTCCAGATATAACAAGTAATGAAGAAGTTCTGGTGACAGTCGAAAATGATCTTGATATTCCTTCCGAGCCGGAACCAAGGAAGTTTACATTCAAGGATAATACTTCCGCTAATGATTGGGGGGCTGACTGGAGGGTACCTGTTGGGGTCGGATCCCACACACTTTTGGTAGGATTCACTTGGATCTGTCCACGTCATTATTACACAATAATCCTCTCGGATTTCTAGATACTTTATTGGACTTGACCGGTTGGGAGTTCGATTCAGTTTACCAAAGGAGTTCGATCTTTACCAGTACGGAGTTCGCTCTTATTCAACATACAGTTCGCATAGAGAAAGACCGAAGCAAGGAGAATATTGTTCGAGGCTCACGGTAGAAACAAAGCACGGGAGTTCGGAGTCAGCAAGAAAGAGTTCGGAAGGCCCACGTGAAGCCCACGACAAGTTCAAATTCAAGCCGTTTCGGTCAAAATGTAACTTATGTGATTAATGCAGATCAATATGATTACGAGTAGTAAATAGCCGCATTAATCATGTTTTCTCTATAAAAACAACCTCAAACGCATGTGTTTAGGGAGAGACACAATCTTTAACTCCTTACTATCAAGCAATACTACATACTTTATCTCTTACAATTTCGCAAGGCTTTTTATTTTTTCGTTCTTACCAAATTCGTTTATTTTATTCTTTTCTTGGTTAATTTCCCTTTCGAATTCTTATATTCATCCATTGATTTTAGAGTTTTTCTCCACAAAAATACTTAAAGACAATCGAGTGTGAATCCTACATCCTTATTTTGGCGCCGCATGTGGGGAGTTACCGCAAAACTCTTTAATCTCAAAATCTCTCTTTCTCAAACCAAGAAACTATGGCTGATCAGCAAGCTCTGAGCGATGCAATAACCTCGCATAATCAGGCAACCGCTAGTCTGACCACTCAGATTGGTACACTCGCTGATGCCAACACCACTTTTAGTGAGAGGTTGAATTCAAACCACTCAGGCAGATTTATCAAACGCGCAGAACGTTGTTTCAAGCCGTTTAGATACTTTGCCATCAGTAACAGCGCGTCAGCGTAGGCTATTCCTGACTCCCGCGCAAAACAGGACCGGGAATACTCAAACTCCTCCTGCAGGCCGTCCTGCTAGTGCTAGCAATCAGGCAGCCGTATGAGATGGATCCAACCCAACCGGGGATGAAATTCCCCGAAATCAGGGAAATCCTGCTATTAACGACGGACTCCTTATGGAAGATCCTAATGTCATCCTTTCAAACGATTTCGTCAAATTTCGTCAAGAGCTTGATGAAATGAAGTCGAAGTTTCATTAGGCGACCAGTTCGGCGCCTGAGATCAATCGAGTAATCGAATAAACTCGGCGAACACCGTTCACTTCGAGAATCTCAAACCTTCGGATCAAGGATTCTCGAAAGGTCAAATTACCAACTTATGATGGTAAAGGAGATCCTAAAAATCACCTCGCTGCTTTTCAGATCGCTGCTGGTAGAATTGATCTAGAACCAGACGAGGAAGATGCCGGATATTGCAAACTATTCTCCGAGAATCTATCCGGATCGGCTCTACTATGGTTCACTCAGTTGGAGCCTGGAACTATTGATAGTTTTAAGGAATTGTCCTCCGCATTCCTAAAACAATACTCCATGTTCATGGAAAAGGCAACCTCTGATGCAGATCTTTGGAATTTAACCCAAGGTCAGAATGAACCACTTCGCAAATATATCGCTAAATTCAAAGAAGTGATAGCCAAAATTCCTGGGGTATCGTACGCTGCTGCCCTTTCTGCTTTAAGGAACGGACTCTGGCATGAATCCCGATTTCGGGAAGAAATCATCGTCAATCGTCCGAACACCATCCAAGATGCTTTATTCAGAGCTACTAATTGGATGGAGGCAGAAGAAGAAAAGCTCAGCCTCGCTAAAAAGCATCGGCCAGCAAAATTGGTCGTTGGAAATCCAACTAAAAAGTCCGAACCAAAAGATCAAAAATGGTTCGGAGTTAATCCTGCTACTAATGCTGTAGGGAAACCCTCCCCAAGCAGAGGAAGATACAATTCTCCTAATACTTGGGTTAGAGATGAGAGTGCCTATTGCGATATTTATAGAGTAAACGGGCATTCCTCCAAAGATTGTAGCGTACTCAAAAAGCACCTCACCGAACTGTGGGCAGCTGGAGAGCATCCAATCCTCCTAAAAAGAAACATAAGCCCAATGGGCCCGGAACTCCGAACATTCCTAAGAAAAGGATCGATGTTATTATGGAAGGATCCAAATTATGCCGAGATTCGATCAGATCAATCAAAAGGCACAAGAAATCAGCAGCAATCCAAACCGCTGTGGGTTTTCAGTCAAACGAACAAACACCTTCTATCTCTTTTGATAATTCGGACACTCAAGGATTAACAGGACCTCATGACGATGCTCTTGTGATAACTTTAGATGTTGCAAACTTCGAAGTAACAAGGTTTCTAATTGATACTGGAAGCTCGGTAGATCTCATATTTCTAAGCACTTTGCAAAGAATGGGAATCAGTAAAGCCGACATTATCGGTCCACCAGCACCATTGGTAGCTTTCACAAGTGACACTTCCATGTCCTTAGGAAACATAAAACTGCCAGTACTTGCCGCAGGGGTTCCAAAGATCGTAGAATTCATTGTTTTCGACCGACCGGCCGCTTACAACATAATTCTCGGAACTCCGTGGATTTACCAAATGAAGGCTATACCTTCAACTTATCACCAATGCGTGAAATTTCCGACTCCTGCAGGAATCGGAACCATTCGAGGAGATCAGGAAACATCGCGTTCTTGCTACCTCATGGGACATCGTTTAAAGCTCAAATTGAAATTAATGATAAACGCGAAGCAAGAGAGCACCTCGCGTTACCCAAGTGGTCTCAGTTCGAATGAAGTTACCACAGAAATAGAAATTGATTCCGAATTTCCAGATCGAAAAGTAAAAATCGGTACTACTTTAGATTCAGAAATCAAAGATCAATTGGAAACATTCCTAAAGGAAAATAAACATACTTTTGCCTGGTCGGCAAAAGATATGCCCGGAATCGACAAAAGTATCATTACCCATGATTTAAACGTCGATCCCAGTTTTAAACCAATAAAGCAAAAAAGAAGAAAATTGGGTCCTGACGGAGCTCAAGCGGTCAATGACGAAGTTGATAAGCTTTTAAAAATTGGTTCCATTAGAGAATTAAAATACCCGGACTGGTTAGCAAACCCCGTGGTAGTCAAAAAGAAGAATGGAAAGTGGAGATATTGTGTCGATTTCACCGACATTAACATGTCCAAAAGACAGTTTTCCTCTCCCACATATCGATCGGCTCATAGAATCAACGGCCGGAAACGAACTCTTAACATTTATGGATGCATTTTCTGGATATAATCAGATCATGATGAATCCCGAAGATGAAGAGAAAACATCCTTCATAACAGATAGAGGAATCTACTGTTATAAAGTTATGCCATTCGGTTTAAAAAACGCCGGGGCAACATACCAACGTTTAGTTAACAAAATGTTTGCAAAGCATTTGGGCAAAACGATGGAAGTTTATATAGATGACATGCTCGTAAAATCTCTTAAGAAATCCGAGCACATCACACATCTTAAGCAGTGTTTCAAAATTCTGAACGAGTTCGGAATGAAATTAAATCCAGCTAAATGTTCCTTTGGCGTGCCTTCTGGAGAATTCCTAGGGTACATAGTTACGGAAAGAGGAATAGAAGCAAATCCTAATCAGATTAACGCTTTCCTCACAATGCCTTCGCCAAGGAACATTAAAGAGGTCCAACGGTTGACGGGCATAATTGCTGCATTAAATCGTTTCATCTCGAAATCTACCGATAAATGTCTCTCTTTTTATCAAATTTTGAAAGGGAACAAAAAATTTCGGTGGGATGATCAATGCGAAGCAGCATTTGGTCAACTCAAAACTTATCTGACAACACCGCCGATTCTCTCAAAACATGAATCAGATGAGAAACTTTATCTTTACATTTCAGTTTCTAACCATTCCGTAAGTGGGGTTTTAGTTCGAGAGGACCGAGGTGAACAAAAGCCAATTTTCTACATAAGTAAATCTCTTACTAGTCCAGAAACGAGATATACTATGATGGAAAAATTAGCTTTAGCAGTAGTCATATCTGCTAGAAAACTCAGACCTTATTTCCAATCTCATCCGATAGAAGTTTTAACTTCTCATCCACTTCGCTCAATTCTTCAAGGTCCAAGTCAGTCCGGTAGATTGGCGAAATGGGCAATCGAACTCAATGAGTACGATATAGAATACAAAAGTCAAACTAGCGCAAAGGCACAAGTACTGGCTGATTTCCTAACCGAACTACCATTAGAGGATGGAATCCTTGTCGAAACAGACTCTACATGGAAATTACATGTAGATGGCTCTTCTTCTAAACAAGGATCCGGAATCGGTATAAGGCTCGAAACTCTGACAAAAGAAATAATCGAACAATCATTTCGATTAATGTTCCCGGCTTCAAATGATGAAGCGGAATACGAAGCTCTCTTAGCAGGACTTCGGCTTGCTCTTGCAATTGGAGCAGAAAAAATAATAGTTTATTGTGATTCTCAGCTAGTTGTAAACAAATTCGCTGGAGATTACGAAGCTAAGGCTCCTTGAATGGAAGCCTATCATTCGGCTGTCAAAAAATTAGCCGGAAAATTCAAAGAATTCGAATTAGTTCGAATACCTAGAGGAGAAAACACTTCGGCAGATGCTTTAGCTGCCCTAGCTTCTACCTCAGATCCCGAGCTCAAACGAGTTATCCCAGTTGAATGTATTTCTTCACAAAGTATTACAGTTGAAGAAACAGAAAACGATAACATTTTGGAGGCCGAACTCATCGAAACTCCAAAATCAAGTTCGGAAAATGAAAATAGTTCACTTGTCGTCACCAGATCGCGAAAATCTAAAGATGATGAACTTATTCCACCACTGGAACTTCCCAAAAGAAAGCCAAGAAGAAAATTAAAGGATCAAGAGGTTCCCATTAAAGAACCGTCTCGAACTGAACAGACACCTCCAGGTGATGAAGAAGTTCAGGAGACAATCGAAGATCCTGATATCCCTTCCGAACACGAACCAAGGAAGTTTATACTCAAGGATAATATTTCCGCTAATGATTGGGGGGCTGACTGGAGGGTACCCATCAAAAATTTCATTCTTAATGGAGAACTACCATCGAACAAATGGCAAGCTCACAAATTAAGAATCATCAACGCTAAGTATTGCATAATTAAAGATTTGTTATACAAGCGAGGTGTCAGTGACCCTTACCTTTTATGTATTTTCGGACCCGAAGTTGAAATAGTGACAAGCGAGGTCCACGAAGGCCTTTGTGGTAGTCATTCTTCGGGACGATCAATGGCTTTCAAAATCAAACGGTTAGGATATTTCTGGCCAACTATGATTTCTGACTGCATCGATTACGGCAAACGGTGTAAAAAGTGTCAAATGCACGCTCCTCTTATTCACCAGCCATCTGAAATTTTATCATCTATATCCGCTCCATATCCTTTCATGAGGTGGTCAATGGATATAGTTGGTCCGATGCATCGCTCAACGCGAGGCGTCCAATACTTATTAGTTCTAACGGACTATTTTTCCAAATGGATTGAAGCTGAAGCTTATATAAGCATACAGGATTCTGTAGTAAAGACATTCTTGTGGAAGCACATTATTTGTCGCTATGTAGTTCCCTACGAAATAGTAACGGACAATGGTCCTCAATTCATTTCAAACGACTTTGAAGATTTTTGTTCCGCTTGGGGAATAAAACTTAGCTACTCAACGCCGAGGTATCCTCAAGGAATTTTGAAAAACGCTTAGTGCTCGAAAAGGTGGATGGTATGACGAGCTGCAACCTGTGCTGTGGGCTTATCGAACAACCCCGAGGCGAGCAACGGGAGAAACTCCATTCTCATTAGTTTATGGAATGGAAGATGTAGTCCCAGCCGAGCTAAATGTTCCTGGTTTACGCCGGAGCGAAGCTCCACTTAATGAGGAATCAAATTCTAAATTATTAGAAGATGTTCTCAATAGAATCGATGAAAGGCGAGACCAATCCCTTATTCGACTTCTGAATTATCAACAGCTGACCGCTCGATACTATAACTCAAAGTTGAAAAACAGACCTTTAAATGTAGGGGACTTTGTTTTAAGGCGAGTGTTCGATAACACAAAAAGAAGAAGGAGCTGGAAAACTCGGTATTAACTAGGAAGGCCCTTATAAAATCACAGAAAAAATCCGAAATTGCGTTTACCGTTTACAAGACCTTGACGGAAATCCCGTTCAAAGGCCTTGGAACATCATCAACTTGAAAAAGTTCTATTGCTAAAGCAAACACATTCGAACTACGATTTGGCCTGATCCTATTTTGGGTACGTAGGCAGCTCGCTAACAGGAGTCCAGTTATAAAAATAAAAATATTATTTCAAATTATGGAATCTTGTTTTTATCCTCGGGCGAGAATATAAAGTACATTGCAAACAATGTATAAATAAATATTTCTAGCTAAACAAAAATCAGATCTAGAAGGGTCTTGAATTACGGAATAGTTCTGCTCCTTGGCCTGCAAGGTCAACGATGCTCATAATGCAACCTATCATGTTTCCGTACTCCTGAAGTCTTAGTTCGATCCAATCGGAAGGATGGGCTTCGAGGCGATGAAGCTCGCGAGCAATGTCGAGGCAACGCTTCCCTAGTTCCCTTTTCCTTTTCCTAATCTCTTTTTTCTCATCTTCGAGCTCGTCGTGCCGAATGATGAGCTGAAGAAAATAAAACGCTTCATTTAGCAATGACAAAAGTAGTCAAAATCACTGGGGAAAACAATACCTTGTTAATAAATTCTTCGGCCTTGACACGATCTTGAGCTGACAATCTTTCGATTAATACGATCGGAACCTGAATGCTGGTTCCCTTCCTCAATATTCGTGACTCTTCCGGTTCGCCAGTTCCTCCCGTTTCTGTAAGTTCGATGTCTGGCGCTCCCGGAAGATCATCACTTATCACTCTTAATGAGTCAGAAGGATTCTCTAAAGAATTACCTTCCTCGAACATTTTTGTGGAATTATTGTTGATAAAACTCAATGATAAACTACACCCACTTTATACTCGAAATTACTCGACCACATTTAAGAGGATTAATTGACGATTTCCCAAATCTGAAATTACTACTTTTATGGAAAATATAATTATCGAGTTAATTGCTAATTATATTCCCTAGATTAAACGCATTAAATAAGATTTAAGTAAATCGGCAAATTTAAAGCAAAAGGGGAAATATAATTAATGTTGCTGGGCCTCAAGCCCAGTGGTATTTTACAAACATAAATAAGAAAGTGTTCGATCAAAAGTCTTCGCCCGATAGTGATTCCAGCGAGGTGGAAGATCCCGAACAGCTTTCCGAGGATAATCCCTCGTCAGAAGATAAATCAAGGGGGCCGGAGAAGTCATCAATAGTTTTCATCTCCGGTTCCTCATTTTCTTCAGTTCTTAACATCGGAAGTCTCCGAAACTCTGAAGAACATGAAACAAAAGAGGACCCATCGCTGGTCGCCAAGGATAGACGATAAAATTTATCCAGCATGCGGAGGAATCTTCAGAGACAAGTAGGCATTATGGCCACAATGTCTAAACCATTTCTCTCCCATTCATGCGGTTCAGATTCCAGGCGAAGGATCTCTCTTTCCATCCTCTTTATGTGCTAATCAAGAGCACGGTGCCTCCTTCCGATTCTTTGTCTCTTATCACATAAAGCTTTATGTCTCCCGACGATCTGTTTGAACAAACATTTTGCCAAATTTCCAAAAGAAAGGAATTTACAGTCTTCTGAGAAGACTAAAAATTAGAAAGGGAACCTTTTCCAGGAAGTCATAACATTTGACCCTTTCCTTCCCTGTTCGGAAATGAAAAAAATGTTGGATGAATAACTCCCTTTGGAGAGAATCCATCTTCGGATTCAAACAATGGGTTCCCACTTGAAGTTGTTATTCTTGAGCTTGATCTGAAAGAAGACAGCGGCATTTTTCAAGTTTTTTCTTATAATGAACTATGGTAATCTTTCAGATTTCCTTTTAAAGGAGAAAGAAGTTCAGATTTCTAAAAATAATTATATATTGTGGGCCTGTTAGAGCAGGCTTCGGGTCCAATTAAAACATGGCCCAACAATTCCGAAGCTATTTTAGGCAATGATCGAAACCATTGCCTGGTCATATTTATGACAAAATTCTCATGAATTATAAATCTTATCCCTCGATAAAAAAAAACTTAAGCCGAGCTCCATCCTCGCCTTCGAGAGACCGAGGAAAAATACTTATTAAGATTTTTTCTTTAAGAAAGGCAAGTGAGCCTGATCAGCTGATCTCTCACAATTCATAAAACCTCTTTGGTGGACTAGGACTTGCAAACCTAGAATCGCATCCAAACGTTTTGCTTTTAAAAAAAAATCATATGCAGGAGCATGTACATGGTTGTGTTCAGTCACACTAATTAAACAAAATATTTTCGTCAAACGGAATAGTCCTCATGGACTCAACAAAACAATTTTTTAAGAGCGTTCCTCTACCTCTGGAGAACCTTCGTATGGCCGAGAACCTTCGCTGACCTCGAATTGGGAGGGGAATCTCCAAATACCAAAGAAAATGGTTTCAAATCAAGAGAAGGGCGGGAAGCCGAAGATAACTCGGATTCGACTGTAGCGAGCTCAGTAGAAACTTCTCTCCTCTCATCCTCTAGCGAAATTCTTCCACTCTCTATTTCCCCAATCAGGTCTAGATTACTCTTCAGCTCGGCTCGGTCGGATTGAAGTTTAGTCCAGACTTCCTCGTCTTTGATGAACTTCATGATAGACTGAATGAGTTGCCTACCAAAGCCCCTCATCTCTTCTCGAGCGTTATGTTTGGCTTCAGCGATATCGCGAGCCCTGTTCCTAATTAAAAGCTCGGTCTTTTGATTCGTTTCTTTGAACAAAGCCGTAGCCTCTTCTAGCTGAAATTCCAAGCGAAGAGCATCAGACCTCGCAGAATCTCTTTCAGCGTCCGCAATTCTGATGCGTTGCTCATTAGCTGCTAGAGTTTTCTTCATATTCTCAAAGGATGATTCAAGGGCTTTTGCCTGCTCGAATCACTCAGACTGATTGGCTAATCTAAGTTCATCAACCTCCTTTTTAGCCTTTGCGGTCTCTCTCATCGCTTGGTGAAGAAGGTTCTCATAATGGAAGATCATTCCATTAGTCTCCATAAACGCCTTCGGAGTAAAAAAAATGTGTCATTAAGACAAAAAGTTTTTTAATTAAGAAAAAGGGGTTGACAAAATCAAAATCCAAAAAATTTGAACCTGGGATAGGTAGCAGGCTCGATTGACGTACATCTGACGGATTTCCGGCCTCCAAACCGAAAAAGGAGGAAGGGACGTCCCTTCCCTGGTTTGAAAACTTCGGAAGATGTCTCCAATCTCTTCTCCGCCTACAAAACAGAGGAGAATAGTAGGTTGATAAAATAGCTGCAATCTGTAACAAGTCTTGCTAAGGCTTGCGTTCTAAAAAAAAACTTACCAGAAATCGAAGCGGTTAAAGGGCTTTGAGTCCTAACACTCAGTCCTTAGGACAAGGAAGCCTCCGGTCTCGGCTCATCGATTTCTTTTGGAATTACTCTGTCTCTCGGGAGAGGGAGCTCAGAGTCTAAAGGTTCAGAAGAGGGGAAAATAGAATGCAAAAAGCTAGGGGCTCGTGGCGGAGAACTTAATCTAACGGTTTTGAGTCTCTCGTTTGATAAAGTATCCGAGTTTGGAGCCTTCCTCTTTGTGCAAAGAGAAGAAGTTTCTTCTCTCTCCCTCTCTTGTGCGGAAGAGCAAATAGCGGTGGCAACTGGAGGGTCGTTAGGAATATCGGCTCCATGAGAATCCACCGCACTTGACAAAGCCGCTTCTAAAGAACCGTCATCAACCAAGAGGGTGTAGCATCCCCTTTCCTGGACGTTTCGGCGTCCGGCGACCATGGACACACGTTTGTGCCTCTTCCCGGCTGAACCTCTATATTTTTCGCTTTTTAACATAGAATTGCCTTTGCGAGGCATAATTCTATGATCCATTTCTTATTACCCAGCGGAAGTCTTTCTACCCTTGGTTTAGTTCCAACCAACCCTTGTACCGGTTTCATCGTCTTTGTCTCCAAGACTTAGATCGAACCTTTAATCGGTCACGACATGCAATTTGTTCGCTAACCATTCTAAGTCTAAAGATTGCATATTCCTTTATCCTTAATCCAACAGCCAATTCCCAAACGTCTATCTTAACTAATAAGCTAGATTCGTTTACATACCTTGGCCTTGATGCGGATTCGATTCTTCTTCGATCCGTCCATTGATCCTTTTCTTAGCCATTTCGTCGCCTTATTCCATTCGTATAACGATTCTTAGCCAATCATGTATTGATGGACCAATCTCTATCGTTACTTAGCCATACATCCAACCAACCCCACTGGTCTAAGTCCCACGATAGAGATTGGGGATCGTACGTTTCCCTTAGTTCACGGTGGCCGAATCAAGCTCTTGGCTCATTGGTCCATCCGTCCTCCAAACGTACGCCCCTTTGGTTTCATGGTGGACGATCAAGCCCTCGGCTTATCCAACCATCCATGTTTCCGATCCGGTCATTTATCACTACAATCGCTCACGGTTTATTAACCGTTTACCCGTCGGGTCCATGGTGGTCGGTAAAGCCTTCGACTTACCGATCCATCCATGTGATCCGAACAATATCATTATCACACCCAAGGGTCCGTGGATTCATCCATCGGATCATCGTAGGCTAGCCCATGAAATCATTCGTCTGTCGGCCATTGGTTTGCTCGGGGATCCAACATCCGTTTTGTCCAACGATTCTCACCGTAGAGTTTCCAGTTGGTTATCCGTCGAGTCACCATTGGTCTTACCGATTTCCGATCGGTTTCACCAAGGCTGCGGCGTCTGATTCATAAAGGCGGCCGCGATATTTGATCCTTACAAGGAGAACCACGTGCCTTAACCATTCTTGGTGCTTTCTCCCTTTCTCGGGAGATTACATCAATGGGTAACCCTTGGGTGTGTTCGGTTGCACTTATCCTCGTGCTTCCTCGAACACCTTCCCCTTATACACCTTATCGATTAACTTCCTGTTAACCCTATCTTCCCTCGATGATCTGATTTATCGGATGATCCATCGATCCCATAATCGAGCTATCGATCCGAACCATCAATCGAATCCTGACGATCGATCCGCCTATCCTGGTCAGTCAATCCGTCGATCAGACTGTACCGTCCATATGATCCGTCTCCTTGTCAGATCCAATCCGTTTGTCCGACGATCAGTCTCTCCGATCCGATCAGTCTCTCCGATTTGATCCGTCCAACGATCGGTCTGTCCGATCTGATCCGTCCGACGATCGGTCTGTCCGATCCAATCCGATCCGTCCGACGATCGGTCTGTCCGATCCGATTCGTCTCTAAGACGATCGTTCCATCCCATCTATCCCTCAATACATTCTATCGAACCGTTGGATCGGGAGGTAGCATGCGCATCAGTTCGGTCGAGGCTCCGAGAATCCATTCCGATTCCGGAGATACTCGCCGAGCCGCACCCCCTTTCCGACCAACACTTCGTAGAGTGTTTTGGGACTTGTTTTGGATTGTGGTGGTGATTGTGAGATGTGTGAAATTGTGATCCTAAAGCCCTTGGACGTCCTCCCTTATATAGGGGGCGAATGGGTTCCTTCCCGAAAGATCACATCCGTTCGTTGCACCGTTTCGAAAAGTTGCACCTTTCCGATCGTAACCACTCGGCCTTATCCATCCTTTGGCCAACGGTAACCATTCGTTGGTAACTGTCCGACCTTACACCTCTTCATCCCCGAGCTACCACAGTCCACCAGCTCGAGTGTCAGCTGACTGGACCACCCAGCTGGGTCAGTACTCGATCAGTTCACCGAGCTCGGTTGAGCTGTCGGTTAGCTCACCTAACTGAGCTAGCTAGTCATGCAGCTGGTTTAGCTTACCTAGCTGAGCTAGCTAGTTCATCTAGCTTGTCCAGCTCACCTAGCTGGTTTAGCTCGAACGTTCTTTCACGTTCTTTTTGGCTAAGTCTTTTGGTCTATTTCTTGGCCTTGACTACGCCATTCCCAATCTTTCCATGATCATTTCTCCATGATCACTAGATTATCCCGAAATCGTCTAAGTCATCTACACTTTTCATGACTTAAACGTTTCTTTTGTTTCTTAGGTTAACTTATTCATTAGTCATTCTCGACCATGATCTAGTTTTCCCTAAAACAAACCGGCCCCCTTTAGGATCGCGGGACGCAGACGTTACAAAGGGTCTTCCTGTGGAAGTTACCAACCCTGGATATTGCAGCTATCCGCTTCTTTTTCCCAATTTCGGATAATTGATCCTAAAGAGCCTTAGTCTCAGCATGGATTTTTCTTTTTTCTCGAGCATTCAGGCTCGAAACATCTTTCTCTTCAGGAGGAGGGTCGAGGGGGTGAGTTTTATAGTCTTTAATAGCGAGCCCCGCATTATGAATACGTTGAAGGGTGAAGGAATTCCAATTTGTTTCACCCTCAGAAACGATTCGAAAGAAAGATAAGAAATCAACAGTTGGACGGGGGATAGTTTGGTTCCCTGAAATAAAGTGTTGAGTTAAGAATTCTGTTTCTTTCACACAATACAGTAAAAAGATAATAAAGGATGATTTTAACCAAGTTTGGGCGACCAATTTGGGAGGAGAAGACCGGAAAGCCCTTGGACGGAATGAGAATTAATTCGGAAAAAGAACCAGTATTTCCTCCAAGGCCCATCATTTAGGGACATTCCGTCGATGAGGTTACAATCAAAAATAGGATTCATGGAAAAAATACCCGCTGCTGCAGAATCACGGGCTCGAAATAGCCCTAAGAGTTCGCTGGTGGTGAGAGAAAACCCTGCCTCCGCCGAGACGGTCAGGGTGCTCAGGACGTACCGGAGGAAGTTGGGAGCCATTTGGGGAAAACCGATCCCTAAATGTAGGAGATACAAAAGGAGAACTTCCGGGATGGGAAAAAATAAACCACAACCCTTGAAATAGAAGAGAGAATTCAGGAAGAGAGAATTCTATTTCCTGAGGAGTGTTACAAAGGCGACGAAGAGCGCCAAGGGAAGCATGGGTCGATTGAGACCTGAAATGCGGACCGAATTTATCTCCCGTTTGGGTAAAGACTTCGTCCCCTCTGGGAACAGGGATTCCTTGGCTGTCATCTTCGTTGTCTGAAACGTAGACGGCTGGGGAAGACATTTTTTACTAAGAGATTTTTCTTTCTCTGGTTTGGTAAAAGCTTTCAGGGGTGAATGTACGCTGTAAAAGCCGTTGTTCCATTTAACCCTATTTAGCGGAAAACCGCCTCGAGACTATTGGGAAGCGGGACAGTTTTCCCCGCAGTATTAATATAAAATTAGAAAACTAATGATGACGGTTGTCAGGGAAATCAAATCATCTGATTATCCGAGATCGGCGTAACTGCGTAAAACATGGAGAAATTCCAGAATGTTAAAGATCTCAAGTCATTAATTACTGTTTACTTAAGTCTTCCAAGCCGAGCACTCAGCTCGCAAGACTTGGGGGGCTAAATGTTGGGGTCGGATCCCACACACTTTCGGTAGGATCCACTTGGATCTATCCACGTCATTATTACACAATAATCCTCTCGGATTTCTAGATACTTTATTGGACTTGACCGGTTGGGAGTTCGATTCAGTTTACCAAAGGAGTTCGATCTTTACCAGTACGGAGTTCGCTCTTATTCAACATACAGTTCGCATAGAGAAAGACCGAAGCGAGGAAAATATTGTTCGAGGCTCGCGGTAGCATCAAAGCCCGGGAGTTCGGAGTCAGCAAGAAAGAGTTCGGAAGGCCCACGTGAAGCCCAAGACAAGTTCAAATTCAAGCCGTTTCGGTCAAAATGTAACTTATGTGCTTAATGCGGATCAATATGATTATGAGTAGTAAATAGCCGCATTAATCATGTTTTTTCTATAAAAACAACCTCAAACGCATGTGTTTGGGAAGAGACACAATCTTTTACTCCTTACTATCAATCAATACTACATACTTTATCTCTTACAATTTCGCAAGGTTTTTTATTTTTTCGTTCTTATCAAATTCCTTTATTTTATTCTTTTCTTGGTTAATTTCTCTTTCGAATTCTTATATTCATCCATTGATTTTAGAGTTTTTCTTCACAAAAATACTTAAAGACAATCGAGTGTGTATCCTACATCCACAGTACCCATAAAAAATTTCATTCTTAATGGAGAACTACCATCGAACAAGTGGCAAGCTCGCAAATTAAGAATAATCAGCGCTAAGTATTGCATAATTAAAGAGTCATTGTACAAGCAAGGTGTCAATGACCCTTTCTTTTATGTATTTTCGGACCCGAAGTTGAAATAGTGACAAGCGAGGTCCACGAAGGGCATAGTGGTAGTCATTCTTCGGGACGAACAATGGCTTTCAAAATCAAACGGTTAGGATATTTCTGGCCAACTATGATTTCTGACTGCATCGATTACGCCAAACGGTATAAAAAGTGCCAGATGCACGCTCCTCTTATTCACCAGCCATCTGAATTTTTGTCATCTATATCCGCTCCATACCCTTCCATGAGATGGTCAATGGATATAGTTGGTCCAATGCATCGTTCAACACGAGGCGTCCAATACTTATTAGTTCTAACGGACTATTTTTCCAAATGGATCGAAGCTGAAGCTTACATAAACATAAAAGATTCTGTGGTAAAGACATTCTTGTGGAAATACATTATTTGTCGCTATGGAGTTCCCTACGAAATTGTAACGGACAATGGTCCTTAGTTCATTTCAAATGATTTTGAAGATTTTTGTTCCTCTTGGGGAATAAAACTTAGCTATTCAACGCCGAGGTATCCTCAAGTAAATGGGCAAGCGGAAACTTCCAATAAAACTATTCTCAGCAATCTTAAAAAACGTTTGAATGCTCAAAAAGGTGGGTGGTATGACTCAAAGTTGAAAAATAGATCTTTAAATATAGGAAACTTTGTTTTAAGGCGAGTGTTCGATAACACAAAAGAGGAAGGAGCTGGAAAACTCGGTATTAACTGGGAAGGCCCTTATCAAATCACAGAAAAAATCTGAAATGGTGTATACCATTTAAAAGACCTTGACGGAAATCCCGTTCAAAGGTCTTGGAACATCATCAACTTGAAAAAGTTCTACTGCTAAAATAAACACATTCGAACTACGAATTGGCTTGATCCTATTTTGGGTACGTAGGCAGCTCGCTAACACAAGTCCAACTATAAAAATAAAAATATTATTCCAATCATGGAGTCTTGTTTTTATAAGCTCGATCCTCGAGCATAAATATTAAAATATTAAAATACGTTGCGAACAATGTATAAAAAATATTTTTAGCTAAGCAAAAACCGGATCTGGAAGGGTCTTTGATTACGGAATAGCTCTGCTCCTTGGCCTGCGAGGTTAACAATGCTCAGAATGCAACCCGGCATGTTTCCGTACTCGTGGAGGCCTATCTCGATCCAATCGGAAGGGTGGGCTTCGAGGCGATGAAGCTCGCGAGCAATATCGAGGCCACGCTTCTCTAGTTCCATTCTTCTTTTCCTAATCTCAATTTTCTCACCTTCGAGCTCGTTGTGCCGAGTGATAAGCTGAAGAAAATAAAACGCTTCGTTTAGCAACAATTAAAGGAGTCAAATCACTAGGTTGAACAATACCTTGTTAATAAACTCTTCAGCCTTGACATGATCTGGAGCTGATAATCTCTCGATTAACACGATCGGAACCTGAATGCTGGTTCCCCACCCTAATGTACGTGACTCTTCTGGTTCGCCAGTTCCTTCCATTTTTACAAGCTCGATGTCTGACGTTCCCAGAAGATCGTCGCTTATCATTTTGAATGAGTCGGAGGGCTTCTATGAAAAATTACCTTTCTCCAACATTTTTGTAGAATTATTGTTGAGTCAAATCACTAGGTTGAACAATACCTAGTTAATAAACTCTTCAGCCTTGACACGAGCTTTAGCTGATAATCTCTCGATTAACACGATCGGAACCTGAATGCTGGTTCCCCACCCTAATGTACGTGACTCTTCTGGTTCGCCAGTTCCTTCCATTTTTACAAGCTCGATGTCTGACGATACAAAGCCCAATTAATTACTACCTTCATGGAAAATGTATTCCCTAGATTAACACATTAAATTAGATTGAAATAAATCGACAAATTCAAAGCGAAAGGGGAAATATAATTAATGTTGCTGGGCCGCTAGCCCAATAGTATATTACAAAATAATAATAATAACTAAGAGGGAGGAGAGTTCGCAGAGGGAACTTTGTCGGAGGACGAACCGCTTTTGCGTTCATCGGGTTCGAGGCTCCTTTGGTAGATATCCCAATGTTTCTTCAGAAACCTGATGTGTTTTCGAAGACAGTGGGGAATGCGAGCGATAGAGTCAAATCCCCTCCTCTCCCAGTTGTGAACATACATCCGACTCTAAACGTCGGATCTTCCTTTCAGTTCTAGCAATCTTATCCTCGAGGTCACGGCGTTTTCTTCCAAGGCGTTGCCTTTCAGAGCAGAGAAAAACGTACCTTTCGGTGATCTGCAGAGAACAGATGCATTACAAATCTATCAAGTAAAACCTTGAAACAACTGGTATCGAGTTCAAACATGTTCCATGAATTCAAGGCACTCGATCTTTTCTTCCTTAGACAAGGAAGAAAGAAAACAAGGAATGGCCACCCCATGTGGACTAAATCCATCCCCCGTCGGAAACAGGGATTCATTCAAAGGGAAGCGTGGTGGATTAGGATCAGAAGGATCGCCTTAGGGAGAAGCCATCGTAAACAAGAAATTTAGAAAAGAAGAACTGCAAAGTTCCTTACGAAGAAAAGATTTATTGGGAAATTTCCATAATCCTACTCTCCTTATATAAAAAAAAATATATAAGAGCACTCACTCGAGTATTTATTGAAAAAGGAAGTTAAACGTCAATCTATTGATCTGACAGTTACGGCCTTTCGATTTTCGCGTACATGCACAAACAAGACCTACGAAATATAGGTTATTCAAGTATCACTTAACACCTAGTAGGCAAACTTAATTTCGAACGTGAAATTCAAAGACAATCAATAAATGGTATCATACCTTTTTTGTCTCTTTAAGAAAAGCAAACAGTTCTCACTGAAATTTTTTCTAATCGAACACCTTTGAAGTATCGCGAGTGTTCTTGTAAGCCGAGCTCTAACCTCGCAACCGAGAGACCGAGGAAAAATTCTAATGTTTTTTCTTTAAAAATGGCAAGTAGGTTTGATCAGCCTATCTCTCCTATAATTCTAAACCATTTCGGTTAGGAGGACTTTGCAAACCCTCCAGGTAAAATCGATGGTTTTCACCAAGGTTAAATATTTTTTTCTAAAGAAATTTGAATTAAAAGCCCCCTTGGGCAAAATATTCAAAAAACAGTAATAAAGCCCCCTTGGGCAAAAAACTCAAAGAGTAATAAACGGCCCCAAGGCCAACAAAGCAAATTTCATGTCTTAAGATTGAAGGGACAATCCCCATAAAAGGTGAGTGCAATCACCATCATTCATTCATAGGCGAGCCGCCTTCATCTCCTACTTGGCTTGAGATAGGAGGAGCACCCCCGGCAGTAGCATCTTGAGTTGTGAGAACCACCTCAGCGTTAAGCAAGCTAGCATCCTGAGGATGTTTGCTACCGGATTCAAAGTCATCTCCCATAATCGAGGAAATAGGAGGATTCTGACCAGAGGACCCCTGAGTTCGACCCGAATAAATTTTGTCAACATTGGTTCCGAACTCATTAAAATGAGCATGAGGAGATAACACCATCTCATCCAAAGACAAACCGGTATTAGGTTCGGTCAGTGGAGGGGAATCAGCGAACTCGGAAGCAAACTGCTGCAAATCCAAATATGGTTGAGGAGCAGTAGCTAGTTTAGCTTCAGTCTCAGCAAGTTCAGCACCAACTGTCTCCTTTTCTTCAGCCAAATTAATTGTTCCTTCCTCTATCTCCTTGATCATATCAAGATTGCTCTTCATCTCATCACGCTCGGATTTAAGTTTGTTCCAAGCTTTATCAGCAGAAATAAATTATTGCACAATAAGAAAAAACTTTTGCCCAGCTCCTTTAACCTCTTTCCTAGCATCATGAGATATTTTGCGAACATCTTGATCTTTCAGTTTGGAAAGAGACTCATTTTTGCGTTCGAGCTCCTCAGCAACTGTTTTGACCTTGCTAAGCTCTGATCTCAAAAGCTCGATCTCTGCCTCAGTCAAATTCTTCTTTGTCTCCTCGCCAGACCTCTCGAGTCGTTCGATTTCTTCCCGACGAGCCGAGTCAAGACCAGCAGTCTCCTTCACAAGCTGATTGGAAGATTGCAGTTTCTCAATCTCTCCTTCAGCAACGGCAGCTCTCTTGGAGACTTTAACAAGCTCCTCTTCATAATGATTGATGATGCTGTTCATATCCAGGGTTGCCTGATAGAAGGAGATGTAATAAGAAAAAAAGGGGGGTTCAAAATCAGGTGTTTAAAGATTCGAATAGTCAAACCTAAGAGGAGTGGAATGAATGACTGATATACATCTTCTTGATTTCATCCCTCCAGCGCTCAAAAGATGGAAGTTTCTTCCCAAAGCGAGTGTGGAAACATCTAAAGATATTTCCAATCTTTTCTTTATCTAAAACAAAGATATTTATGTGAATATTGAGTTCCTTAAAAGATCGGTTAATCTCCTGTAACAGAAGGTTAATTGAAGGTTACCTGATTGAGATGAAGCTCTGGCGACGAGTCCTTATCTCAGAGACGATCGAGCTCTAGAGGTATACCTCGAGGACGTCTAGGGGGTAGCATCCCTGAACTCAGCGGTTCCCTTAAAATAATTCCTGAATCAGGGTTTCTATCCTGAGCTTCAGCAGATTCAGGAACTGATAGATTCGAAGGAGTGGCTCTGTCCATCCTTGTGCTCTTGGATCTTCCATGGAGGAGTCGCCTATAGGACCTTCCTCTTCAGTAGTGGCAGCGATCATGTTGTCTGCTGCTAGGGTAGAGGGAGGAGCATTGTTTATGGTAACCGCCATTGACTTTGAGCCTTCAAGGGACCCATCATTAACTAAAAGAGTTTTCCGGTAGATTTTTTCGTCTCCGATGAAGGATGCACTTTTCTAATCTCTTCCAATCAGGGAAATCTGATCTTTGACCTTCTTGTCTGCTTCTCTGATCCTTCTCCTATCTCGGGCATTCAAACCCGAGAGATCAATCTCAGCAGGAGGAGGGTCGACGGGGTGAGTGAGGCCCATTCTGACAGAATGTCCGGCACCGTGAATTCTCCCCAAAGTAAAAGAATTCCAATTAACTGGCCTCTCCAAGACGGCCTTGTAAAAATTTAAAAAATCAACAGAGGGAACTGGCCAAATTTGGGGACCTGCGGAAAAATGAGAAAATGTTAACGCAGTTCGAAATAACATAGGAAACTTATTCAGTTAAGTCCTAGTTTCTACTCAAATTCGATGACCAGTGAGTTCGAAGGAGTTCAGAAGAACTCTGAATAGAAAAACTATTTATGCGGAAGAAGAACCAAAACATCCTCCAGGCGTTGTCTTTTAAAGGCAGGCCGTCAATAAGATTTCGGTCTGCGATCGTATAAAGGGCATAATACCCTGAAGTTTGAGATTCACGAGCCTGGAAGAATTCCAAGAGCTCGCTAAGTCCCAGCGAATAACCTGCCTCCACCGCAACAGTGAAGGTACACATAAGCTACCGGAGCATGTTGGGCGACATCTGAGAGAAGGCGATTCCCAGATGGTTGAGGTAAATGAGAAGTATCTCGGGAAGGGGAAAGAAAAAGCCGCATCCTTTGAAATAAATTTCATAGGCGCAGCAATAACCCTCTCGCCCCGACTCCGGAGACTCGTAGGGCTCCGGGACCACCATCTCCACTTCGGGGGGAATATGGCATAAGCGGCGAAGATCATTAAGAGAACCAATGGTCGATTGACTCTGAGGGTGAAGGTCAAACCCATCTCCAGCTTGGGTATAAGGTTCGGTTCCCTCACCCATGAAAGCTTCGAGATCTTCAACCTCATATTCGCGAATTTCAGAAGGGAAGTTCGACATTTTACGAAAGTGGTTTTTACCGAAAGGAAACAATAATCTCTGTAATAAGAGTGAAAGTTTTCTAGGTAAAGAAGATAAGATGGAAAAGTAATATTACCTCTTAGAACCCTAAAGTATGATGGAAGACCGCCTCGAAAATATTGGGAAGTGGGACAGTTTTCCCCGCAGTATTAATATAAAATTAAGAAATTAATGATGACGCTTGTCAGGGAAATCAAATCATTTGATTTTCCGAGATCGGCGTAACAGCGTAAAACATGGAGAAATTCCAGAATGTTAAAGATCTCGATTCATTAATTACTATTTACTTAAGTCTTCCAAGCCGAGCACTCAGCTCGCAAGACTTGGGGGGCTAAATGTTGGGGTCAGATCCCACACATTTTCAGTAGGATCCACTTAGATATGTCCACGTCATTATTACATAATAATCCTCTCGGAATTCAAGATATTTTGTTATAAGTATTGAACTTGACCGGTCGGGAGTTCGAATCAGTCCACTAGGAGAGTTCGATCTTTGCCAGTATGGAGTTCGCTCTTATTTGATATATAGTTCGCATAGAGAAAGGCCGAAGCGAGGAGAGTATTGTTCGAGGCTCGCAGTAGCGTCAAAATGCGGGAGTTCGGAGTCAGCAAGAAAGAGTTCGGAACCCCATGTGAAGCCCAAGATAGTTCAAATTCAAGCCGTTTCGGTCAAATTGTAACTTACATGATTAATGCGGATCAATATGATTATGAGCAGTAAATGACCGCATTAATCATGTTTTCTCTATGAAAACAACCTCAAACGCATGTGTTTGAGGGACATATTTTTACACATTACGATTAAGCAATACAACATACTTTCCCTCTTTACTATTTCGCAAGGCTTTACGTATTTCGTTCTTATCAAATTTCTTTACTTTTTCTTCTTGGTTAATTTCCCTTTCGGATTCCCATATTCATTTGTTGATTTTAAGAGGTTTTTTCCACTGAAATACTTAAAGATAATTGAGTGTGAATCCTACATACACAGCAAACCTTGGGTGTATTCGGTTGCACTTATTCTCGTGCTTCTTCGAACACCTTTCCCTTATATACCCTTTCGGTTAACTTCCCCTTATATTTCGCAAGTATTAGGAGGATTGTATCTTCCTCTGCTTGGGGAGGGTTTTCGTACAGCATTAGTAGCAGGATTAACTCCGAACCGTTTTTGATCTTTTGGTTCGAACTTTTTAGTTGGATTTCCAACGACTAATTTTGCTGGCCGGTGCTTTTTAGCGAGGCTAAGTTTTTCTTCTTTTGCCTCCATCCAATTAGTAGCTCTGAATAAAGCATCTTGGATGGTGTTCGGACGATAGACGATGATTTCTTCCCGAAATCGGGATTCATGCCAGAGTCCGTTCCTTAAAGCAAAAAGGGCAGCAGCATGCGATACCCCATGAATTTTGGCTATCACTTCCTTGAATTTAGCTATATATTTGCGAAGTGGTTCATTCTGACCTTGGGTTAAATTCCAAAGATCTGCATCAGAGGTTGCCTTTTCCATGAACATGGAATACTGTTTTAAGAATGCAAAGGACAATTCCTTAAAACTATCAATAGTTCCAGGCTCCAACTGAGTGAACCATAGCAGAGCCGATCCGGATAGATTCTCGGAGAATAGTTTGCAATATCCGGCATCTTCCTCGTCTGGTTCTAGATCAATTCTGCCAGCAGCGATCTGAAAAGCAGCGAGGTGATTTTTAGGATCTCCTTTACCATCATAAGTTGGTAATTTGACCTTTCGAGAATCCTTGATCCGAAAGTTCGAGATTCTCGAGGTGAACGGTGTTCGCCGAGTTTCTTCGATTACTCGATCGATCTCAGGCGCCGAACTGGTCGCCTGATGAAACTTCGACTTCATTTCATCAAGCTCTTGACGAACTTTGATGAAATAGTCTGAAAGGATGACATCAAGATCTTCCATAAGGAGTCCGTCGTCAATAGCAGGATTTCCCTAATTTTGGGGAATTTCTTCCCCGGTTGGGTTGGACCCATCTCCTACGGCTGCCTAATTGCTAGCACTAGCAGGATGGCCTGCTGGAGAAGTTTGAGTATTCCCGGTCCTGTTTTGTGCAGGAGTTAAGAATAGCCTACGCTGACGCGCTGCTACTGAAGGCAAAGTATTTAAACGGCTTGAAACAACGTTCTGCGCGTTTGACAAAATTGCCTGAGTGGTTTGAACACTCGTCAAAGTTTGCTCAATTGAGTTCAACCTTTCACTAAAATTGGTGTTGGCATCAACGAGCGTACCAATCTGAGTGGTCAGACTAGCGGTTGACTGATTAAGCGAGGTAATTGCATCGCTCAAAGTTTGCTAATCAGCCATAATTTCTTGGTTTGAGAAAGAGAGATTTTGAGATTAAAAAGTTTTGCGGTAACTCCCCACAGGCGGCGCCAAAATGTGGATGTAGGATTCACACTCGATTGTCTTTAAGTATTTTTGTGGAAAAAAACTCGAAAAATCTACGAATGAATGTAAGAACTTGAAAGGGAAATTAACCAAGAAAAGAATGAAATAAAGTGAATGATAAGAACGAAATACAAAAGACCTTGCGAAATTGTAAGAGAAAAAAGTATGTTGTATTGCTTGGTAGTGATAAGTAAAAAGAATTGTCTCTCTCCCCAAACACATACGTTTGAGGTTGTTTTTATTGAGAAAATATGATTAATGCGGCTATTTACTACTCGTAATCATATTGATCCGCATTAATCACATAAGTTACATTTTGACCGAAACTGCTTGAATTTGAACTTGTCTTGGGCTTCACGTGGGCCTTCCGAACTCTTTCTTGCTGACTCCGAACTCCCGTACTTTGATGCTACCGCGAGCCTCGAACAATATTCTCCTTGCTTCGGCCTTTCTCTATGTGAACTGTATGTCGAATAAGAGCGAACTCCATACTGGTAAAGATCGAACTCTTTTAGTAAACTGAATCGAACTCCCTACTGGTCAAGTCCAATAAAATATCTAGAAATCCAAGAGGATTATTGTGTAATAATGACGTGGACAGATCCAAGTGGATCCTACCGAGAATGTGTGGTATCCGACCCCAACAAGCAACACAACCAACCTTACAAGTACGGAATCATTTATGTACGGATCACGAGGATCGCGGACATGATTCGGTACCATACTCAACCCAACCCAACCAAACGAGAATCTACTATGCAACCTCACACCTAAACGCACACAACCAAGCAATTGCTTGATGATACGCCTAAGCACATCACCGAGACTTAGCAATCAAATAATTAAACCAAACAAACAACTACCCAAACCTATCATGTGCCATATCACATGCTACGAGACTCACAGAAATTCGGCTGAAGATTTATGGTTTTCTTCAACGATCCCGGATATCCACGGCTTCTCCATCTTGTTCTTGGCTCCACTCAAATCCCATCATCTTGATCCAACACCTATTCATAGCAACAACCTTGATTCTTCTAGCTTAACTCGAAATCAACCCTTAGAAATAATTTCTAGGAAAGAAACTAGTTCATGGGCATGATCAGAGGAAAAACAGATTCCAATCATAATCGCAACAGCTTTCTCGGGTACCATTCTCGGACATCGCTCACGATCACAGAGTTTTTTCGACACTACTCCATCAATTGTCCATAGTTTCTTGATCACAGACTCAGCTCGTCAAGGATTTCTCGATAGTTTCTTCTCCGATTGTGGTAGTTTCAAGGGAGCAGCCTCTCGGCGTTTTTCTTCTCCTTTCCCCTCCAAATGAATTGAGACACTCAAGTATTTATAGGTAGAAGAAACTTGGGCTGCAAGCGACAGCATGTCACCAAACGTCGACACTTGGCAGGACACGTGTCAGCCGCTCGGACAGACACGTACAGAGCTGCGGATATGACGACGACAAGTGTTCAGGGTAGCTTTGGCTCCAAGGCACGAGAATTCGGCTCCAAGCTACAAAACTTGGGCTCCAAGTCAGCTCGGTCGCGAGTTGTCTACTTGGTCAAGGGTCAGTCAATGGGTCGATCACGTAGGTACCGCGGTACGATCGAATCCGTCCGATCGATAAGTCTCTCGACCAAAACTTACGCACGTTCATAATTCCTCGTACCACCTTCTTCCAATCTTCATAATATTAAATTTCGTTCGGCAAAGACTTAAATCAGTACGACAAATTCGGTACGGAATCACCCGATCGTATAGATGCCTTACGGTACGTTTGGATACGTCCGCATACGTACGGATACGTTCGGATACATCCGGATAAGTCCGGGTACGTCCGGATACGTACGGATACGTCCGGATACGTACGGAGACGTCCGACTTCAATCTTTTATCGTCCAAATCTGACTTTTGCTCGACCGAATCTTTTTATTTCCCATCCTTAGTAATTCCCTTGTTCTTTCTAAGTTCTTTCTTGAGCTTCCATCGACAAATTTTTGCACGGCCACTTACCCCTTAGTGAGGTTCACTACATTCTACCCCCCTTATAAGAATTCGTCCTCGAATTCTAATGCTTCTCAACGATCCACTACGGTAAACTTCCTCTTCTCTTCTTCATCTTCTTTCGATCGTTCTTATTTATCCACATCTTTCACACTTACTTCGTCTTCCTGAAATAATGGCTTGATACCACAAAACTACTCCATTCTTGGCGATCCTTGAATCATCGGCAACATAAAATTTGGAGTGATTAGGAAAGCTTCTTCATCTTCGGCACTTCCTCATATCCATCATCCTATATAAGTATACTAGGGCTGTTCCCAAAGTATACTACGACTAACGCTTCGTCTCGACAGATTCTTCTTAAACACTGAATCCTGACTAACTGAACTTCACGCTTCTTGAGTATCATTAGCTGATCGGCTGAGAAGATTCTTCTCTATTGACCATTGATACTTGAACAATGCACTTCTCCACTCTAAGGGATTGGCTTCGGGGAATAACTCAATTTACTAACTGACTATTCCAACTATGAAGACACCCTTAAATACTACACATAAACTTGGGAGTGCAAGATCACTTGACACAATGGAGTTTATCACACCCAACACAAATGCATGCATAATAATAAAATTAAGCAAGCAATCACTCAATCAAACGCACAACCACATTCAAGAGAATAGATAGAACCCTTACGTACCTCACATGAGACCTTTAAGGTCAAGAAGGCTTAGGGTAATTCTATTTCTAAGGCTTAACACACTTACATACTTGATCTTTTTCACCACTTTTCAATCCTTGGACTGGCCGGGGTGGACGGACCGCTGATGGCTCCTTCAACTTACTCCTTGAAATGGCTTATCCGCTTCATAATTTCTCGACTACTTCTCAAATTCAACTTCTTTTCCAATCCAAAATTCTTCCACATTCTCTTCACTAATACTCATTTCCTCAAGTTACTCGATTCTTGACTTGAAAAATTTTCTCCAATCTTTTGGTAGCATTCCTCACCTTCTCCAATTCTTTCTTTGGTATCCATATTCATTCCCATTAACTCTACTTCACCAATCATCACTTGGAAGGATTTCTATCTTAAATCTTCCATTACACCACATCCTTTCTCCGATTCTTAACTTCATAACTTTGCCAGTTTTTCATATTTCCGCACTCGATACTCGTCTCTTCCCAACTAGATACGCATGTCAATTATTTGGATATGCGCGTTGTCGCTCCACTCCTTCTCTCTTTCAACATCAACTTCAATACTTCATCTTATCGATTCTTGTCTTCACTAAATCTTTCGATGATTAGACACCGATCATCCTTCTTTGTTACTACAACCACCTCCGTTTCTCATGATTTTTCCTTCCAACATCTTCAAGTTGACTTTGGTTTCTCCACTCGTATTATTCTGCAATGGCATGTCCTTAAGACTTGGCTCCTTCATGCCTTGTACTTCGAATCGTCCGATAATATCTTGCAACTCACGTTTTCGATAACTCCATCTCTTAAATCTTTTTACTCCTTCCGATACTCAAACTGGTCTTCACCCATTTTCTCATCTCCTTATTACCTCCGATACATAACTCCGACACTACTTCCCGATTCCTCCTTCTCGGCTTCAGATTTATCTCACTTTGTCTTACAACCCATCATCTCTCTTGACATTTGAAATTAACTTGATCTTTAGCTTGCTTTTTCGACTCCCATCCATTTCTTCAAGCATAATATGCCTCCGATTAAGATTCTTCTTCCTCCTTTAGTCTCCTATTATTCTTGACAAATCACTCCGTCTCCTTTACTTCCCTTGGTATAATTTTCCTCACTCTCCTCTCGAACTTCACCATCTTAAATCCATGATCCCATCTCAAACTTGTCTTACTACTCATCCTTTCCCTTGATATTTGATTTCAACAAATCCAACTCCCTTCTTTCCTTCTGGTATCCCTTCAATATAACCTAACTCCGCTTGATCCTAATTAAAACTCACCATCTGTGGATGTCGGAATCCGCAATACAAATTTTTAGATGTGTATCGGGTCGTCTAGCCTTGCTAATTCGAATAGCAATCGTCAAAAAGAAAACAAAAGAGTGAAGTATGTGTATCCGTTTATTGCTCAAGAAAATCCGTCCCCCTTACAATGATCTACAACCCCTATTTATAATCACATCGTCGAAATCCGTTCCCACCAATCTAGCAGCGAATCACGCCCTTATTATTATTTCCGTTTTGAATCCTCTCCAATCTGTGAATTCCGTATGACCCGCACTTTATTTACTTCGCAGATTCCGACGTTACATTCGAGCTGGATTTGAAATTAAGTGGGCTTTTCATCTCATCATATGGGCTAGCTTGACGGCCCACTTCGTTTCCTGAATCCTAAACTTTCCGGGCCGGATCCGAATTACGGGATCCGACACCAACAGTTTGCCCCCCAAGTGTTCCGAAGTGTATGCTTCGGGATACTTATGATATTGAAAATCTTGTAACAAAGGAAATTCGACATAAATACCGTCAATCTCGGGATTTTTCCGTGTCCGAGGTGACGCTTCAAGATCCTAGGTTTTTCACTTTTCCCGCCAACCGAGAGATTGTTCTCGGGAACGAGGCGACGCTTCGAGATCCTAGGGTTCTCACTTTTCCCACCAAAACGTTCTATATATTAGACTGGACCCTTCGGGTTCTGTACCTTGCCTTCAATTCCCACGATCCACTTCTGTCCTCCGTTTATTTAAAGGTATCCCTCTTCTCATTACTCCTAAATTCTCCGATTGATTTTGTTTTTCGCTTTGAACTCTTGAATCCGATTAGATTTTTAGAAGTAGATTACTCTTAGCACCTGCTTTCCACTAGGTTTAGGCCATAGATCTGAAGATCTTTTAGATTTTCAACCGTTAGGTGTGAAGAAACTTCCGTCAATTGCCGTTCCTCTGCTGTACTCCTTCGAATTCCGGTGGTTCTCCCCCGTCATCCGAAGAATACTCTCCGTCGGGATCTTCATCTCCTGGGTTTTCGGCGAAGATCTTCACCAGTGTTCTTGAGGGTTTCTCGATTCATTTCTTGCCAGATCTTTTTTCATCTTTAGAACTTTCAATTTCATGTTATGGCTCCGAAGAAGAGTAAGAAGGTCCGAAATGAATCTTTCATCCTCGAAGATGAGTTCGGGAAATACTTTTCCTCAGAACTCGATGACAGGAAACTAGCTCTGATGAAAGGCGGTTGCGGTATCCCTCGACAAGTTAAATTGATAGCTCCGGAGCCCAGAGAGTCTCCTGAATCTCCTCCTACCGATCACTGTTGCGCCTTTGAAATATTCTTTTCGGAGTGCGGCCTTTCCTTTCCTTTACCGGGACTTCTGATAGAACTTATGCATGAACTGGGGATCGCTTTGCCTCAGCTTTGCCCGAACGTAGTTCAGATAGTACTATGCCTCCAGACTCTTGCAGAGGAGAATGGATACCGGATTACGCTATCCGACATTTTTCATCTCTACACAATGAAGAAGGGGCGAACCCCGGGAACCTTCTTCCTTAGCCCGAGGAGTCATTTCAGGGTCTTCGGAGACTTTCCTGAAAAAGATGAGAAGTGGAGGAAATCGTATTTCTTCTTTCCTGTTGACAAGTTCACCTATGGTCCAAATGCAGGATTTTTTGTTCGGGACTGGACACGTCGTCCTGGTTAGATGGTTCTTAGGGATTTATTGCATATTTTCATTTCTTGACTTCGCTCCTCGGTGAAATAATCCTTTTTGTTTTGCAGTTAAACTTCCGAAGACACCGGTCTCCCATACCTTTGCAGAACAGTTCATCAGGATTTGCAATCAAAGTGACCTCGCGTGGGAACTCTTTACTTGTGAACGAATTCGGAACTCGTGCTCCCGTGTCTGCAGTCGCTCCGACCTTATTACCTCTTCTCCACCTCACACTTCTCCCATCATCGATAGAAACATGTCTCCAGTCTCCTACCGCGAAGAGAAGAGGCTCCAAAAAGAGAGGGAAAAGGTTAGGGAGGCAAGAGAAAAGGAAGATAAGGCCAGAATGGCGAAGGCCCTGGAAGAGGGAAAGTCCAGATCCGCATCTGGGAAAGGAAGGGCTTCCGGCTCTGTTATCCCGGCATCTGAATAGAAGACTTTTGATCGTCGAGATCAAGTGAAGGAGTCTGCTGGTAAAGAGATAGTCCGAGTTTCGGATTCCCGTTCCTCCCGATCATCTCGGGAAAAAGAGTATTCTAACGGAGGACCAACTGCAACTTCCTCGAGGAAACGCAAGAGCGAGGACTCAGATGTTCTTTCTCTACATCGCAAAAGTCGTTCTCACACGAATGTCGATGTGAATCCTTCCGAAGATGCCGGGACTACTAGCCAAGGAGCTAAAGACACTTCTCAGGGGACTCCGCTGTCCGAACCTCCCGTTCAAGTCATGGTCTTGCCTTCGCGAGACTCAGAGAATCGGGAATCTGGTCGTCAAGAAATCCCTATTCCAATAGGTAATCCTATATTGTTTTTCGATTCTTTTTGCAAAGTACGAATCATTCATATTGATTTCCTATAAAACTTTCAATTAGCCCCTCCGAAGTCTCCAGCTGATTTCATGAGGAACTTCACTCCAGCTGGGATGAGGATCCCGGCCTTCAGCGAGCTAAAAGAAGTCAACAGGGCGAATTACTTTCGCTTCGCCGACAAACTTGGAGAGGTACCTCCTTTAATTCTTACTTCAGCTCGTTTCGTTTGAACTAACGATTTCTTTTCATTCTGATAGATTATGCTCGAATACAACACCACCTTTTCTTGTCACGAGAGCCAGCTCTTCCCCGTGAACGAGCTTGACAGCCTTAGGACTCGAGTTGCTGAACTCAAAGAGGAGATCCGTCAAATGAAAGAGATGGAGGAAGAGAATGCTAAAGCTATGGCGAAGGCCAACGATATCCGGGAACGGATGTTGAGTGCCGAAGCTCGCTGTAACCATCTTGATGTAGTTAACACGGATCTGTCGGTGAAACTGAAGACCGGAAAGAACATGTACCTTGAGGCATGTGACAAGATAACTTCGTTGGAGGCCGAAATCAAGCGAAGTGAGGAATGGTGCAAGGTTGCTGCGGAAAAACGGGACGAGGAGCTCGCAGCAGCAAGGAAGGATGAGCGAAAGAAACTCCGAGAACACTACAGTGGCTTGATCTCAAAGCATGAGATCTACCTGAAAGCCCTGAGTGAGAATGAGTCAATAAGCAACCGAGCTGCGGAGACTAGAGCAAATCGGGAGCTTCTTGAGGAGCTTAAGAGAGGCGAAATCCCGGATATTGATGCCGAGCTGGAGTCTGTGAAGAAGGATGAAGCGGATGCGGAGGCCAAAGTTAACAAGATAAACGCTCTCAAGCCTCGTCCTGATGAGTTTGCTCATCTCTTTGTTGCCACTCCTCCCGAGTCGGCACCTGAAGGTCCATATACCGAGGAGGAACTTGTAATCAATGAGTTCGGTTCCAACAAAAGTCTCATGTCCGAGCTCAAAACAGTCCAGGGGTCGGAGGAAAAGCGACAGCAGGATCCCGAAGCCTAAAGATCCTTGATTTGATTTCCGGGGTTGTTATGGCTAAAATGGCCCCCCTTTTGTTTTTAATCAGAACCTTTTGCTTTTGCTTCCCGTATCTTTTGGATTTTAAAAACTTAAGCTATTTCCTTCCCAAAAATCTTTTTGCTAACGCAAGTCGGACAAGAAGTTCATAAAGGAAAACGAAATACGTTTGAAGTATTTCCGGTTTCAAGAAACATGACACGAGACTTGGACATCGAAGTCCGAATTGAACTGTGTTGAACCAGCTATTCTTTTAAGTAAATATACTTAGAAATTGTTTTAGAAGAAAAATCTCCATTTGTTTCTAGAGATAAAGATTCGTCTATTCGAGCACTGAGCTCGGATGAAAAGAATCTTAAATAGTACGAAAATAACCTTTTCGGTTTGCGAAGAGCGAATTACGAGATTACTCTCGGTTTTACGAGTTGCGAGATAGATCTCGGCTTTGAATATTTAGACTGCTTCAACAATGTAAATATTTTATTGATTTAGAGACTGCACTCGAGGTCCGAGCTGCCTACGTACCCAAAGGTGGGGATCAAGTCTGTCGTAGTTCGATTTACAATAGTGAAAATAATGTGATTAAATAAAGTATCTCTTCAAATGAATGGAATTCCAAGCTCTCCGAACTGCTTTTCCTTCCATGTTCTCGAGACGATAAACTCCGTTGCGAACTACCTGAGTAATTCGATAAGGACCTTCCCAGTTAATACCTAGCTTTCCAGCTCCATCCTCGGTAGTATTTTGCTGAACTTTGCGCAGTACCAAGGTTCCAACGTTGAAGTGTCGACTTCGGACAGTCGAATTATAGTATCGAGCTGCGGCATTCTTGTAATTTTGCATTCGAATCAAAGCTCGATCACGCCGCTCCTCAATGGTATCAATAACGTCAACCATCAGTTCGCTATTTGCTGCCTCGTTCTGCGGGTTATTCATCCGTCTCGGACTTGGCACAAATATTTCAGCAGGGATTACAGCCTCCATTCCATAAACTAATGAAAATGGTGTTTCACCTGTTGCACGCCTAGGAGTAGTGCGAATTGCCCAGAGAACACTCTGTAGTTCATTAAACCAAGCTCCTTTGTGCGACTTGAGTTGTTTCTTCAAAGTAGACAAAACAGTTTTGTTCATTGCTTCAGCTTGACCATTACCCTGCGGGTAACGAGGCGTTGATCGACTGAGTCTGATTTGCCATTCTTCGCAGAAAGATTCTAATTGCCGCGAAATGAATTGAGGTCCGTTATTAGTAACGATCTCGTATGGCAAACCGTGCCTACAAATGATGTCCTGCCAAATGAACTTGCGAACTTGAACCTGAGTTATGTTTACGTAGGCTGCCGCTTCTACCCACTTCGAGAAATAATCGGTAAGAACCAGGACAAATTTCACCCCGCGCGTAGAAACATGAAGAGGCCCAATAATATCCATAGACCATTTCATAAATGGATAAGGCGAAGAGACTGATGATAATGGCTCGGTGGGTTGGTGAATTGAAGGTGCATGCTTCTGGCACTGCTCGCACTTCCGCGCATACTCCTCGCAATCTGCGATTAATGTGGGCCAGAAATATCCGTACTTTCTTACTTTATAGGCCAAAGAGCGACCTCCGGAGTGATTTCCGCATACTCCGTCATGAATCTCTTTTATCACAGTACGGACCTACTATCCAAAAATACAGATCATGTCAGGACCCGAGATGCTTCTTCTGTAGAGGATGTCGCTCGAAATGCAGAAACGAGCACTTTTAGCTTTTAGTCTCCGTGCCTCCCACTTATCCGTAGGGAGAATACCATTAAGGATGTATTCTCTGATGGGTATCCGCCAGTCTGCCCCCCAATCCGGAAGCGGTAGCACTGGTTGCAGTGGTTCCGGATTTGACGGTGTTCCGATTAGTGATTCTACTTCGGAGTTCTGCTCAGTTTCCTCGACCCTTTGTGGTTCCTGTTCCACATTCATCCTTCTTTGCATAGACCGTGTAGTCACGAAATTCAGCTCTCCGGTGGCTATGCTGGGATGTTCAATTACTTCGACAGGGATCATTCGGCTCACTGTTACTTCGGAACTCGACGCCAATGCCGCTAAAGCATCCGCCGCTGAGTTCTCACTTCGCGGAATTCTAGTGAGTTCGAAACTAAGAAACTTTTTACTCAATTCCTGAACCTGAGCGAGGTAAGCTTCCATTCTGCCATCTTTTGCTTCATAATCACCGGAAAATTGATTAGCAACGAGCTGCGAGTCGCAAAATGCCCGTAATTTTGTGACACCTATCCCAACCGCTAGACGAAGTCCTGCAAGGAGAGACTCGTACTCCACCTCGTTATTTGACGCATTAAATGCGAGACGAAATGACTGTTCAATTACCTCACCATATGGGGATTGTAATCGGATACCGATCCCGGAACCCTGTTTTGAGGACGCGCTATCCACATGAAGTATCCAAGGTCCTTCATTTCCTTTGACTTCCACGGAGACCAGAGGTAGTTCGATCAGAAAATCTGCGAGGACTTGAGATTTCAAGCTTGTCCTTGTTCGGAACTGAATATCATACTCGCTTAGCTCAATTGCCCATTTCACCAATCTTCCTGACTGACTCGGACTATGCAAAATTGCCCTTAAAGGTTGCGTGGTTAGGATAATAACCGTATGAGATTGAAAATACGGTCTTAATTTCCGAGCCGAAGTAATTACTGCCAGAGCTAGCTTTTCCATCATCGGATATCTTGACTCCGCTCCCGAAAAAGACTTGCTTACATAGAAAATCGGTCTTTCGTCGTTCCGATCCAATCGCACTAACACTCCACTTACTACGCTGTCAGAAACCGATACGTACAAGAAAAGCTCTTCTCCGAACTCGGGTTTCGCTAACACAGGAGGTTTGGACAAATTCTTGTTTGCTTTTTGAGCAGATTATAGAATGGAAGGCACCTATCGGTTGACCTCGAGATGAATCGGTTCAAAGCTGCTATCCGCCCCGTGAGTCGCTGAACTTCCCGGATGTTGCGAGGCGAAGTCATCACCAGAAAAGCGTTCAACTGTCGCGGATTAGCTTCGATTCCTCGCTCCGTGACAATGTAACCCAAAAACTCTCCCGAAGGAACTGCAAAAGTGCACTTGGTCGGGTTCAGTTTCATTCCGAACTTATTCAAAATTGCGAAGCACTGCTCTAGATGCTCAATATGCGAAGTGCTTGATATTGACTTCACCAACATATCGTCAATATACACTTCCATCATTTTACCGAGGAGATCTTTGAACATCATATTCACCAACCGTTGATAAGTGGCTCCGGCATTTTTCAACCCGAACGGCATGACTATATAACAGTAAGTTCCACGGTCCGTGATGAAAGCTGTCTTTTCCTGGTCTTCCGGATTCATCAAAATCTGATTATACCCGGAAAAAGAATCCATAAAGGACATCATTTCGTGGCCCGTAGTTGACTCCACAAGTCGGTCGATGTGCGGAAGTGGGAAACTATCTTTGGGACAGGCTTTATTAAGATCGGTAAAATCTACGCAAACCCGCCATTTCCCATTTTTCTTCTTGACTACAACAGGGTTTGCCAACCAGTCCGGATATTTGACCTCGCGAATCAAACCGGCATCGAGCAGGCGCTGAACTTTGGCATTTACAGCCTCGGCTCGGTCTGGACCAAGTTTCCTGCGTTTTTGTTTTACTGGTTTGAAAGTCGGGTCAATGTTGAGCTCGTGCGAAATGACCTTTGTATCAATCCCAGTCATCTCCTCGATTTTCCAGGCGAAAGTTTTTTGATTCCTTTTTAGGAAAGTTATCAGTTCGACTCGGAGTGTTTCGCTTAATCCCGCTCCTATTCTCACAGTTTGATCCGAATACTCCTCATTAACTACCACTGCCTCCACGAGGTCACTGCTTATTTTTTTGACGGGATTTGCAGGCACCTCGAACTGTGGTTGCTATTGAATTTTAAGCTTATGACTGGACATGTAACACATCCTCGCAGCTCGCTGACTTCCCAGGATTTGCTTTACTCCGGATTTCGTAGGGAATTTCAAGCATTGATGATACGTTGAAGGTACTGCTTTCATCTCATAAATCCAGGGTGTTCCCAAGATAACATTATAAGCAGCCGGACGATCGAACACCGTGAACTCGATCATTTTGACTATGCCTTCTGCGCATACCGGGAGCACAATCGTTCCTAATGACATTGAAGTTTCGCTAGTAAAGGAAACCAAAGGAGATGGTGGCCCCCCTATATCTTGCTTCGATATCCCCATTCTTGTCAGAGTATCGAGGAAAATTAAATCCACCAAACTCCCAGTATCAATGAGAACCTGAGACACTTCGCAATACGCAATATCGAGTGTTATGACCAGAGCATCGTCGTGTGGTTTGTCAAGTTGACTTGTTTCTCTTTCGGAGAATGTTACTTCGGGTAATTGTTCCTCAGTAAGTCTGGCCTTCTTGATTATCGGGGTGGTTGCCCTCCGTTCATGTTGCTTGATTGCACTAATGGAGTCTCGAAATAGCTTGGATCCCCCCCATAATCACCTGGATTTGCTTCTTCGGTCCTTTAAGAACATCAGGGGACTGGATCCTTTTGGTTTTTTTGCTAGGAGGAGACGGTTCCTCTGTTGCTAATGTTTGCTCCGACGGATGAGTCGGCTCGAGCTCCGAAATATCGATTTCGGTTATTTCCCCGGATGCGAACTTGGCAGCCAATAACCTTCCTAGAGCCTTGCAATCTTTCGTAGCATGCCCATTGACTTTGTGGATCTCGCAGTAGGCGTTTGGGTCACGAATCCACTTGTTACTCGGGAAAGCGCCGTTTTTGCTCTTTGGCGAGAAAGACTGCTTCGCAGGTGAATTCTTCGGAGAACCTTTTAGCTCCTCCCGATCCACTGAGAATGTGCCAACTCCAGGTTTCCGAGCTTCAGGTTGAACAGGTTTCTTTTGAGGAAGAAGTTGAGCAGGTTTCGGAGCTGCTTTGAACTTTTTTGCTAGAGCGGCCCGCTCTTCTTCCGCGTTTATCCAGTTCGTTGCCCGATGGAGGGCGTCTTGAATAGTGGCTGGTCGGTTAACAACCAACTCTTCTCGGAAACGGGATTCGTGCCATAGACCGTTCTTGAGTGCAGCAATTGCTGCGGAATCAGACAAATTTGGGATCTGGACCATAATCTCTTTAAAGGAGGTGATGTAAGTCCGGAGCGGCTCTCCGGCTCCCTGTGAGAGGTTCCACAGCTGGGCATCAGTTACATCGCTCTTGATGAAGTATCCGTACTGCATGATGAAAGCAGTGGATAGTTGCTTGAAGCTATCGATCGATCCTTCTTCTAGTTGAGTAAACCAGGTCAAAGCCGGCCCGAATAGGTTCTCGGCGAAGAGTTTGCATAAGCCCGCATCTACTTCGTTTGGGTCCAAATGTACCCGACCTGCGGTCACCTGAAAAGACGCTAAATATTCTTTGGGATCTCCCTTACCATCGTACCCCGGAAGTTTGACCTTCCTTTGGTCTCGAATTCGCAGGGCTACAATTCGTGGAGTAAAAGGAGTCCTTCTCGTCTCCTCGATCACTCTATCGACTTCGGGAGCCGACTGGTGGCTTGATGAACCCTCGAACTCATTTCTCGAATCTGATTTTGTAAGCTCTGGATTTTCGGGTTGACCGGAAGGTGAGGTGGATGGGACTCGGTTTGAGGATGATGCGGGGTGCTGCCAAGTTGAATGGGGAGAGGTGTTCTGGCTGGAACAAAAGGACCGCCGGCTGAATTTTGAGGTGCTTGAGCATGACGGGATCCATCTCCAGGTTCATTCTGAGAGCCAAGAGGCAAAGAAGATGGGAGTACGTTGTTCGGGGAAACGAGCCTAAGATCCTGAACCTCCGAAACGTTCGGACCATGAAAGTCCAAATGGCCGCGAGGTCCGCTGGTCCGCAAAGTTCCTAAAAGAATTGTATCAACCCGATCCGCATAAGCATTATGGGCTGACCTGATTTCGGAACAACTCGCTGTGAGGACTGCGATTTGGCTGCCGCTTTGCTCTTCAAACGCTGAAAGCTTCTCAGACAACGCAGTGGTGGCGAGCTGCTGCTGGTCGGTCTTCTCGGACAGATCTTTAAGCAACTTCTTGATCTCGTCGAGGACTGAAGCCGGATCCGCTATGTCTGACATCTTTTCGATTGATATTCTGGAGTAAAAGACTAGAAATCCCCTCTCTCTAGCGCCAAATTGTGGATGTCGGAATCCGCAATACAAATTTTTAGATGTGTATCGGGTCGTCTAGCATTGCTAATTCGAATAGCAATCGTCAAAAAGAAAACAAAAGAGTGAAGTATGTGTATCCGTTTATTGCTCAAGAAAATCCGTCCCCCTTACAATGATCTACAACTCCTATTTATAATCACATCGTCGAAATCCGTTCCCACCAATCTAGCCGCGAATCACGCCCTTATTATTATTTCCGTTTCGAATCCTCTCCAATCTGTGAATTTCGTATGACCCGCACTTTATTTACTTCGCAGATTCCGACGTTACATTCGAGCTGGATTTGAAATTAAGTGGGCTTTTCATCTCATCATATGGGCTAGCTTGACGGCCCACTTCGTTTCCTAAATCCTAAACTTTCCGGGCCGGATCCGAATTACGGGATCCGACACCAACACCATCCTCGTCTCGCCTTTCTTCGTTTAATGACTCCATCTTTCCCTACTGTGCTCAGCAACTCCATCTTGTTTATCATTCAATGATCTTTCTCATCCTTCCGTTTGTTACCTTCCTCAATTGTTAATCCTTATACGTTGGCGCTTTGCCTTTTACCACTTCTTGCTCTTTCACCAACTTTGGTTTCTTCTTTCTCTGATTATCTCCTTAATTCCTCTTTTATTATTCTTCGATTTCTTCTCCAACAATATTGATCACTGCTCCTTGAAGATTCTTTGATTTCCCAAAACAACTCACTCACTCCTCCATTTGCCCTCACTTGAGTTACAAGCTCACGTTACTGAGTTCGGCCATAATTCTTCTACACTTCAAAATCTTGGTTAGTTGCGGTCCCCCACGGCCATCCAGTCTTGATCCAACTCTATCGTACTAACTGAAACAACAACAAGGGTAATACCTAACCCATTCCCCACTAACTCAGGACATACCGGTTTACCTAGTTGCTTTTGCGACTCAACTTACTCGATAAAACATTTAAAAAAACCGTGTGTCTCGTGAGCATCATGAACCATGCTCTTATACCACCTTTGTAACGCTCCCGGACCGCTCTTTGGCAGGACAAGGCACGCGCGACCCGGAAACGTCACGTAGACAGCTCACACGGACGTTCCAGCATAGGTTCCAAAACGAATTCAGATCCTTAGCCGGACCAATCACGCGAACCATCCCTCATGACCGCGGTTTAGGCTTTTCAACCCTTACCGTGATCGCGAGGTGTGTTAGTCCGGACAAGACTAATATCGAATGAAACACACTCTTTGTATGAAAATACTCTTTCTTATATCATATATACGTTTTACAACAAGTATCCAAAACCAATAATAAGGATTGGCACCGTGAGCCTATTCGCTCAAATTGATACAACAATAAGACTCACTTAGTTTTACAAAAGCAACAACTCTATACCGGCTTTCCTACGTCCTGAGCATCCCTCTAATGGTTCCCACTAAGGTTTTCCTGCAAAACAAAATGGAGTCAAAAGTAATCTAGGATTACTTAGTGAGCTCGGATTACCTACCACACAATACAAATCCAACCCAATCCCCAACAATAACAACAAGCATAAACGATATACAAGTATATCAGAGAATGCACACAGAAGCAACAACAAACAATCAAACAATCAAGATGCATGCTTACACGGAACAAGTCTGTGTAATTAAGATACTTAAATTATGCATGCGACACCAATCATCTAGACTCCTCCTATGGGCCCTGATATGCTGTCTTCCATAACCACACGTGAACACCCGTGCTATAACCATAAAGGTATATAACCGGAACATCACTCCTCTCAAGTTGAACCCACAAAGGATACCAACAAGAGATACACATGCATCGTCATGCATTACCCGGCCTAGGTCCCGGCTCTTTTGTTAATTTATGTAAGTGACCAACTAAGGATCAGGCTTACTTGACAAGCCGCCGAACGAAGGACAGACATATCCCTAACTTAATATGCTTAAGGCATCAGACATTAAGTCACGAGTACCACATATTAAGGATGCGACACACATGTAAAGAATCGTATATGAACAGATCTAGATGACCACGTTCATGAACCAACCTTACAAGTACGGAATCATTTATGTACGGATCACGAGGATCGCGGACATGATTCGGTACCATACTCAACCTAACCCAACCAAACGAGAATCTACCATGCAATCTCACACCTAAACGCACACAACCAAGCAATTGCTCGATGATACGCCTAAGCACATCACCGAGACTTAGCAATCAAATAATCAAACCAAACAAACAACTACCCAAACCTATCCTGTGCCATATCACATGCTACGAGACTCACAGAAATTTGGCTTAAGGTTTATGGTTTTCTTCAACGATCTCGGATATCCACGGCTTCTCCATCTTGTTCTTGGCTCCACTCAAATCCCATCATCTTGATCCAACATCTCTTCATAGCAACAATCTTGATTCTTCTAGCTTAACTCGAAATCAACCCTTAGAAATAATTTCTAGGAAAGAAACTAGTTCATGGGCATGATTAGAGGAAAAACAGATTCCAATCATAATCGCAACAGCTTTCTCGGGTACGGACATCGCTCACGATCACAGCGTTTTTTTGACACTACTCCATCAATTGTCCATAGTTTCTTGATCAATGACTCAGCTCGTCAAGGATTTCTCGATAGTTTTTTCTCCGATTGTGGTAGTTTCAAGGGAGCAGTCTCTCGGCGTTTTTCTTCTCCTTTCCCCTCCAAATGAATTGAGACACTCAAGTATTTATAGGTAGAAGAAACTTGGGCTGCAAGCGACCGCATGTCACCAAACGTCGACACTTGGCAGGACACGTGTCAGTCGCTCGGACAGACACGTACAAAGCTGCGGACGTGGCGACGACAAGTGTTCAGGGTAGCTTTGGCTCCAAGGCACGAGAATTCGGCTCCAAGCTACAAAACTTGGGCTCCAAGTCAGCTCGGTCGTGAGTCGTCTGCTTGGTCAAGGGTCAGTCAACACGTACGTACCGCGGTACGATCGAATCCGTCCGATGGATAAGTCTCTTGACCAAAACTTACCCACGTTATAATTCCTCGTACCACCTTCTTCCAATATTCATAATATTCAATTTTGTTCGGCAAAGACTTAAATAAGTATGACAAATTCGGTACGGAATCACCCGATCGTCCGATAGATGCCATGCGGTACGTCCGCATATGTACGGATACGTCCGAATTCGTCTGGATACATACAGATACGTTCGGGTACGTACGGATACGTCCGACTTCAATCTTTTCTTGTCCGAATCTGACTTTTGCTTAATCGAATCTTTTTATTTCCCATCCTTAGTAATCCCCTTGTTCTTTCTAAGTTCTTTCTTGAGCTTCCATCGACAAATTTTTGCACGGCCACTTACACCTTAGTGAGGGTCACTACAGTGCCGGTCTGGTCGGCGACGCCCACTTCAGCAACGGCACTGGAGGAACCTTCAGGTCCCCCCAAAGGTCGGTTTTGAGTCTGACATACTCCTCCTCGGCATCTCTGTATTCTTCCGTCCACTGAAGGACTTCTTCCTTCTCTTCCTCCACCATCCTGCCGCGGTCAGCTATCAGATCAGCATTCGCCCGTGCCTGCACCAAGTACATGCAGCGCTCGGAGACCTTACCAAACTGGTCCATCTTTGCTTCGGTCGCTTTGACCCTCTCGGCGAACTCAGCAGAAAGTTCCCTCTTGGCTGCCTTCCGCGCTCGGATCACCTCTTTCTCTTGAAGAGACTTCTCCTCGGTGAACAAATGGTTAAGGCGCTCGATCTCGGCATCGAACTTCCGCTGGGCGCAGAGGCTATCTTTGGTTACTTTTAGCCGCGCGACCTTCTCAGCGTTGGCGGACGCCGCGGCTCTTTGTCTAGCCAAATCCCCCTCGGTAACGTTTGCTTCCACCTCGGCTCGGGTTACTTCGAGCTATTCCCTAGCTAGTTCATACTTACAGTTGGCAGGATTCTAAGCAAAAACTGTGGAGTTCATAGAGTCAAAGGCATGAAACAAAGAGGATTAAGCACATAAAAATTTGGTTGATCGAATAATAACGCTTCAGAAAAAATTCTAAGGCAATACCGCTTACCTTCAGAAACCCAGCCGTGGTCTCGCGATAGCGCTCTGCCTCCAGCAGGGCCTAGGGTGCAGGCAACGGCGGACTCGAGCACGAGGCGATTAGGTTGGCAGAAGTACCTTGTCCTTATAAAGTGGAGCTTCGCTTCAGCTCCTCTTCGTTATCTTCCTCCCGAAATTTTCACCTCGAGGTCGTTTCCCTCTTGCCTTATCCTGTCCAGCAACATGCAAAGCCATGACCGCCGTGGCATCCGCCACCTCGGGAACTCGACCCGCAATGCCCTTAGTCAGGGCGGCTTTGGTACTAGTCGCCTCGACAGAAAGGGGCTCATTTTCCACCGCCTCGGGCTCAATGGTCGCCTAGGGAGGAGTAGGGGTCCCGAAGACAGCTTCTAGAGCCTTTTTCTCCTCGGCTGCTTTCTTCTCAGCAGCCTTTTTCTCCTGCAGCTTCATCTTTACGCCCTCCATCTCAACAAAAAAATGGGCCTATTGGTCTGATGACTCAGAAGAGGATTGACAAGGGCCCCGTGTAAAAGCCTCAAAGCTCTCTCAACCCTTCCGTGTGTGAAATGTCTCGACCAGTGACACTTCCGAGCCGCTAACTCCTCGTCCCTACTAAAGAAGTCCTCGGGGATATGCTCGAGAAAGGTTGGATCTTGATCTGAGAACAAAAAAAAAGACAACAAGAAAGGGTTAGTCAAAACAATCAAGTGATAACTAGCAAGCATAAAACTGCGGATGAACTACCAATTTTAGCCCATTTCATCACAATTCTCCCTAGGCAGTCCTTAGGAACAGAATCCTCATCAAGGGTTATAAAGAAGAAGTGATCGGTGTACTTCTCATCTTTGCTCGGGAACCCGCTGATGATTCATCTGTTCTTCGCCGGAAAGATATAGAATCTTTCAAGAGGATCCGAGATGCGTCGGATCTCCAAAAAATTTCTCAAATGTGCAAGAGTGACGGTCGTCTCCGACTCAAAGCTCCTCACAAAAATCCCGATAAGGTGTCGTAGCCCCCGAGTCAAAATCTGAGCCAATGCGATCTTATACGACCACAAGTACGCGACAATCAACCTCATAATTGGGAACCAGAGAAAACAGAAGTAGAACAATCCCTTGTACAAGGTAAAAAACTCCTCGGGAAGACTATCGGCTCGTTCGCTCGGGGTAGGTGATAATAAGATTTTAAGATCAATTAATCCTAAAGCACTATCATGTCGTTGTAGTACTATAGGTGTCAATCCACTTTAGGTGTGATGCAAACAAATGAGATATGATCAGAAAGCACTAAGTCAAGCCAAGCAGGAATTGGTTGTTGGTCTAACAGTCCTAGTGATTGATTGCAGAAAACAGTAAATTGCATAAATGGACTGCTATACTCTATCACAAGGCTCACTGCCAGAAGGAGGATGTGATAGAGTAAAAGGGTCCGAAAACAGACAGTTATCAAAATTCAATAGCAAGTAACAGAGATGGTGAACGAAGTAGGTAAGTAAACACATAAATCAATTGGATAAGAAACTCCTAAGGATGGGGTAATCGAATAGTGTGGACTCCATAATCAATTCAGATGGTTAACAATTCTCAATGAAGCTATCCCTAGACAACAGGTTCAACAACAGACTTATTCACTCCCGTGCAACAAATCCTTAAGCAAAGCTAGCCCAGACTAATTCCCATTAACGGAATCTAACTATGCAGGCAATAAGAACCGACTGTTAAAGTCAATAACCGCTTTAAACGGCCAATCCCTTGGGATAGAGACGATTATCACTGGACTTAGTAGATCCAACAATCCATTAAACGCCTCATGAGCGCTGGAATGTCTGGGATCGAATTCCAGTTGATCAGAAAGGAATAAGCAATAAACACAACTAATCCAGAAGGGATTCAATATATCTACACTTAACCATCAGAATCGACTAAGGGTCTCACATCTACTCTATCCCATCCTCAGAAATTCTAGTCACTACTCAGACAACATGCTCAAAGACACAAAAACGATTGATGGTTGCATAACTTCAAAGGTTAAAGGAAATGAAACATAAATGAACAAGGAAACGAAAGCAAAATCTCAATAACTTAGAAGAAACGAAAATACAGAGGTTCAAAAGGAAAAGCGGCTACTGAACGAAAACTAGGTTGCGAGTCTAAAACGTAATTGAAAAAAGAATGAAAAGTCGATGTCTCAGGGGAAACCCTTAGAGACTTATTTATAGTAAAAGCGACAAGGATAAGTAAGTGGGCTTCGAGTCTGCTTAACAGGCCCATGGACCGTGGAGGTCGAGTAAATGGGCTCAAAGTGGGCTTCATGGTCGAGCGTGAATCAAAGCCGCGATCCAGTGGTTCCTTCTCTCTTCTTCTCTTTCCTTTGCTCAGGTTGTGTGGTTGAGTGCGGATTGATCAGAGGGTCGAGGTGGTGATCGAGTAGAATGGTTGGTGGCAGGATCTGGACTGCTTCTTCAACCCTGCGATCGAGTAGGTTGGTTGATGGCCTGATCTGGACTGCTTCTTCAACCCTGCGATCGAGTATGTGGGTAGACTGTCACGATAGACTGCTCCTCTTCCTCTGTGATCGAGTAGAACTGTAAACTGGCAGGATGGACTGCCCTGTGATCGAGTAGAACAGTCAACTAGCAGGATGGACTGCTCCTCTTCCTCTGCGATCGAGTAGAACAGTCTGGATGGACTGCTGAGCTGACTACTTCCCTCTCTGCTACTGGTGATCGAGTATAATGATCCAAATGTGACTTTCAGCTCTGTTTTTCCTCTTTCTGAATACCAATAGCTCCGAAACACCTGAAACAACTCCAGAATGCAAAATGCATGCAAGACTAATGCTAGACACAATTAAACATGCAAAATGTACAAAATGATGATGAATGCTATGGAAGATGAATGAAACTAGACTCAAAGTGGTGATAAATGGATATGTAAAACATGCAAATTATAGACATATCAGTAGGAAGCCGCAAAGTGACTCCTTCACTAAAATTGAACCGAGCCCTCAAATCCCAAAGCGAGTCCTCGGTGGACAGAGTAGAACCAGGGGGTCGGGCCTCTTCACCTTCTTGGCTCGTTTTTTCTTCTGCTGAGCCTTAGCAGCTTGCATCGTCAATTGAAGAAGTCTCGCCGCTTCATCAGCATCCTAGAAGATGTCTTATTCCTTTACCTTGGGGAACGAAGACGGCTCGGGAGCACCCTGCCAGCAAGAACCTCCGGCTTCGCCAACTACCGGAGGCTGACGATTTTTCCTATGCAGCACTCCCTCGGGCTCCTCAGGTAAATCTAAATCACAAGCCATGTCTGCTACCGTATCTTCCTGAGCTGCAAACTGGCTCAGGTCTTCCCGATCTCGAGACGATGATTCACCATCACTATCCCGACGCGATGAACTCACCTGGGGATCGCTTGAAGAACTTCAAACCATCCTCCTCTTGTGAATCAGAGGGAGGTTGTCGCCTCGGGACGAATCACTTGAATCAGAAAGCATTTTGCCTCGGGAAAATCGGCTGAAGTTGCAAGTTGATCGGAAAAACAGAATTCTAGATCGGAAAAATAACCCTAAAAATCTAATCGCGGTAAAGATGACAGAATATGGGCCGGAAAAAGGAAAAAACGAAAGAAAGCAAGATCAGAGAAAAGAGAAAGCAAACCTTGAGAATTTTCTTCGTAGTTGCGAAATGGTAAACTGAGTTAAGAGCTATGTATTTATAAGAGTATCCGAGTGCGTAGGATGCGCGTGAGCTCGGAGAAGTGCGTCGCGTCCGTATAAATCTCGGAAATCAGCGAAAGACGTTTCCACTTCTCGAGGAAGGAACCCAACCATGACATGCCAAAGAAGATGAACCGTCAAAAGATTCGAACCGTCGAAGAATATGAACCGTCATCGATTTTCAAGCTTAACTCGGAATAAGGTTTAAACGGCTCGGTATTACAATCGTGAAGCTTGTCACACTTGCTCCTCAAGCCAACGAGCTGGGACGCTAACTGTTGGGTCGGGTTTTCACCCATCCCTTGAAACCGAGCCAAACTTTAACGCCTTTAGGTACCCTCAGTAACCTCGGGGTACCCACAATCACCTCGGAGTACCCTCACTCACCACGGGGTACACTCTCTGTCACCTCGGGGTACCCTGTCAGACACCTCGGGGTACCCTCGATCACCTCGGGGTACCCTCAGTCACCACGGGCTACACTCTCAGTCACCTTGGGGTACCCTATCATACACCTCGGGTACCCTCGATCACCTCTGGGTACCCTCAGTCACCACAGGGTACACTCTCAGTCTCCTTGGGGTACCCTGTCAAACACCTCGGGGTACACTCGATCACCTCGGGGTACCCTCAGTCACCACAGGGTACACTCTTAGTCGCCTCGGGTACCCTCTCAGACACCTCGGGGTACCCTCAGTCACCTCGGGGTACCCACAGTCACCTCGGGGTACCCTTTCGCCACCTCAGCTCGGGGTACATGTCACATCACTGCTGTCCCGAGGCGGTCTTCAAGGTCACCCGAGGCAACCTCCTCGGAGCCACCCGAGGTGAAATGTACAAAGTCTCCCAGGGCGAAGTCTCCAAGCTACCCGAGGTGAAATCTTCAAGGTCACCCGAGGCAAAGTTTCTTAACCATCCGAGGTGAAGTCTTCAGTTACCCGAGGTAAAGACTTAGTAAATATTTATCTCCAAAGTATCATTTCCGAATAAAAGGGAATACTTCTGAAAAAGAAGGATCATTTCCGACATACCCGGAAATGATATGGAAGAATCTCCAAGGATCAAGTCGAATCAGGAAAACTTCCAAATATCCCGAGGAATAAGGAAAGTATCCAATTCAGAGATATTCTAAGCCGACTCTGAGAAAATGGAAATCTTTCGAATATATTGTTGGAGAGGCGGTTTACCATCTCTATATAATGCGACTTAAGAACTTTGCATAAAGGGACACATGCAATAACGCTCTAGACTTCAGACTACAAAAAGCTCTGATATTCGAAAGCAAACAAACACCTTTCTTTTTACGATCTAGTTCTTTGTACGATCAAAGCTATTTTTTTCATCAATAATATCAAGAACACCATTTTTGGTTATACAAGTCTTTCTATTGTTCTTTAGGAATTCTCGCTAATTCAAAGTGGGCTTCATGGTCGAGCGTGAATCGAAGCCGCGATCCAGTGGTTCCTTCTCTCCTCTTCTCTTTCCTTTGCTCAGGTTGTCTGGTTGAGTGCGGATTGATCAGAGGGTCGAGGTGGTGATCGAGTAGAATGGTTGGTGGCAGGATCTGGACTGCTTCTTCAACCCTGCGATCCAGTAGGTTGGTTGATGGCCTGATCTGGACTGCTTCTTCAACCCTGCGATCGAGTATGTGGGTAGACTGTCAGGATGGACTGCTCCTCTTCCTCTGTGATCGAGTAGAACTGTGAACTGGCAGGATGGACTGCCCTGTGATCGAGTAGAACAGTCAACTAGCAGGATGGACTGCTCCTCTTCCTCTGCGATCGAGTAGAACAGTCTGGATGGACTGCTGAGCTGACTACTTCCCTCTCTGCTACTGGTGATCGAGTATAATGATCCAAATGTGACTTTCAGCTCTGTTTTTCCTCTTTCTGAACACCAATAGCTCCGAAACACCTGAAACAACTCCAGAATGCAAAATGCATGCAAGACTAATGCTAGACACAATTAAACATGCAAAATGTACAAAATGATGATGAATGCTATGGAAGATGAATGAAACTAGACTCAAAGTGGTGATAAATGGATATGTAAAACATGCAAATTATAGACATATCAGTAGGAAGCCGCAAAGTGACTCCTTCACTAAAATTGAACCGAGTCCTCAAATCCCAAAGCGAGTCCTCGGTGGACAGAGTAGCATCAGGTAAAATAGATAAAATCAAGGTCCAAGTTGGTAGTTCTAGGATGCGATATGATCGATCTCTACTCAAAAACGTTAGCCATGCCTTGTTATAGTTCAATCCTACTCTTATACTCGACCTACACATGCTTTCAAATCGACCAATCCCTTTAACATTCATTAGTATCAGAACGTGAATCAAGCAACGCACCATCAATGAACTCATTTGGCTTAAGGTGAAGGTTATGAGACAAAGATAGTCCCTTTAAGGTGGTTCAAGTTTAGTAACAGGGGACTCTCAAAAGAAATGGACTGAGCTTTAGGAGAATGCTAAAGGTAAGACCCAACCTATGCATACAAGAATAGTATCTCATCTACCCAATAACATAAACCGTGTTTACACCAGCAGATGGTACTACCCTCAAGCCCAGAAGATGATCCTAGTTCTACCCTTTGCACTCAAGTCATTTTTTTCTCATTTTTAATCTTTGATCAAATCACTCTTTCTTTTTCTCCGACTCTGTTTTAAGGAGAAGTTTTCTTTTACTTGACGGATCTAGTGGGTTTTGGTTTTCTTTGACAACTATGGCTCTTGTTATCTTCTTATGATAAAGACTTTTCTAGATTTTGCTTTCTTTTGTTACAGAGCCTATCTATTCGAATTTTAGTTCCTCAAAACCCATTACTAGACTAACTTATTTCTCAACTTCCTTCTCCTAAAAATATCAACCTTTACCTTCTTTTACTCATATACTCGATCCCCACCCAAAAATAGACTCCCACCTAGTCCTATCTAGTCCAGAAAACATGGACTAGAACTACATGAGACACTACTCTTGTCGGTTCAAACCTAACACTTTCTACCAAGCTCAATCCTGAAACAGGCCTCACAATCACACACGAGATATAACAGGGCTTAAAAGAAAGGTTTGGTTAAGGGCTTGCTCCTATGGTGGAAGCAGCTACTTGGGTTAGCAAGGATAGTGAAAAGTTGAAAGAAAACCCAAGTATGTATATGGTATCCATGAGTTCAAATTTGATGCTAAGACATGATAATTGTAAATCAGATTCAGGTTCAAATTGATAGGGAATGGTATCAAATCATGACAGTGTGATCGAGTAGAGCATTCAAGACATGGTGCAGTTTTACTTCAATTTCATTGACTACGCATCAGAAAACTAGCAACGAGGGCATTGAGTCTATCTATTGAACCAACTGTGGAAGTCGAAACTAACACAATCGAGATTTGTCTAGGGTTTTATTTTAGGGATACGATAATCGTGAATTCTCAAAGAACAACAGAAATGATTGTAACCAAAGATGGTGTTCTTGATATTATTAAGAAAAAGATGACTTTGATCGTACAAGAGTTTGATCGTAAAAGGAAAAAGATGTTTGTGCTGTGAGAGCTTTGCGTAGTGTAAATTCTAGAGCGATATTGCTTGCCCTTTGCTTGAGCCTTGAGTCTCTTTATATAGGGGTGATAAACCGCCTCTCCAGCGATATTCCCGGAAGATTTCCATTTATCTTGAAGTCGGCTCAGAATATCGCAGATTAGGATAGTTTCCTTATTTTTCGGGGTTTTCCTGATTTGAGTTGATCTTTCGAGATTCTCCCCTATCATTTCCGGGTCTATCGGAAATGATCCTTCGGAAATGATACCTTACTTGGAAATGATACTTTGAAGGTGAATATTTACCAAGTCTTTGCCTCGGGTGATGATGAAGACTTCGCCTCGGAGAACTCGTGCAACCGGCTCGGGTATACAGGAAGGACTGGCTCGGGCACTCTAGAATGGCTTGTTTGAGTACCCCGAGGCGACGGGCTCGGGTGCTCCGAGGCGATTGGGCTCGGGTGCTCCGAGGCGATTGAGCTGGAGTACTTCCGAGGCGACTGGGCTCGGGTAACCCCGAGGCAATTGGGCTCGGGTTCTTGAGACGATTGAGCTGGAGTACTTCCGAGGCGACTGGGCTCGGGTAACCCCGAGGCAATTGGGCTCGGGTTCTTGAGACGTCTTGTTCAGGTATCCCCGAGGTAATGGGCTCGGGTGCTTGAGACGTCTTGTTCAGGTATCCCCGGGCGAGGGGCTCGGGTTTACTAAATCGATTAGGTGGATAACCTGAGGTGGCTGATGCGATATCCCGAGGTGATCTCTGTAAAACTCCCGAGGTGTCCAAAGTCTGGCTCGGAGCCAAAGGATGGAATCCGACCCCAACAGTTAGCCCCCCAGCTCGTTAGTTTGGGGACCCAAGCGTGACGAGCTCTACGACAATTAGGCCGAGCCGTTTACTTTGGATAGTTCGGTCCCTTTAAAGTTTTTGGCGATTCGAATTCCTGTCGTTTCATCTTCTCTTGGCGTGTGACGGTTGGGATTCCTTTTCGAGAAGTGGAAAGGTCTTTTCGCTGATTCCCGAGATTCGTGTGTGCCCGACGCGCCTTAGACACGGACGCGATGTTTTTTATTTGGCTCGTTCGTACCCGACGCGCCTTAAGTCCCTATAAATGTTAAGTCTCCGATTCATTCTCTCATTTCGCAACTGCAAAGGAAAATTTCAAGGTTCGTTCTCTTCTTTCTCTGATCTTGAGTTCTTGCATTTTCTCTACTTTTCCGTTATACTTCCGTCGTAGCGCCACCGTCATTAGATCTAGGTCGATTTCTCCGATCTGTCGAGCTTTGTTCCTCCGATCAACTTCTTCAATCTCCCGAGCCAGAAAATGTCTCTATCTGACTCCAGTGATTCGCCCCGAGGCGACACTCATCTCCCCGTCTACAAAAGAAAGATGGTCTGGAGTTCTTCGAGCGACCCCGAGGCGGATACCACGGACCGTCAGATCGAGTTGTACCGTGGAAGTGACGCAGAGTCGGCCTCACGGGAGGAAGACCCGAGCCGTTTTGTTGCTCGGGAAGACACGATTGCGAATGTGGCTCGGGATCAGGATTTGCCTGGTGATCCCGAGGCGATTTTGAGTAGAAGGAGGATTCATCCACCGGCGGCTGATGAAGCTGGAGTCTCGCGCTGGCGAAATGCCCCCGAGGCGCCTCTACTCATTAAGGCCGAGGAAGTTTACTACGATTCTGACGAGGCGGCTAGGTTGCTCCAAGCTAAAGTCCAAGCAGCAAAGGGTCAACAGAAGAGAAAACGAGCCAAGAAAGCTAGGAAACCCGATCCCCCGGGTTCCACCTTATGCACGGAGGACTCCCTTCGGGATCTCAAGGCCCGGTTTGGTTTTAGCGAGGGAATTGAGCTAAGACTTCCAACTCCGAAAGAACGAGCAGACGATCCGCCCGAGGGGTTTTTCACCCTTTACGAGGGGTTCTTCTACCATTGCTACCTTTGGCTTCCGATCCCGAGGCCGATTTTAGCGTTCCTATGGTCGTACAAGATCGCTTTGTCTCAGATTACAACCCGAGGCTTGCGCCATCTTATAGGGATTCTAGTCCGGAGTATTGAAACGGTTAACCTTGTTGACCTTAGCCACTTAAGGAATCTCCTAGAGATCCGGCGCATACCAGGCCCTGTTGAGAGATTTTACATATTCCCGAGGCCAAATAGGAGAGTTATCGGTGGTTTCCCGAGCAAAGATGAGAAATACACCGACCATTTCTTCTTCGTAGCCTTGAATGAGTATAGTGTCCACGAGGACTACTTAGGGAGAGTTGTTGGAAAATGGAGAAAAATTGGTACTACGCCCGAAGTCGTATTTGCCGTTTTGTTTTGCTTTAAACTTTTCACTGAGTGTTTTCTTATCTATGCAGATCGGAACCCGTCATTTCTCGAAGACGTTCCCGAAGGCTTTCTAGACCTCCACGACGAACTAATAGCTCGTAAGTGTGATTGGACGAAACACTTCTCCCAGGAACGAATTGAGAGAGCCTTGCGTTTGTTGCACGGAGCTCCCTGCCAGTCTTCTTCAGAATCATCCGACGATCGTCTAGATCACCTCTTGAAATGCAAGGGGCTGCGCAATCTTTGAGGGCGAAGAAAGCTGCCGAAAGAAAGGCGGCCGAGGAGAAAAGGGTTCTAGAGGCAACTTTCGGACTGTCAACTCCGCCTGAGGTTAACATTGATCCGGAGGTTGCCGATGGTGCCGAGGCGACTAAGGAGGTTCGGGTCGCTGCAGATTTGTCCAGACCCGAGGCCTCTGGTGATGTTCGGCCGGATGTGGAAGTTCCCGACGCAGTAGGGGCTGTGGCGATTGTAGCTCTGGGTGCCAAGGCGAAGGTTAAGGCGAAAGGGAAGAGGCCCCGAGGTGATAGCTCGGGAGGACGCAGAAAGGAGAAGAGGAGCCGTAGTGAGGTTCCCATCTACAAGGATAAGATAGCTTCGGCTAATCTTATCGCTTCTTGTTCGGGTCCGCCGCTTTCCGCTCCCGAGGCCTTGCTAGAGGCACAAAACTACCGTGAAACCGCTGCTGGATTTTTGAAGGTATAGATTCATTCCTTGCGTGTTTTTCTATCGTTTCCATACGTGTTTGCTGACGATTCTCGTTCCATTGCAGGCCTTCAACTTGATGAATTCCATGGTTCGAGCCTACGATTCTGGAGCTCGGAAATCCGAGCTTGCTCGCGAAAAGTCGGAGATCTCCCGAGCCGAAGTGGAGGCTAGGATTTCTGAGGCGATTGCGGCTAAACAGGAGGCCGAGGCATTGGCCAAGGCCGAGAAGGTGGAGCGGTTGAAGGCTTCGGAGGATAGCCTGTGAACTCGGAGAAAGCTCGAGGCCGAGATTGCACGCCTTCATCGGTTATTTACCGAAGAGAAGGCTCTCCGGGAGAAGGAGATTATCAGAGAGCGGAGGGCAGCCAGAAGGGAGTTTGCCGAGAAGGCCAAGGCTATCGAGGCAAAGATGGACCAGTACGGGAAGGTGTCTACGCGCTATATGTACTTGGTGCAAGCGCGGGCCAATGCCGAGCTGATAGCCGAGCTGGAGGACGGGAAAAAGGTGGAGGACGAGAAGGCCGAGGTCCTTCAATGGACGACCGAATATGGAGACGCCGAGGATGAGTACGTCCGTCTCGGGACCGAGCTGCGAGAGGACTTGAAGCTTCCTCCGGTTTCCCCGGACTCTGTCGACGATAGCTTCGGGAACCGTTCGATCGAGGGTGCCGCGGCTGCGATAGGCGTTGCCGACCAGTCGGGTTCGAACCGTGGTACCGAGGTAGCTCAAGTTTCGCCGGTTAACCAAGATTCGATCTGATCCCGAGATGTCTTTTTATTCTCTTTTTTGTAAGACATGCCTGGACGGCTTTATCCCTTGAATATTACGTCAAGTATTTTTCTTAAAATATTTTCCGAACTGAATCCAAAACTAATGTCAAATAGCTGGATTTATCTTTCGAGCCGAGAGCGAAAAGAATCATGCACCGGTGTTAAGTTAACCGGGTTTAAGATTTGCTCGTTGAGAAGTTAATTTTTCCCGAGTCGTTTTAACTTCCGAACCGAATTATACACCAATGTCAACGTAATTGGGTTTTGGTAAAAATGAGTTTCGGTTCAGTAGAAGTTATCTTTCGGAATAGCGAACCAGTGTTAAGATAACTGGGTTTTTGTAAGTGTGATGTGAAAAAGCTAATTCTCCCGAACCTTTTCCACTTCCGAACCGAAAGTGAAATGGATCGTCCACCAGTGTTAAGATAACTGGGTTTTGGTTATATGGGACTAATCTCTATCGGTTGCGACCCGAGCTGATATAGTCGAAGCCAGTGCTTAGAAGCGAACTGGGGTACCAGTGTCGAAGTCAACTGGGTTTTCTGAAGACAATTTCTTTGTGGCCAGATATCTCTGACCGAATTGTCTCGAATATTTATATAGCGCGCTGTAACCGAGGCGGTGAAAAGAGCTTTTTCTGTCCGAGGACGTGGCCATCGTCCGAACGAACTTTTAGCTTTATAGGTCGATAAGATGACCGTTAAAATCTCCGAGGTGGATAAGATTGATAACCCGAAGGGTAGAAACTTAGAGAATTTGAAAAATTTAGTGGGAGTATATAAGTATACGGACCCACTCCCCCCTTTTTTAATTAGGGGGGGTAGCTGAACTCGTCCGAGGACGAGCTGCCTACGTACCCTTTTCAGGGATCAAGCCACCCCGTAGTTCAAGTACATGTGTACCTTAGGTTTTTAGCGGTAATATTTCCTTAGATGCATTGCGTTCCAGGATCTAGGTACCGCTTTGCCGTTCATGTTGATGAGTTCGTAGACGGCGGGACGGATTACCTTTGCGATCGTGTAAGGTCCCTCCCAATTCGTACCGAGCTTACCTGCGTTCTGCTCGGCGGTATTCTGGAAAACTTTGCGCAGTACGAGCTCTCCTTTGTGGAAGCGGCGATGCTTCACGTGAGAATTGTAGTATCGAGCCGTTGCATTCTGATAGTCCAGCTCGTCCAGCATCATCTGAGTGTTGGAATTTTCCTGCTCGGGGAGAAAACGTCTTCTCAGTCCCGGGATCTCGGCTTCGGTGGGAATCACACATTCCGTGCCGTAGACAAGGGCGAAAGGTGTTTCTCCTGTGGCCCGCCGCGGCGTGGTTCTGTACGACCATAATACTCCTTCCAATTCGTCGGCCCAGCGGCCTTTCTTCGCGTCGAGACGCTTTTTTATTCCATCGAGAATCGTCTTGTTGGCTGCTTCGGCTTGACCGTTTCCCTGAGGGTACCGAGGCGTAGACTTGCTGAGGCAAATTCCCCATTTCTCGCAGAATCCTTCGAACCGAGACGAAATAAACTGCGATCCGTTGTCTGTAACGATCTCGTAAGGTATCCCATGGCGGCATATGATGTTCTTCCAGACGAAGTTCTCGACCTGCGCATCTTTGATGCTGGCGTAAGAGTCCGCCTCGATCCATTTGGAGAAATAGTCTGTCAGTACGAGGACGAGTTTCTTCTGCTTGGAGTTGTGTAGAGGTCCGATGATGTCCATGGACCATCGCATGAATGGATAAGGCGAAGTTATAGAAGAGAGGAGCTCGGCGGGTTGATGAATGGTTGGTGCGTGCCTCTGGCATTTATCACATCGTTGAGAAAATTTCTCGCAGTCTTTGACCATCGTCGGCCAAAAATATCCGTGGCGTTTGATCTTTATAGCCAGGGCTCTTCCGCCAGAATGATTTCCACAAGATCCGCCGTGAACTTCTTCCATGACTCTCCGAGCTTCATTTCCTTCGACACAGATAAGGAGAGGACCAGAACATCGCCATTTAAAGAGCTCTCCGTCGATCAGAGTATACCGAGCCGCTTTGGCCTTAAGCTTCCAAGCTGCCCATTTTTCAGTAGGAACTTCTCCATCGGCGATGTAGCTTCGGATGGCTCCGACCCATTTGGCGTCGCTTCCGTATTCGGGCTCGGTTGTGTCCGTAGTTTGCTGGTCTAGCTGTTCGATGTCCATTTCTTCCGGTTCTTCTGTCTCCCGAGCTGTTAGAACTTGATCCTTGCTATTATCTTCAATGCTCGGCTTTTCGATGAACTCAACCGGTATGATTCTCTTCAGATTTGGGTCGGAGGTTGAAGCTAGAGCCGCTAAGGCATCGGCCGACGTGTTCTCACCTCGTGGGATTCTGGTTAACTCAAACTCTCCGAACTGTTTCGCCAAGTCTTGCGTGAGAGCAAGATACGCTTCCATTCGTTCGTCGCGAGCCGCGTATTCTCCATTGAATTGATTAGCCACGAGCTGGGAGTCGCAAAAGGCTCGCAGCTTGTTGATCTTAAGTCCCCGAGCCAGCTTAAGTCCTGCTATCAGCGCTTCGTACTCAGCCACGTTGTTAGTCGCGTTGAAATTTAGCCGAAAGGATTGTTCAAGGATTTCACCCTCTGGTGACGCGAGGCGAATTCCGACGCCAGAACCTTGTTTTGAGGATGAGCCGTCGACGTGGAGGATCCAAACATCGTTGGGTGACTCTTCTCGGGCATTCTCCGTTGGCAGCTCGATGATAAAATCGGCCAGGACTTGAGATTTCGCGCATGTTTTGTTCCTGTATTCGATGTCATACTCGCTGAGTTCTACTGCCCACTTAGCTAGGCGTCCTGATTGGCTTGGACTGTGCAAGATGGTTCGGAGTGATACGGGCCCATGACGACAATTGAGTGAGACTGGAAATATGGCCGTAGCTTCCGAGCTGACATTACTACGGCGAGGGCGAGCTTTTCAGTTTGCGGGTAGCGTGTTTCCGCGTCGGTGAAAGTTTGCGAGACATAAAATATCGGCTTCTGCTCCCCTCTGTCTTCCCTGACTATGACCCCACTTATTGCCGTATCAGAGACTGCGATGTACAGGAATAACGGCTCGCCCGGGACTGGTTTCGCTAACACCGGTGGATTAGCCAAATACTTCTTCAGTTCCTGGAAAGCTTCTTCGCAGCGATCGGTCCATTCGAATTTCTTGTTCCCGCGCAGAGTATCGTAGAAAGCCAGGCATTTGTCAGTGGACCGCGAGATGAATCGGTTCAAGGCTGCGACTCTCCCGGTGAGACATTGGACTTCGCGCTTGTTCTGTGGTGAGGGCATGTTCAGTAGAGCATCGACTTGCTTCGGGTTTGCTTCGATGCCTCGGTGAGTTACGAGATATCCCAAGAATTCTCCCGACTTTACCGCGAAACGACATTTTGCCGGGTTAAGTTTCATGTTGTGCTTGTTGAGCTGGCGAAAACAGTCGCGTAGATGGGCTATGTGATCGCTTTCTTCAAGGGATTTGACTAACATGTCGTCGATATAAACTTCCATCGTCTTCCCGAGCTGTTCGGAGAACATCCTGTTGACGAGCCGTTGATACGTTGCGCCAGCGTTCTTGAGTCCGAAGGGCATGACTTTGTAACAGTAGATACCTCGGTCAGTGATGAATGCTGTCTTCTCGCGATCGTCGGGGTGCATGAGAATCTGATTGTATCCTGCGAAAGCATCCATGAATGATAGCAACTTATTTCCCGCGGTTGCTTCCACTAAACGATCGATATGTGGGAGCGGAAAACTGTCTTTAGGGCAAGCTTTGTTCAGATCGGTGAAATCGACGCAGACTCTCCACTTGCCGTTCTTCTTTTTAACCACGACAGGATTTGCTAACCAGTCCGGATATCTTGCTTCAGAGATCGAGCCGATCTTCAAGAGCTTTTCTACTTCGGCGTTCACTGCATCTGCGCGATCCCGACCCAATTTTCTTCGCTTCTGCTTGATGGGCTTGAAAGATGGGTCAACATTCAGCTCGTGGCAGATTACGTCGATGCTTACCCCAGGTAGATCTTCAGCCGACCAGGCGAAGGTATCGATGTTCTCTTTGAGGAAAGAGATGAGCTCGGTCTTGATTTCTTCGGTTAAATCACTGCCAATTTCCACGCATCGTTCGGGCCGTTCGTCGTCGAGGCTAATGGAGATCACAGGACCCGAGGTAGGCTTCTTCTCCTCGCGCGCCTCCTCGATCTGTAATTGCTATAACTGTTTAGATATAGCCTTCTCTTCGCTCCGGCCAAGTTTTGATTTCTTGTGATCGGTTTCAGCCTTCGCTTCAGTGACAGGGTTTCGGAGTTTGTGTGCTGCCATGAAACACATCCGAGAATTTTTCTGACTGCCCCATATCGTTTTCACGCCATTAGGGGTCGGGAATTTGACACACAGGTGATATGTTGATGCGACAGCTCGCATTAGATTTAACCACGGGGTTCCCATTATGACGTTGTAGATGGTAGGTCGATCGGTGACTGAGAAGTTGACTATCTTTGTTACCCCGCCGGCTCGGACTGGTAGTTGGATGGTTCCAAGCGTCATCAAAGTTTCCCCTGAAAATCCGAGGACAGGCCTCGGGGTCGGAATCACCTGTGACATGTCGATGTTCATTTGTCGGAGCGTTTCGCGAAAGATTACGTCGATGGTGCTGCCGGTGTCAATTAATACTCGGTAGATATCATGGTCTCCTATCGCTAATGTGACGACGATTGGATCGTTATGAGGCATGTCGAGCCCGTTTGTCTCGCTTTCTTCGAATGTGATCACGTCGTTAGGTCAATCGAAGCGTCTTGTCCAGTTGCTAGGCGTCTCGGCTCGGCGTTGATAAGCTTTGATTACCGCTACGGTGTCAGGACAGTATGGCGATCCACCCATTATGGTAAGAACCTTCTGCCGCGTACCATCCCGGTCTTCGTCTTCTGACCCCCGGGTTCTTTTCTGAGACTCCTGGTTCCTTGGTTCGGGGTCTCTTCCTGGGTTGGTCTGCTCGGGCTCCGGTTCTGGCTCGAGGTCCTTAAGAGTAACGTTTGTCCCGAGCTCTCCAGCTAGGAATTTGGTTGCTAACTTGGCTCCGAGGCTTTGGCATCTCGAGGTATGATGGCCGAAAATTTTGTGGTGTTCGCAATATTCTTGATCATTGCTCGGTGGCTGATCCCTTGTCCAGGTGAAGGACTCTCTTCCTCGCCCACGGCCTCGGCCTCTGCCGCGGCCACGGCCTCGGAGCATGTCAATCTGGTAGCTATGGTATCCTGAGAAATTACGCCCTTCGTGATGCGTATACGTACTGCTCTCACATGCCTTTTTCTGGATCGGAGGCGTCGCTTGGGCTTTCTCGGTTTTCTCGGTTCGGGGCGCCTGTTTTGTTGGCTCGTGCCTCTTTGCTAGTAGCGCCATTTCTTCTTCGTGGGCGACGAAATCCGAGGCTCGATGCAGCGCGTCGTGAATTGTTGTTGGTTTAGACAGGTTCAACTCTTTCCTGAATTCTGACTTGTACCAGAGAGCTTTCTTCAAAGCCGAGAGAGCTGCTACATCTGTAATTCCTTTGACCTTGGCTAGCGTCGATTTGAAGGTCTTGAGGAAATCCCTCAATGGCTCGGTGGGCTATTGGGACAAAGACCACAGATCCGCGTCGGAAGTTCCGGGGTCGATGAGCACGGAGTATTGTTTGAGGAACAATGTCGACAGCTCGTCAAAACTATCAATCGAGTTTCGTTCCAATCTTGAAAACCACTCTAATGCGGGTCCTTTGAGGTGTTCCACGAACAGTAAGCACAGACCCGCATCCTTTTCCCCGGGCTTGAACCTGGCTCGGGCCACAGATATCACGAACGATTTAATGTGGCACTTCGGGTCGGTTGATCCGTTGTAGGAGTCGATTTTGAACTTTCCCAGGTTGGACATCGTCGTCTCAGAAATTCTTTTGGTGAAAGGCGTATTCCGAGATTCTTCCAAAATTCGGTCGATGTTCGGCGCGGAGGATGAGACGCTATGTATCTGGGTTTTGACGAGCTTCATATCGGCTTCCGCCTTGGCTAGGGAGGCTCGGATCTTGCTTAGCTCGTCTTCTCTTTCGGATTCTTCGGCCCACCTTATGTTCTCCTCAGTTTCTTCATCGTCAGTAAAATCTGTTCGCTCGGCGGAGTTAGCTCCGGCTCGGGTACGCTCATCTTGCAGATCATCTGGCTCGTCCGTCAAGTCCACTGCGTCTGGCTCGGTGGGATCATCTTGGTTCTCGCGTCTGGCAGGGTCGGCTCGGATTGCGACTCTGGTGTTGCCGGTTGGTGTCGCGAACGTGAGTCTTGTTGGGTTGATGCCAGGTAAATCCCTCCGAGCTCGTGGCGGCCGAGTCTGGAAACGCGTTGTTTTTGGTTGCCCACGAGTTGCGATTTCGTCTACTCGCTGCGCCAAGGTTTTGTTAGCTTTCTCTTGATCGTCAGCTTTCTTCTGGAATTTAACCATCAGGTCTTTCAGTTCGGCTAGAGTCGCAAAGATCGTCGGATCGGCTTGAGGATTCTGAGGGTTCGGAGGGTTCGGGATCCCTCCTCCAGCTGGTGGTGTCTGACGACCGTCTTTGTTCATCGTCCTTTTCGGTAATCGAGTTCTGCGTCTTAGGGTAAGAGAATTCTAAAGTATCCCCACAGACGGCCCCAAACTGTGGAAGTCGAAACTAACACAATCGAGATTTGTCTAGGGTTTTATTTTAGGGATACGATAATCGTGAATTCTCAAAGAACAACAGAAACGATTGTAACCAAAGATGGTGTTCTTGATATTATTAAGAAAAAGATGACTTTGATCGTACAAGAGTTTGATCGTAAAAGGAAAAAGATGTTTGTGCTGTGAGAGCTTTGCGTAGTGTAAATTCTAGAGCGATATTGCTTGCCCTTTGCTTGAGCCTTGAGTCTCTTTATATAGGGGTGATAAACCGCCTCTCCAGCGATATTCCCGGAAGATTTCCATTTATCTTGAAGTCGGCTCAGAATATCGCAGATTAGGATAGTTTCCTTATTTTTCGGGGTTTTCCTGATTTGAGTTGATCTTTCGAGATTCTCCCCTATCATTTCCGGGTCTATCGGAAATGATCCTTCGGAAATGATACCTTACTTGGAAATGATACTTTGAAGGTGAATATTTACCAAGTCTTTGCCTCGGGTGATGATGAAGACTTCGCCTCGGAGAACTCGTGCAACCGGCTCGGGTATACAGGAAGGACTGGCTCGGGCACTCTAGAATGGCTTGTTTGAGTACCCCGAGGCGACGGGCTCGGGTGCTCCGAGGCGATTGGGCTCGGGTGCTCCGAGGCGATTGAGCTGGAGTACTTCCGAGGCGACTGGGCTCGGGTAACCCCGAGGCAATTGGGCTCGGGTTCTTGAGACGATTGAGCTGGAGTACTTCCGAGGCGACTGGGCTCGGGTAACCCCGAGGCAATTGGGCTCGGGTTCTTGAGACGTCTTGTTCAGGTATCCCCGAGGCAATGGGCTCGGGTGCTTGAGACGTCTTGTTCAGGTATCCCCGAGGCGAGGGGCTCGGGTCTACTAAATCGATTAGGTGGATAACCTGAGGTGGCTGATGCGATATCCCGAGGTGATCTCTGTAAAACTCCCGAGGTGTCCAAAGTCTGGCTCGGAGCCAAAGGATGGAATCCGACCCCAACACCAACATGCTTACAAGGCTATCTCATCATAATCCCCTATGCATATGAAACAATCCTGTATGAAACATACTAGACTCGATCCTAAATGTGATGCACCTAAATGAACACTCAGTTTTTGTGGAATACATTTTCAGAAATTTTTCAAATTTTTTGGTTTTTTCTATGCTTTAAAATGAATGCAGACTCAAATATATGTACAGTGCAAAAATTTGAAAACGAGACTCAAGGAAAACATGTTAAATACGTCTTGAATCCTCCCCCAAACTTAAACTACACAGTCCCTTGTGTAGTAAATGTCTGAAAGAGAATTCAAGAGAAACACAAGAAAGCAAAAACAGGATGGTATGTACAATGTGTGTTTGGAGTGGTACCTCAGTGGAAAGCTCTGCTGTTGTAGACATCCATCTCCTCATGAGTGTATTCCCAGGGAATGTTGGGTGCTTGATGATGCTCATCAGATACTTCAGCTCCATGCTCAACCTGGTGCTTGATCTCCTTGTGATCGAGTTTGTGGTGATGAATTGGAATTTCTGTGAGCAAAACCACACATACTCGAGCCTCCTACTCGATGGTAAGGTCTCCTGGTGCAACAAAATTTTTTCATATTTTGGACTCCACTAGGCTGATATACTCGATCACGAGGTCCTTGGTAGAGTAAAATTTTTGAATTTTTACTCTATCTCCAGATTGTTTCTCCATTCCTGAGAACCACAAACACAACCAAAACAAATCAAAAATAACAAGAAAGGAAAAATTATTTACAGAGATAGTCATGGGACTTCCTCCCAAGTGAGCTTGTTTTAAGTCTCTAGCTTGACTTCTCACACTTATTATGTAGAGAAAGTGTGACAAAGAAGACTTAAGAAGTCTTCTTCTTCACCAAGCTTATCATCATACTCAGCATCCTCTCTTGAAGCAATGTGAACGTTGGGCTGAGGTTGAACTTCCCTTTGAACCCGACTCAATATGTTTCTAATCTCTTTGACGGTGTAGGCTAGCTCCTGTATGGTTCTTTCTTGGAGATCAGACTTCTTTTTGAACTCTTGCCAATTAAGCACTGAAGGTATACTCGATCGAGCGATTGAATTTGAAGGTTGATTTTGGACTAGAACTGGTTCCTTCACTTTTGCGGCCTCAAATCCTTCTTCTAGAACTGCTCTCTGAATCTCTAAGGTCTTTCTCTCTGTTGTTGCCCTTGTTGGAGTTTTGTTGATGTCAAACTGCAACCTGACGTGCTTCCCAAGGTTAAGATCAATCTTACCATATCTGACATCTATTACTGCTCCCACTGAGGCCAAGAAAGGTCGTCCCAAGATCAGAGGATCCTTAGATTCTTCATCCATCTCAAGCACAACAAAATCAGTAGGCACCTCTATTCCATTAATCATCACTGGCACATCCTCTAGCAGGCTAAAAGGTCTCCTTGAATTCCTATCAGCAAGAATCAAGGTAATGTCACAAGGCTTGTACTGGACGAATCCTAACTTCCTTGCCACAGAGAGTGGCATTACGCTGATTGAGGCTCCTAGATCACATAGACAATTGCTGAAAGTTAATTGCCTAATGGAGCATGGTAGAGTGAAAGATCCAGGATCTTCCAACTTTTCTTGAATAATCCTCTCATCAGTGGCTTGAATTGGATTGGTATCATATGTATCACCTGAATCTTGATATATATTGAGCCTTTCCAATATCAAGTTTCTCACATCTCTGTGAGGGTCCGGAATCAGCTTGAGGACTTCTATTAACGGCATCACTGCTTCCATCTCGTCAATCTGTTTCTCTGTAAGAGATTCATATTTGTCTTTCCAAGTTTTCATGAACGTCCATGAGAGAGCAAGTGAAGGTGAAGGACTTGGCTTGAATCGCTTTACCATTCTCTCGATTATAGCAGCTTTCTCTTCCAAGGCAGACTGAGTTTGATGGCGGGATTCAGCTGAATGGTTTAGTTCAATAACTAAGACTTTAATCCGTTGAGAAGCCTCCCCTTCCTGAACTTCACTATCCTCAGTGATTGAGTGCTGGTAATGTTGAGTGGGTTGCTTCATAGCATCATTAATGTCAAACTCCATCTTGAAGTCGTTTCCAAGATTAAGATCAATCTTCCCCTTCTTGACATCTATGACTGCTCCGGCTGTAGCTAAGAAGGGCCTTCCGAAGATTAAAGGGTTTATTGGATCTTCATCCATTTCGAGCACTATGAAGTCTGTGGGGACTTCAACATTTCCGATCTTAACAGGCAAATCTTCTAATAGCCCATTAGGTAATCTAACAGACCCATCGGCCAGGATCAAGGAATTGTTGAAAGATTTGTACTTGCTGAAACCTAGTATCTTGGCCACAGAGAGAGGCATGAGGCTGATAGAAGCACCTAGATCACAGAGGCACTTACTGAAGGATAAAGGACCTAGTGAGCAAGGTAAGGTAAACGAACCAGGATCTCCCAATTTCTTGGGAATAATCTTCGTTTGGATGATTGCATTTCACTCATGACTCAACACCACCTTTCCTTGAACTTCTTTGATTCTCTCTGTGATCATATCCTTCACGTATTTGTGGGAATCTGGTATTAGAGCAAGACAATCAGCTAGAGGCATGATTTCTTCAAGATCTTTCAGTTGTTCATCTAAGAGAGCCTTGTATTTCTGTATTAGAACCTTGTTGAATCGACCAGGAAATGGGAGTGGAGGCTTGTAAGGTGGGGGAACAAAGACTTGCTTTTTAGTATTAGTAGCAGCTGGTTTTTCAACAGAAGGAGTTGCTTCATGAGCTGGTGATCGAGTATCAAGATCGATTATAGGCTCCTATGTTGCTTTTTCAGCTAGAACTTCATTCTGACAAAAATCCTCCCCATCTTCATCTACACTGTCCCCAGTGATTAAGTTAGGGCCATGTCGAGTTGGCAGCTCTCGATCATGGCAGATAGTGATGGCGTGAGCAGTGGCATACTCCTTGGGGTTCTGAATTGACTTCCCTGGAAGTCCTGTAATCTTGGGAGCAGAGGTTGACCCAGCTTGGCCTTCCATGTATCTGACCTTTGAGGTCAGTGCCTCTACCTTGATGTTGAGATCGTTATAACTGATGTCTATCTTATTGTTCATTTCGGCTAACTTCTTAGCGATCTCCATTGAGCCGGATGCTTGTCCTTGTAGAAGCTGTTGAAGCATTTGCCTCAGTTCTGAGTCAGAAGCGCTAGAGGTTTGTTGTTGCTATGGTACAAATCCAGGTGGTGGATGCTGCGGTTGATAACCTCCCTGAAACTGTTGCTTAGGAACAAACCCTTGACTTTGGTTGTATGGGACGAATGGTTTGGGTTGGGTCTGCTGTTGTGGAAGGTAGACTTGATCATGCGGGTTTGCAACATTGGTACTCCTGTAAGACAGATTGGGATTGTTCTGCTTGAAGTTGTTGTAGCCCTTGTTGTAGCCTCCTTGGTTTTTCACATAGCTTACTTCTTCTTACTGGAGAGTCTCCCCATCTTGGACATGGAACATCTCATCTTCACAGAGAAAATGGACGTGCTTCTGTTGCACAAGGAGTAGCTTGTCCAGCTTGTCATTCATGGCCTTCATGTCCTTGCGGTGCTTCTCCTCTAAGTCTGAACTTCCTCTGATGGTTCTGTCATAATCTTCATTGTAGTTTCCATCAGACTGAGCTAAATTCTCTACCAGCTCCCATCCTTCTTCAACTTCCTTGTTCAGGAAATCCCATTGGATGCTGTATCAAGGAGCATCCGGATCTTAGGGAGAACTCCTCTGTAGAGAGTGCTCAGGAGTGAGGCTTTGGAGAAACCGTGGTGAGGGCATTGATTCTGATATCCTCTGAAACGCTCCCATGCTTCACAGAAAGTCTCAGCATTCTTCTGAGTGAATCCAGAAATCTCATTCCGGAGTCTTGCTGTCCTGGAGTTGGAGAAGAATTTAGTCAGGAAGGCTTTCTTGCAGTCATTCCAGGAGGTGATGGAGCCTTGAGGAAGTGATTTTTCCCACTGGTGGGCTTTGTCTCCAAGAGAAAATGGAAACAAACGCAACTTGAAGCCATCCTCACTGACTCCATTGATCTTAGTTAGGCTGCAGAGCCTATCAAACTCGTCCAGATGATCGAGTGGATCCTCCATGGGGAGGCCGTGAAATTTGTTGCCCTGAACCATGGCAATGAGACCACTCTTGATCTCGAAGTTGTTGTTCTGCACTGGTGGAGGCACAATGCCATTGCGATGATTGTCATTACGTGGAGCATCGCCTGCACCAATGTTGTTTGGCAATTCTGGGTTCTGCTCGTCGGCCATAACGTTTGTGCCTGTCTGTTCTCTTAACTCACGAGCAATACGGTCGATGTTCTCGTTGAAAAGCAGGTTCTGATGTCCTTTTGATCTAGTATGCATGCAACAGGTATCAGCTCAGCTTGAGCAGAGTAATCAGAGATAGTACCTGAAACACACAAACAGAGAGAAAGACACAGAGTTAGTAACCTTGTAAAAAAAAACGAACTTGATCTTAACGTTTCCAATGATCTCAAATATAGCAAACAAACACCCAAATGGCAACGGCGCCAAATTGATAATAAGATTTTAAGATCAATTAATCCTAAAGCACTATCATGTCGTTGTAGTACTATAGGTGTCAATCCACTTTAGGTGTGATGCAAACAAATGAGATATGATCAGAAAGCACTAAGTCAAGCCAAGCAGGAATTGGTTGTTGGTCTAACAGTCCTAGTGATTGATTGCAGAAAACAGTAAATTGCAGAAATGGACTGCTATACTCTATCATAAGGCTCACTGCCAGAAGGAGGATGTGATAGAGTAAAAGGGTCCGAAAACAGACAGTTATCAAAATTCAATAGCAAGTAACAGAGATGGTGAACGAAGTAGGTAAGTAAACAGATAAATCAATTGGATAAGAAACTCCTAAGGATGGGGTAATCGAATAGTGTGGACTCCATAATCAATTCATATGGTTAACAATTCTCAATGAAGCTATCCCTAGACAACAGGTTCAACAACAGACTTATTCACTCCCGTGCAACAAATCCTCAAGCAAAGCTAGCCCAGACTAATTCCCATTAACGGAATCTAACTATGCAGGCAATAAGAACCGACTGTTAAAGTCAATAACCGCTCTAAACGGCCAATCCCTTGGGATATAGACGATTATCACTGGAATTAGTAGATCCAACAATCCATTAAACGCCTCATGAGCGTTGGAATGTCTGGGATCGAATTCCAGTTGATCAGAAAGGAATAAGCAATAAACACAACTAATCCAGAAGGGATTCAATATATCTACACTTAACCATCAGAATCGACTAAGGGTCTCACATCTACTCTATCCCATCCTCAGAAATTCTAGTCACTACTCAGACAACATGCTCAAAGACACAAAAACGATTGATGGTTGCATAACTTCAAAGGTTAAAGGAAATGAAACATAAATGAACAAGGAAACGAAAGCGAAATCTCAATAACTTAGAAGAAACGAAAATACAGAGGTTCAAAAGCAAAAGCGGCTACTGAACGAAAACTAGGTTGCGAGTCTAAAACGTAATTGAAAAAAGAATGAAAAGTCGATGTCTCAGGGGAAACCCTTAGAGACTTATTTATAGTAAAAGCGACAAGGATAAGTAAGTGGGCTTCGAGTCCGCTTAACAGGCCCATGGACCGTGGAGGTCGAGTAAATGGGCTCAAAGTGGGCTTCATGGTCGAGCGTGAATCAAAGCCGCGATCCAGTGTTCCTTCTCTCTTCTTCTCTTTCCTTTGCTCAGGTTGTGTGGTTGAGTGCGGATTGATCAGAGGGTCGAGGTGGTGATCGAGTAAAATGGTTGGTGGCAGGATCTGGACTGCTTCTTCAACCCTGCGATCGAGTAGGTTGGTTGATGGCCTGATCTGGACTGCTTCTTCAACCCTGCGATCGAGTATGTGGGTAGACTGTCACGATAGACTGCTCCTCTTCCTCTGTGATCGAGTAGAACTGTGAACTGGCAGGATGGACTGCCCTGTGATCGAGTAGAACAGTCAACTAGCAGGATGGACTGCTCCTCTTCCTCTGCGATCGAGTAGAACAGTCTGGATGGACTGCTGAGCTGACTACTTCTCTCTCTGCTACTGGTGATCGAGTATAATGATCCAAATGTGACTTTCAGCTCTGTTTTTCCTCTTTCTGAACACCAATAGCTCCGAAACACCTGAAACAACTCCAGAATGCAAAATGCATGCAAGACTAATGCTAGACACAATTAAACATGCAAAATGTACAAAATAATGATGAATGCTATGGAAGATGAATGAAACTAGACTCAAAGTGGTGATAAATGGATATGTAAAACATGCAAATTATAGACATATCAGTAGGAAGCCGCAAAGTGACTCCTTCACTAAAATTGAACCGAGCCCTCAAATCCCAAAGTGAGTCCTCGGTGGACAGAGTAGAACCAGGGGGTCGGGCCTCTTCACCTTCTTGGCTCGTTTTTTCTTCTGCTGAGCCTTACCAGCTTGCATCGTCAATTGAAGAAGTCTCGCCGCTTCATCAGCATCCTAGAAGATGTCTTATTCCTTTACCTTGGGGAACGAAGACGGCTCGGGAGCACCCTGCCAGCAAGAACCTCCGGCTTCGCCAACTACCGGAGGCTGACGATTTTTCCTATGCAGCACTCCCTCGGGCTCCTCAGGTAAATCTAAATCACAAGCCATGTCTGCTACCGTATCTTCCTGAGCTGCAAACTGGCTCAGGTCTTCCCGATCTCGAGACGATGATTCACCATCACTATCCCGACGCGATGAACTCACCTGGGGATCGCTTGAAGAACTTCAGACCATCCTCCTCTTGTGAATTGGAGGGAGGTTGTCGCCTCGGGACAAATCACTTGAATCAGAAAGCATTTTGCCTCGGGAAAATCGGCTGAAGTTGCAAGTTGATCGGAAAAACAGAATTCTAGATAGGAAAAATAACCCTAAAAATCTAATCGCGGTAAAGATGACAGAATATGGGCCGGAAAAAGGAAAAACGAAAGAAAGCAAGATAAGAGAAAAGAGAAAGCAAACCTTGAGAATTTTCTTCGTAGTTGCGAAATGGTAAACTGAATTAAGAGCTATGTATTTATAAGAGTATCCGAGCGCGTAGGATGCGCGTGAGCTCGGAGAAGTGCGTCGCGTCCGTATAAATCTCGGAAATCAGCGAAAGACGTTTCCACTTCTCGAGGAAGGAACCCAACCATGACATGCCAAAGAAGATGAACCGTCAAAAGATTCGAACCGTCGAAGAATATGAACCGTCATCGATTTTCAAGCTTAACTCGGAATAAGGTTTAAACGGCTCGGTATTACGATCGTGAAGCTCGTCACACTTGCTCCTCAAGCCAACAAGCTGGGACGCTAACTGTTGGGGTCGGGTTTTCACCCATCCCTTGAAACCGAGCCAAACTTTAACGCCTCGAGGTACCCTCAGTAACCTCGGGGTACCCACAATCACCTCGGAGTACCCTCACTCACCACGGGGTACACTCTATGTCACCTCGGGGTACCCTGTCAGACACCTCGGGGTACCCTCGATCACCTCGGGGTACTGTGAGACCCCGTCCCGGACGTCTCGGCGTCCGGCGACCCAAGGTTCACGTTCGCGCCACTTCCCGGCCGAACCTCCATATTTTTCGCGATTTAACATAGAATTGCCTTTACGAGGCTTACTTCTGTAATCGCTTTCTTAGTACCCAGCGGAAGTCTTTCTACCCTTGGTTTAATTCCAACCAACCCTTGTACCGGTTTGATCATCTTTGTCCCTTAGACTTTAGATCGATCATTAACTCGGCCAAGTCATGCAATTTGTTTGCTAACCATTCTAAGTCTAACGATTGCATAGTCTTTGTATCCCTAATCCAACGGCCAATTCCCAAACGTCTATCTTAACTAATAAGTTAGATGCGTTTACATACCTTGGCCTACATGCGGATTTGATTCCTCTTCGATCCGTCTATTGATCCTTCTCTTAGCCCTCTCGTCGCCTTATTCCATTCGTGCAACGATTCTTAACCAATCGTGTATTGATGGACCAATCTCTATCGTTACTTAGCCATTCATCCAACCAACCCTACTGGTCTAAGTCCCTACGATAGAGATTGGGGATCGTACATTTTTCTTGGTTCACGGTGGCCGAATCAAGCTCATGGCTCATTGGTCCATCCGTCCTCCAAACGTACGCCCCTTCGGTTTCATGGTGGACGATCAAGCCCTCGGCTTATCGAACCATCCATGTTTCCGATCCGGTCGTTTATCACTACGACCGCCCACGGTCTACTAACCGTTTACCCGTCCGGTCCATGGTGGTCATAACGCCTTCGGCTTACCGATCAATCCATGCGATCCGAACAATATCATTATCACACCCAAGGGTCCGTGGATTCACCCATCGGATTATCGTAGGCTAGCCCATGAAATCATTCGTCCGTCGGCCTTTGGTTTGCTCGCGGGTCCAACATCCGTTTTGTCCACCAGTTCTCACCGTGGACTCTCCCGTTGGTTATCCGTCGAGTCACCATTGGTGTTACCGATTCCTAATCAGTTTCACCATTGGCCATGGCGATTGATACATGAAGGCGGCCGCGATATTAGATCCTTACATGGTGAACCACGTCACTTACCCATTCTCGGTGCTTACTCCCTTTACCGGTGAGATTGCATCCATGGGCGACCCTTGGGTGTGTTCGGTTGCACTTATCCTCGTGCTTCTTCGAACACCTTTCCCATATACGCCTTCCCGATTAACTTCTCGTGAACCATATCATCTATCGGACTATCTTTGGATTCGTCAATACTTCCATATTGACAATCTTAGATTTGCCGATCCATTTCCTTTTTGTGTCCTTCCCTCGACGATATGATTCATAGCACGGACGATCCATCGACCCCATAATCGAGCTATCGACCCGAACTATCAATCAAGTCGTCGAACCCTTCGGCGGTTCCCATCGAATCCTCGATCATGTAATCCGCCATGTTCCCTCGACAAGATCTCTGATACGTACCATCGGTCATCCCGTCGATCAGTACGATCGATCAATCCGCCGATCTAAACCTTGATCCGTTTATCTGATCGTACACTTACCCGGTCTATCCGATCCGATCCGTCCGACGATCGGTCTATCCAATCCGATTTGTCTCCAAGACAATCGGTTGGACCCATCCAATCCGACCCATCCATCCGTCCTATTCATTCCATCGAACCGTTGGATCGGGAGGTAGCATGCGCATCAGTTCGGTCGAGACTCCGAGAATCTATTCCGATTCCGGAGATACTCGCCGAGCCGCACCCCCTTTCCGACCAACACTTCGTAGAGTGTTTTGGGACTTGTTTTGGATTGTTGTGGTCATTCTGAATGCCTTGGGCGTCCTCCCTTATATAGGGGGCGAATGGGTGTGTTTCCGAAACATCACATCCGTTCGTTGCACCCTTCCGAAAGGTTGCATCTTTCCGATCGTAACCGTTCGGCCTTATCCACCCTTTGGCCAACGGTAACCGTTTGTCGGTAACTGCTCGACCTTACATTTCTTCATCCCGAGCTACCACAGTCCACCAGCTTGAGTGTCAGCTGACCGGACCACCCAGCTGGGTCAGTACTCGATCAGTTCACCGAGCTCAGTTGAGCTGTCGGTCAGCTCGCCTAGCTGAGCTAGCTAGTCCTTCAGCTGGTGTAGCTCACCTAGCTGAGCTAGCTAGTTCATCCAGCTTGTTCAGCTCACCTAGCTGGTTTAGCTCGAACGTTCTTCCACGTTCTTTCCGGCTAAGTCTTTCGGTCCGTTTTCTTGGCCTTGACTACGCCATTCCCAATCTTTCCGTGATCATTTCTCCATGATCACTAGATTATCCCGATGTCGTCTATGTCATCTACCCTTTTCATGACTTAAACATTTCATTCCTTCTTTGGGTTAACTTATTCATTGGTCTTTCTCGACCATGATCTAGTTTTCCCTAAAACAAACCGGCCCCCTTTAGGATCGCGGGACGCGGGTGTTACAGGTACCCTCAGTCACCACGGGCTACACTCTCAGTCACCTTGGGGTACCCTGTCATACACCTCGGGTACCCTCGATCACCTCTGGGTACCCTCAGTCACCACAGGGTACACTCTCAGTCTCCTCGGGGTACCCTGTAAGACACCTCGGGGTACCCTCGATCACCTCGGGGTACCCTCAGTCACCACGGGGTACACTCTTAGTCGCCTCGGGTACCCTCTCAGACACCTCGGGGTACCCTCAGTCACCTCGGGGTACCCACAGTCACCTCGGGGTACCCTTTCGCCACCTCAGCTCGGGGTACATGTCACACCGCTGCTGTCCCGAGGCGGTCTTCAAGGTCACCCGAGGCAACCTCCTCGGAGCCACCCGAGGTGAAATGTACAAAGTCTCCCAGGGCGAAGTCTCCAAGCTACCCGAGGTGAAATCTTCAAGGTCACCCGAGGCAAAGTTTCTTAACCATCCGAGGTGAAGTCTTCAGTTACCCGAGGTAAAGACTTGGTAAATATTTATCTCCAAAGTATCATTTCCGAATAAAAGGGAATACTTCTGAAAAAGAAGGATCATTTCCGACATACCCGGAAATGATATGGAAGAATCTCCAAGGATCAAGTCGAATGAGGAAAACTTCCAAATATCCCGAGGAATAAGGAAAGTATCCAATTCAGAGATATTCTAAGCCGACTCTGAGAAAATGGAAATCTTCCGAATATATTGTTGCAGAGGCGGTTTACCATCTCTATATAATGCGACTTAAGAACTTTGCAAAAAGGGACACATGCAAAAACGCTCTAGACTTCAGACTACAAAAAGCTCTGATATTCGAAAGCAAACAAACACCTTTCTTTTTACGATCTAGTTCTTTGTACAATCAAAGCTATTTTTTTCATCAATAATATCAAGAACACCATTTTTGGTTATACAAGTCTTTCTGTTGTTCTTTGAGAATTCTCGCTAATTCTATCCCTAAAAAGAAACCCTAGACAAATTTTGATTGTGCAACTTTCGACTTCCACACCGAGTAAGATTGCCTCGTTTGTGTCGGCCCTTATAGTCTAGAATCTACTAAAAAAAGGAGAAGTTTATCTCGTTATTCTTACCGCAGTTGGTGGAGAAACGGAAGAAGATATAAAGATTGAGGAAATTCTGGTAGTACCGGAATTCGAAGACGTGTTCAAGCCAGTGGAAGGGTTACCTCCACCAAGGAGTCATCCCTTTGCCATTAATCTTGAACCAGGGACAGTTCCGATTGCTAAGGCACCATACCGAATGGTGCCAGCTAAGCTTGCAGAATTAAAGAAACAATTAGAAGATTTACTTGAAAAAGGATTCATCTGTTCAAGTGCATCACCATGGGGAGCTCCAGTATTGTTTGTTAAAAAGAAAGATGGAAGTATGCGGTTATGTATTTGCTACCGAAGTATCAATAACATAACCATCAAGGACAAGTACCCGCTACCAAGAATTGACGAGTTACCAGAACAGTTGTGAGGAGCAAGCTAGTTTTCGAAAATTGATTTAGCCTCCGGCTACCATCAAATCACAATTTTGGAACCAGACGTGATGAAGACTGCTTTTCGAACAAGGTACGGGCAATATGAATTTGTAGTTATGCCGTTTGGACTTACAAATGCACCCGTAGCCTTCATGAGACTTATGAACGAGGCATTCCATGATTAATTGGATAGCTTCGTTATCATATTTATCGATGATATCCTTATATACTCACGGAGTGCCGAAGAACATCAATAGCATTTGAGAAAGGTGTTAGAGAGACTTAGAGAGCATCGGTTATTTGCTATGTTCAGTAAGTGCAAGTTTTGGCAGAGAGAAATTGGGTTTCTTAGTCACCAAGATAATTGATAGTGCTTTGGTGCTATTCGAGAAGCGTCACATGGCGACACTAATGTCTCATCCTTACCCTGCTTATGAGGATGAGACCATTCAATTCCTTTCGTCTCTTCAAGTGGAGTTATTTGAGGGGCTGTCAGTTGCGGAGTTGAGAGAAGAAGGGCTCGGATACTTGAGCTTCACCATTGACGGCCGCGACTACGTCATGGCCATCAAGACGTTAGAAAACATGTTCGGGTTTCCTAGTGGTACGGGAACGAAACCGAAGTTCATAAGAGATGAGCTCAAGGCGCTGTGGAAGACAATCGGGAGTGACACCAATTTTAATTCCGCCATGTCCATGACAAACTCTATTCGCAATCCGGCTATCCGCTACTTTCAACGAGCCCTGGCCAATGTCCCTTATGCTAGAGAGATATCCGCCACCGTAACCAACCAAGACATGGAGACATTGGACTTGGCACTGAAGAGCTTCCTCCGTTACACCAAGAATGGCAAGACAATGAGAGGAGATACAAGCAACACACCTCCGTCCATGTATCTTCTCAACCACCTATGCAGCTATAGAGGGTGGGCATTGTCCAATAGCAAGAAGAGGGCAAAAGGAGCGTTTGCATTAGAGGAGTGGTGACACCAATTCTCCTATCGTTTGAACTCCCTTTGAAATCGGCTCAGCTTGAACCAAGGTGGATGGACATCGCCCAACTAAAGCTTGCCCATGTGACCGAGCACCAAATGCATGACGAGAGACACGCCTACAAGTTTGACCACCCGGCGGTAGGAGAAGCACAAATCCTCATCCCTTTCAGCGAAATGACAACCATCACGGTAAGAGACAACATTGACTTCTCACCACCCATCGAAATCCTCCATGTTGAAGGAGATGGCAGAACCGCACCAAGGACCTGTCATGCCTACGAATTACACTCAAGCAGAGATGGATAACTACATCTCCAGGCAATTCTACTGAGGTAACACACCAAAACACAATTGTAAATACCGCTTTTGTTTTTGTTTCTTGTGTTTCTCTTGAATACTTTCTCAAATTTTTATTACACAAGGGACTGTGGAAGTCGAAACTAACACAATCGAGATTTGTCTAGGGTTTTATTTTAGGGATACAATTTGCGAGAATTCTCAAAGAACAACAGAAAGAGCAATAACCAAAGATGGTGTTCTTGTTATTATTGATGAAAAGAGTAGCTTTGATCGTACAAAGAACTAGATTGTAAAAAAAAAAGTGTTTGTTTGCTTTCGAGAGTCAGAGCTTTTCGTAGTCTGAAGTCTAGAGCGTTTTCGCCTCGTGGAGCTCGTGTCAACTCGAACTCGCCGAATTGTTTTGCCAGGTCCTGAGTTAGAGCAAGGTATGCTTCCATTCGTTCATCTCGAGCCGTGTATTCTCCGTTGAATTGGTTGGCCACGAGCTGGGAGTCGCAGAAGGCTCGTAGTTTGTTGATCTTAAGTTCTCGTGCCAACTTCAGTATGGCTATGAGCGCTTCGTATTCTGCCACGTTGTTGGTTGCGTCGAAGTTCAGTCGGAAAGACTGTTCGATAATTTCCCCTTCCTGAGATGCTAAGTGCATCCCGACGCAAGAGCCCTGCTTTGAGGACGAGCCGTCGACATGGAGGATCCAAACGGCGTCGGGCGAATTTTTTCGAATGTTTTCTGGCGGCAGTTCGATGATAAAATCTGCCAAAACTTGGGATTTTGCGCACGTCTTGTTTCTGTACTCAATGTCGTACTCACTGAGTTTTATTGCCCATTTGGCTAGGCGTCCCGATTGGCTTGGACTATGCAAGATGGCTCGGAGAGGTATGGGCGCCATAACGACGATGGAGTGAGATTGGAAGTATGGTCGTAGTTTCCGAGCCGACATTACGACTGCGAGAGCGAGCTTTTCGGTTTGTGGATAGCGCGTTTTCGCATCGGTGAAACTCTGCGAGACGTAGAAAATCGGTTTTTGCTCCCCCCCCTATCTTCTCTGACTATTACTCCGCTGACCGCCGTGTTCGAGATAGCGATGTACAGATATAGCGGTTCACCCGGGATCGGTTTTGCCAAGACTGGTGGATTTGCCAGATACTTCTTTAGTTCCTGGAAAGCTTCTTCGCAACGATCGGTCCACTCGAATTTCTTGTTTTCACGCAGAGTATCGTAGAAGGCCAGACATTTATCAGTAGATCGGGAGATGAATCGGTTCAGGGCTGCGCCTCTTCCGGTCAGACGTTGCACCTCGCGTTTGTTCTACGGGGAGGGCATGTTGAGCAGAGCATCGATTTATTTAGGATTCGCCTCGATGCCTCGGTGAGTTACCAGATATCCCAAGAATTCGCCTGACTTTACCGCGAAACGACACTTTGCTGGGTTGAGCTTCATGTTGTGCAGATTAAGCTGTCGGAAACAGTCGCATAAATGAGCCACATGGTCGTTTTCTTCGAGGGATTTGACTAGCATGTTTATAACAACAAGCATATTTTCACAAATACCCAAATCTATAACTTCACAAATACCCGAAACCATATTTTCAATCAAAATCCAATTCGTTAGGTTAGAAACAGATCAATGCATATAAACCCTAAAATCGCAAAGAGCAATTTTTAAAAAAATAAGATCAATGCATATAAACCCTAACTAAAATCGATAATTTCAAATAATGCAATCACATCTACACCCTAAATTCGCAAAGAGCAACTCGAAATCACATGGAAATGAGAGTAAGAAGGAAATTAGAGTAGGGAAGAAAGACTTGCCTTCGATTTGAGCTCACTGGCGCTGGTGCTGAAGAATGTGTCTGCGGAGGAGCACGATTTTATGGCCGGCGACAAGGTCAGTGGTTTTGGCTAGGCTTGGCATCGAAATTGGTTTGCAATTTGACTGGGATTTGAGAGAGCTCGTGGATCTGAGAGGTTAACTCAGTAGACTAAACTGGTTATGTTTCGCGACAACAAAGGGAAAATAAAAGACAAAAGGCACTTAAGTGAATAATTTTTGCTAAGTGTTGGCGGAATAGGTCATTTTTGTTTCCCGCTTAAAGATTTTTGGGCTTAGCATTTATCAAGTGCTATTATAAAGTAACCAAAATCACGAACTCATCTATTATAGCAGTTCAGGAAAATGCGCTATCGTCTAGTGCTATCAATGTGGACTTTTTTTGTAGTGTAGGAGGATACATCACGCATGCATAACATCTTTGGTTTTCGTTGCCTATAAAAACTTTTGATCAAAATAACTTAAAATGTTCCCACATCACTCTCCATGGCTTCTTTTTGTAAACATCGGCTTTGATCTTCTCTGAATCAGATTTAAAACTCTTCATTTAATAAATCCCTTAATTCAAAAACCTAAATAAACAATATCAGAGCAAATTACGGATCCTTTGATGACAATGCACAAATGATATAAACATTGCTGGCCTTAGGTTAGGTTCGGTAGTTTACAACTCACAGCAAAATCATCATCATCAAAATCTAAATTTCTACATAGTGTTTTGAGGATTAAACCTTCTTCTTCCTTCTCTTCTGTAATAGGGAGTTTCATCCACTGTTCTCTTCACATACTCCATAAACGGTGATGGTGTTCTTGGAGATTCCTCATGGTATATTACTGCACCGCTTCTTCTTTCTGGTGTTCCCGGTCCTGCAGTTCCACTGTTTGTTGCAATTCTAGACCCTATCACTTTCATCGAGATGATCCCTGATATAGCCCACACCAAAACGCACCATAGTATCTTGAACAAAAAAGAGTATCCATCTTTAGACGAAGCTACTAGGGACTCGCCCGTCTCATAGGAGACATCAATTTCTACACTTTGGCCTGTAGAAAACATTTCATCACATGGTAAGTTGAAGAACCAGAGCCTAGTCTATAACCGGTGTAACTGTGCATATGCAACAAAGATCAGTAGCAGGATAAAGAATATCTCTTAGTGTGATCCTTTAGAAATCCAACTGATGCACAAGAAAGATAAATTGATATTACCATGAGTTGAGCCTTGGCTGATCGCTTTAGCTTGGCCAGATGCCACATTGACGGATAGGACACTTCTGTTTGATGTAACCCATTGACCAGAGACTTCATGATCAGCCCCTAAATCACATTGCAAGTTTCTTAGATTTGGCGAGAAATCTGTATTTTTTAACAGAATGCGCATTAAAATGCCTTTATCATGTAGATTTGATTTGACATTTTACCTGCTATGCTGAAATTTAACAAATTTCCAGTGTGAATGACCGGGTTTTGAGGAAAGATATGCGCCCCAACTGAAACCTGCAAAAGAAAATACCTGTGATATAGCCAATTGCGAAAATAATAACAGATGTATGCATACCTACATGACATAAAGTTATTTCTTTACAGAGAATTTTTATAAAGTTAGGTAACTACATTCATGATATTAGTCCTTACCAGAACGTAGTCTGATTTCCTGAGATTTTTGCCGCCAATGGAAACCCGAATGAGAGCTTTGCCATGTTTTATTCCCTTCATTATATACAGAATATAGATTGTACGTCAAAAATCCTAACTGACTTGAATAAACTATTTTTGTTTAAGTATCTTATATAAGCATGTATCAATTCATAGTAAGGATTAACGCACCTTAATGTAGGCACTTGGTTGGTCATTGACAGTCTTAATATACACAACATCCCGATGATTAGTTTCGGCATTGTATGTAATAACACCATGTGCTTCGAGAAAAGGGATTCCTTTCCAAAACAAACCAAAGATTAAAAAAGACAAATACACCAAAAAAATGAAGCATCCAAATAAAAGTATGACAGCATTACCTAAAGTGTCATAGTAATTTATTGGAAGTTCAAGTTCACCGCCGACAGCAAGATCTATCACGTGGAAAGGGATCCCCTCACTCTTCATTCTTATTTGAGCAACCTGACAGAATTATGTTACCAACAAAGTAGACTAATAGAAGATAAATGAAGCAAGAAATTAATAGAATAACTAATCGATTGGCTATAAACTAGAGCAGACAACGATCCTTTACAAACTGAAAGATAGTTAATATACAGACTTCCACATTCAAAATACCTCTGCAACCCTCACACAAGCAGCAATCTCAATCCTTCCACTTGTGCGGTCTTTGGCTTGAATACATGCAACATTGTTGCTATCTGTTGTTTTGACACTTCCACCATTAATTGATATGGTATCTCGTTCAAAATCAGCCGGAGAGCTACAGTCTTTCAATATGGAATAGACTCTATTGCCTCTGTGACTTTGGCCATCCCTATGCTTCTGTGGCTCTAGAGATGAAGGTAATAGACCAGATGATGTATAAAAAGGCGGAAGAACCCAAGTCATAGGAGCGCCAAGCGAAAGAGGGAGATCAGGCACAACAGATAAAATCATTGACGCTTCATATGTTCTAGATTCAGAGTACAAGCCAGGAGACACGAAATCACATGAGAAGGCAATTGTGATTCTGGTTTTGCCAGCTGATCTGTAAGAGAAAAGATAAGCTGCTCGTTAGAATTTCCTGAGTTGTCTAGCTTATGTGAATATGTTTGTGAGTCGTCAAAGTTTACTAATCTACATAAACCTTAGCTGAACAGAATACAAGAATACTAAGCTCAAGTTATTACGAACTGTGTCATTGCCTTCTAAGCTTGAGTAAGTAATTGTTCCAACAATGTTTAACGTGCAAGCTAATTGCACTAGCTGAGCCTACTTTAAAAAGCTGAATGATGCTTAGCATGATGATGCCTTCTAAGGATATTTTAGACTAGTGAAAAGTAACTTCTCTATTAGGATAAGTTTCAATGGCCAACCTGAAAATATTTAATAACCATGATTGGACAATGGTTTGCATCTTATTAATCTATAGAGTATAAATGCAAGAGCACATGCGATAATCTTAAGTTACCTTCCTTGGACGACATTGATAAAGCCAGCAGCATTCTCTTCCACATTGATGGATGATGCAATGAAAATTAACACCTTAACAAGAAAAACAGAGCTTTAAGCGTAAACATAGGAGTTGAAAAAAATAGATTACTATTTATACTGTAAGGGTGAACACTGAATTGGACCTTCTCATCTTCAATAGTCCACTTGTATGCGCTGCAGAGCTCATAAAAAGACAAAAGGTCTCCCTGATAATGTAACCAGGAATCAGATTTTTGCAAGTGAGCTCTCAAACGAATTAACCTAAGCAGTGAGTCATATCTGCCTTATGATTCTCACCTCAGGAAATAATGGGGACGTAGGCATTTCATGACCAACGGCCACAGTGTCACTTTGAGCCACCAGCATCGCAGCAGCAGGAAGTCCTACTTCAGCATTGCCAATTGCCTGACAAACTACAGTACCTTCACTCCCGTAAATCGTTGCATAGATTGTCTGATCACCAAAGAGAAAAGGTCAAAATGTCATATCTTTTGAGTCCACATCTTCCCATAAAGCCTAGCTGGAAATGATTTCATAGCCAAATTTTGTCCTGCTTTAAGTATTGAAAAGACAAGGTAGATTCGAAGCATTTTGCCCCTACCGTGTTGCCGGGTGATGTTGCGTATAGGCGTCCTGATTTTTCAACCTTTGCCACTTCGCTATCCACAGTGGTGTAGTCAACAGAAACATTCATGGTCGGGCCTCCTACAACAGTGAGCTATAAGTAGGAAAAAAAAATGCTGATCAGACAAAAAAAATCGTTTTGTGGACTAGACAGTGACCCAAATCTCAGAGATTAAAAGAGAGAGATATATATATTTCTATCATACCACATAAGAAGCACCGGGAACAAGAAATATTCCTTGTGGGTGAAGTCTTGGAGGGGAATAAACTTCGACTTTAATAGTTTGGCTAAGTACTTTATCTCCTGATTGTTGTCTTGCGCTGACCTATTAAATTTTTTTTTGCTTCAGATGTACCTAAATGTCCTAGTTCTAGAACAAAATCATAACAGCAATGAAAAAGTCAAGAAGTAAACTCACATATAGGGTTGTGATTCCCAGTCGTCTAGCAGCAATTTTAAAAGAGGAAGTTCCCACGTGTTCACCGACCGAAAGTGAATTATCATCAACAGTGACATGCTCCACGAGATCATCCTCAATATGCACCATAATGTCCATAAGTGGGTACTGCACTTATCAACAGTTTAGCAATCAATAACTTGTATGAACAGCTAATAAGAAATTAGTAATTAAGAGACTTTGTTGTACATTCTGTTGATCATTTTTATATTAAAAAATCAGATATACTAGATTGGTGTAGGCGTGTAGCTAGATAGACAATGCTTATTTCAAAACATGTTAGAGCAAGAAAAACAAGAACATGTGAGTATCTACAAGAAATTCGTCTTAAACCTGGGAAGAATCAAAGGTCATCCCATCGTCAATGCCAGTCAAGAGATCAATGGAGTGTGAACTTCCTTCCTGGCACATTCAAATTAGGCATGAGAAATACCATACTAGAGATCACAGAAAGCAATGTAGAACCAAAAACACATGGGAAGGGAATTATACAATACTAAAGAAAGAGATAAGTCTGCTAAACATACCATTATACTTGTCTCATCCCCAGATGCAATCTTTATCCAGTTCACATCTGCAACTTTAATCTGTATAATAAAAATTGCATGAAAGATTAGACTAGACTAAAATCAAGAGTGACAACCCACACACTGATCTCCACAGAACAGGCCGTAAAATATACTCCTGTCAGTCATAGTCATGTTCGTCGTACATTAACAAATCAATAAAATCCCACAAGTCTCCAGAATCAAATTATCATGTTTAGAGCACAAACTTACCAACGCAAGAGCTGAAAGTCGAGGAGAAACCCCAATGTCGTATACTGTCACGAGTGTAGTCCCCAACCCTTTTGGAGATAGCATCATTTGCGAGCATTGCAGGCCAGATGGGGGTCGAATAACTTCTGCTACACGAGAATTATTCACAACTGCTTCCCACAAACAGCTCCCTCCAGTCATTGACAAATTTACCTCCGGGTGAAAAACTATTGAATTAGTATTACAGACCTAGTTGTGGTGCTCTCAAATTATGTAGAACCAGAGACAAAAAAAAAAATGGGGAAATGCAAATAATCATTTCAAAGTTCAAACCATCCATGCTTCCAATGTAAGCATCAAATTATCGATCTATTGTTTGCCAATTTTTAATTGGAAACGCTTGCTAATGAGTAGGATTTACCTTGGCATTAGGATTGAAAAAGACCAGGTTGAACTCTGGTGTGACTCTGAGTGTGGAAACCAACTGCATATTCAACCAATTTACAGAAATAAGAAACAACTACAGTCGTATCTGAGATAGTAACAAGGTAATTCAGATAACTGAAGGAAAGTCTAATGGAGCCGTAAGCGTTGATGATTAAGAAATGTGGGAGTAATGAATAAAGCTATTACAATTAGTCTTCCAAAATGCATACCTGTAAGCGTACAGCATCAGTGAGAGTACTTTGAGAACCTTGTGGAAGCGGAGTTGAGTATGAATAATCAATACCAGAAACGGTGGCTCGGACAGTGCACTATCAAAACAGTATATGGTATATAGTAAAAGATAGATAAATTAACGATGGAAGAATGAAATAATGACGAGGGAATTGGTTTAATATATTTACCAATCCTGATTCGTTGCGAAGAGCCAGAAATCTCTCCCAGCTAGACTTTGTCATTTTTGAGTTATAATCATCGTCCCAGTATGCCAAATTGTTGCAACTGGTCAGTTCCCACCTGAGAGAAAGAGTTGAGGAGTTTGAAAAAGCTTCTCCAAACTCGCTAATACCAACAGCAGCCACACGAATTATCTGCCCATTTGCCACAGTCACAGGAGTTACACGAAGTCGTCCTGGTGCCCTGTCAGCTTGACTAGCAGCTCTAATCACATCAAGCTTGTTAACTGTAAAATGACATGTACAACCTCATGTCATGAGCAAATCATGGCATACAACAATTGAGGTAAATAACCTCTAGAGAAACTCTTGAAAGATCTAACCTATGGAATTGGAGATATTGAACATACCAGGTTCATCAACAATGAGCACAACAGAGGATGGGAAGCTGCAATGAACAGACAATAAAGCTTCTGCAACTGCAGGTACAGGATGGTCCATACCCACCAGATACCCACGCAAGAAGACCAGTTTCTGGATGAGCAGGGATGAGGTGACAGTGTCATCTTCACTTTAGATATAAAAGGTAATACCAACATATATAAATTAATCACATAGAATGTCTGCAACTTACATAGGAGCCAAGCTTCTGGCACGAAATTCTATATATGTTAGCATGGCGGTCAAACTCATGATGCACGTTAACTCTGCTTGTAAGATCCTCCTCATCTTCATACAATGTCTTCACAGTCTCGGTGAACTCAACATTGTCATCCCACCTTTCAGGTCCCCCCAGAAGCATAACGTCAACATATGTCCCAGGTACAAGATATAGCTTACTAACACCAAAATCAGTTTCTTCTTGTGCCTTATCAAACAAATATCCACCGTGATGATTCCCGTCGCTATCTTGTCTGACAGAAAGTGGCAGATAGGCCCCGATACTTAAAGTTGCTTTCAAATCTATTGATTCACTCAACGACTTATCAAAATAATGGAACTCTTTTGCCACAGTTGCTTGGAGTACTGTGCGGCCAGGAGATGAAGTATATATAGAAGCCCGCGAACAAGGAGGGCTGGAGTCCATGCTTCTTAGTTCGTCCCACATCATCATCTCAGATGTCGCATTAACAATAACAAAAGAGTCACTCCCCGTCTTCCACTTTATCAATGAATTAAAAGCATCACATCTAGAGAACGAGGCACCTGATATATATAGGATATCCAAGTTAGCAATATTAAAGAAAATAAAGCAAACCCAGAAAACAGAGATGATATATAAACAGCAGGTGTGATAAAAAAAAACAGGTTCCGGTTATAACCATTTGAAGCCTTCATTGTGACAGCAGCTTTCAGGTGTGATCCAACAACTGTCTCTACTGGGAAGTTTTGCAACATAACCATAGAGGATGGAATGGAAACTTCAACGATAACCTATGGATAACATAATAATCAGTTGAAGCCCCACAATTTAAAGTAGAGCCATAGCATGATAAGTCACAAAAGAGTTTGAGCCTTTAAAATAAATATATTATCAACTAATGGATAATATGCATTAAAGCAATGTACCTCATCAAAATTTTGTGAATCAAAAGTTGACACCACCTTTACAGTGGCTATTCCAGGCCTCTTTGCCTGGATAATTCCATAAGCTGACACCGAAAAAATGCTCATATCTGAAGTAAACCACTTGTAGTCACTCGATGCTTTTGCACAACCTACATCGAGGAGAACAATCATCAAGTCACCATGGTTTTTCAAACTATTAAAGAATAGGTCACGAGAACCATAGATTGGGAACTAACCTCCTGTAACAATTAGCTCCATCTCCTGATAAACAGCAGGGGTCCAAGGGAGTAGAATCTTAGGTGTGTCATCTTTACTGTTCAATGTGAACTGCACTTTCTCACAAACCATAATTTCTTGGACAATTTTGAGAACCTGCTAGAGACGAAGTTGTCAAACTTGCAGTACCAACAAATGGAACGAGACAAAAGGGTTTCCAAAGATATGTAATTTTCTCACTTCTTTTGATTCCTGATGCCCACTGAAGTAAGTCAATGTAGCTGTTAGCTCTCCTAACCCTGGTGACATTGCGTTCAAAATTCTAGAATTTTGCTGACCATATTCAGAGGAAAGTTCATCTGGCAGTGAGAAGATTTTCCAATAATGTGATTCTTTTCCATACAGTTTTATGTCATCCGTCTGCAATCAACACAAAGGAAATTATTATGTTGAACATAACTGCAATATTATCTACAATAAATCATCTGGACATAACTCGGCAAAGGAAAGAGAAACTTAAAAGCAAACAAATGAACAGCAGTGAAAAAAGAAACAGCCAAAAAAGACATGTCACCAGCAGTTTCCTCTCCAGTATAAAGAGACTCATGACCAAAGACAAGCTTATGGACGATTGATTGACAACCAAAAGATTTAAGAAACTATTCACCACGTCCTATAGATAGAAAATACAGAGGCAAGGTAATATTGTCACACAAAGAAACTGATACAAACTACATGTGGGCATGCAAAAAGGTATAAAAATGAAGAGAAATACCTCAGTTATATAGATTTCATGTGCATCAGGTCTTCCAGAGAAAATCTTCATTTGAATTAGATATTGACGACCAGACACCACATACCAATGCATAGATGATGGAAAAGGTTTCGATTCTGTAATAAGATCCCCTGACATTGACCAAGGTGATATGTACAAGATAAGAGTATCTGGAGTGACAACATTAATAGATGATCCTTGAATGTGGCCAGCGACCCGGGTATCCTCAACAACAACAGTTGTTAACCCCAAGCTTAACCCTTTAGTCAGACCTATCAAAGAATCCACTTGAGCAACAGAAGTGTTCAACACAGACCATCTATGATGTGGTGATGGTAGATGCACGGCTGCAAATAAAATAAACAATAGACCAATCAAGAACGGGATTGGAAAGCAACATAACATAGCATGTCACACTCGAGCTACAGTTACAAGTATTTAAAATATGAATTAACGCCACTAAAAAACCATCCTAAAGAGAATAATTCTGCCAGTTTAATATTAAAATGTACTGAGGATGCTCTGTACATTGTTTCCATTTGACATATGTATCAAAAAACCTCAGCTTTAAACACACAACTCAAACATTGCTAAATATCAAATTAATCTCAAAGATGCAGACAAACCTTGAGGAACATTTTCACGCATGACCTTTAACGTGTAACCAAAAGAAGCTCCCATCAGGACATAGACTGGTGAACGAGGTTCAAGAGACATGGCCTCTGCCACCGTTAGTACTATTTCATCGGATATATGGGTCAGAGGATCCTCAAGCAGATGTACTGAAACCTTCTCATGTCCAATTTTGGTTCCCTTCACGACAAACAAATCTGCAAATACACCCTGCATTTACTATGGCACATTAAATCTCTCATCATCAACTTTTTAGATTCGGTAATTCACACTCAACAATAGATATACATACACTATCTGCAAGCTTTTTCTGGATATCCAAGTAGCCACACAGTCCTCCACAGTCAGTCAACGGAGATTCCTTCAAAGGCACATGAGCAAGGTGATGCGTTGATCCACCACTTTCAGGCATCAGCTTCCACATGAATTGTAGACCCACCAGTGAGGAGAATTCGTTTTCTGCAGATAGATTTCAGAAAAATCAAAATCACAACACAAACTGAAGAAATAGGTGCATTATATCAGAACTTTGGGCTATACACTTGTAACTCTTAAGAATGTGTATGATAAACAAAATCCAATTATCAAGCACTAACCTTCATTATCAAAAGCGCGGACTCTAAGCAAGGAAAGTCCATCAAGATCAAGCTTGATAGAATTATGAAAAATCTGAATCCGTGAGAAGTTGTCAATAAACACCTTGCAGCGAATCACCATCCCGGTCTGTATATCAGTGCCATAAACTGCAGTCTCCTTTCTACCACTATACGGAGAAATCGATCTCAGACGCGCGCTGGTTGAGCAACGACTGCTCGAATTAAACTCAGGTATAACTGAGAGAATGTCATGATGATCCCATGACCTGCAAATTTAAACAAAAAAAAAATCAGATTTGTTATCACAGTTTAACAAATATCTAACAAAAATCAGCTAAGTACCATTTGAAGCAGCCATCACTTCCTTGAAGGCGATAATCAACTGGGTTCTTCATCTTCGGAGGTAAGAGTATGTTAACATCGGTAATGTGTGGACCAGAACCTAATTGCGATGAAATTTCTCCAGCCGATAGCAAGAGAAGGAGAAAGAAGAAGCAGAACGAGAAACGAACCATTTTTTTGTTCTTTGTTTTGCTACATCAACGCAAACAAAGGAGAGTAGATTGAAGAAGTAGAGTAGTAGCTTTTTAGAGTGAAGAGTGACCGTGAAATCTAAGAGAGCTTGAAGATGGATGAGATTGAAACCCTAAAACAAGGGTTTTTAGAGGGGTTTATGGAAAGGGGGAAGAAAATTGAGGGAAACGATGATGACGTGGCTGAATTTTGTTGGTGGTGAGGGCAGATTCGATGTCGTTTTAGCGTTTTCCTGGATTCTGCAAAGAGGAGAGTGTTGTTCTTCACGCGCCGATGAGATTTTATTTTTCTTCTTGGCTTATGGGAACTTAAAAAAGCTTTTAAAAATTTTTTTGAGTCTTTAAAAGCTTGGTCCCTAGATTTTTACATTTTTCAAAAATTCAGTATAAAGATTTTACTTAGACGCAATTAGAGACTCTGATTGGTGACACAAAAATATTACAAAAAAATTTGATGGTACAAGATAACAAAAAAATTCACCAGGTCCACCACCGTACCTTCCACCTCCTCCCATACCGCAACCACCTCTGTTGTAACCACCGCCTCCTCCTCCATAACAACCATAGTATCCAAGTGCTGGTTCTTGTGACAACAGAACCACAAGTGTATCTCGCATGCGCAAAGTCAAGTTGAAAATAAGAATAATCTAGAATCGACGCGTGTCAAGAGCTGATTGGACGATGAGAAGAAGGCCGTTAGAAGCAGCTGCTACTTGAGGACGCGTGATTCATCTCTTTCATTTTATCGAATAATTGTAATTTCTTAAGTTTTCCAGAATTCTTGTAAACGCTAGGTTTCTCTCATCTTGAGAGCTAGCTTGTTGATCGTTTTGGTGTTTTCTATGAACATCAGATCGATTTGTTTGGATTTTGGATTGTTAATCGGAGATTCGATTTGTTCTACTTGATTCTGTGAAGTTTACTGTATTAAAGGTATCAGAGATGTGTCTTCCTCGGAAAACATGGCTATAACGAGATCGCAAGATGGTGAACCGAAAGGGAAGGAAGGTGGAAGAAACAGAGGATCCGATGGAGTCGCGGCTTTCGCGATTGGAGGCGTTGGTAGCTAAACAACATAAGGCGATGATGAAGCATATGGCCGAATTGTTTGGTGCGATGAGTAGATCTACAGCTACTAAACTTTCAAAGGATCAATCAAAGTTAGATCAGAGTACACCGCAATCTTCTACGTCGATGGAGGAAAGATCGGGTTACTCAGATCATCGCAGGGAGATGCGTACTAAAATGGTGAGACCTGAAACTAATCAAGGCTATGGAAATCTTACGCGGTTGGGGAAGATCGATTTGATGGATCGATGATTAAGGAGTGGTTGTTTAAGGTTGAAGAGTTTTTTTGGTATTGATGGAACTCTGGAGGATATGAAGGTCAAAATGGCTGCAATTCACTTTGATAATCACGCTGCTACATGGCATCAATCGTTTATCCAGTCTGCTCTGGGACTTGAGGTGTTGTATGATTGGAGAGGATATGTGAAACTTTTGAAGGAGAGATTTGAGGATGTGTGTGATGATCCCATGGCAGAATTAAAACAATTACATGAAACAAGAGGAATTGTGGAATACCATCAGAAGTTTGAATTGATTAAGACCCGGGTTAATCTCTCTGAGGAATACTTGGTGAGTGTGTATTTGGCAGGTTTGAGATTGGACACTCAGATGCATGTAAGAATGTTCCAACCTCAAACTGTGAGGCATTGCTTATTCTTGGGAAGGATGTATGCAAAAGCTCACCCACCGAAGCTTGCTTCCTCTACTTGGACACCTTGGACTGATAATGTGGCTGGTTTTCCTAAAAATACTAAGGTGATGACTTCAAGATCAGATCAGTATAATAAGGGCTCTTTTAAACTTGTTAATCAATAGCCAAAGAAGATTTCATAGCAGGAGATGAGTGACAGAAGGGCAAATGGGACTTTGTTATTTTTGTGATGAGAAATATACTCCAGAACATTATTTGGTTCACAGGAAGACTCAGTTATTTTGTATGGATGTTGATGATGAGTTTGAAGATGTAGTGGAAGAATTGTTGAATGAGGAGGATCAGACCATACCTCAAATATCTATTAATGCAGTGTCTGGTATTTCAGGTTACAGGACAATGAGAGTGAAAGGAACACATGATAAAAGAGTTTTGTTCATTCGTATTGATTCTGGTTCAACGCACAACTTTATTGATTTCATTGTTGCAGCTAAGTTGGGGTGTATGATTGATTATGTGGGGTTGACTTGTGTTTCTGTAGCTGATGGAAGAAAGTTGCGAGTGGATGGCAAAATCACTGATTTTACATGGAAATTACAGACTACAGCGTTCACATCTGATATCTTACTAATACCATTAAAGGGCATTGACATGGTGTTAGGTGTGCAATGGTTGGAGACTTTGGGTCGTATATCGTGGGAGTTTAAGAGATTAGAGATGGGATTCAAGATTAATAACCAAAAGTGTTATTACATGGTCTTAAAGAAGATTATGTTCTGGAAGTTAAAGCTCAGAAGTTGCAGAAGCTGCAAGAAAATCGTATTCAACTTGCTATGTTGTGTGTACAAGACTTTCAAGAAGAAGAAGGACAATAAATTTGTTCACTCAATACATTAGCATGTGAAGTAGGAGGAGAATCTGGTGTGGAAAGGATTGTAGATGACTTTCCTGGCATTTTTGAGGAACCAACTGACTTACCTCCGTTTAGAGCACAACATGACCACAAGATCAAATTGTTTGAGGGCTCTAATCCGGTAAATCAGAGACCCTATAGGTATGCGGTTCATCAAAAGAATAAGATAGCTAAGATTGTGGAGGATATGCTTAACGGTGGAACAATTCAAATTAGTTCTAGTCCTTATGCTTCCCAAGTGGTGTTGGTTAAGAAGAAAGATGGGACATGAAGATTATGTGTGGATTACAGGGAGTTAAATGGGATGATTGTGAAAGACATGTTTCCTATTCCTCTAATAGAAGATTTAATGGATGAGTTAGGTGGTTCAAAGGTGTATTCTAAGATCGCTCTTTGAGCTGGGTACCATCAGGTGCGTATCGACCCTTTGGATATACACAAGACTGCTTTTAAGACCCATAGTGGCCATTATGAGTATTTGGTTATGCCTTTCGGCCATACTATTGCTCCAACAACTTTTCAGAGTCTTATGAATTCTGTTTTCAAGGCATTTCTGAGGAAGTTTGTGCTAGTTTTCTTTGATGACATCCTCATCTATAGTTCATCATTGCAAGAACATGTTCAACATCTTCAGAGTGTTTTTGAGTTAATGCAGCAAAACCAGTTGTTTGCAAAGAGGAGTAAGTGTGCCTTTGCTGTCAATAAGGTGGAGTATTTGGGGCAGTTTATTAGTGTAGAGGAAATAGCTACAGACCCTGCTAAGATACATGCAGTGAGGGAGTGGCCTATATTGGTTAATCGTAAGCAACTTCGTGGATTCTTGGGTTTGGTTGGCTATTACATGAGATTTGTTAAAGGTTTTGGTATTATTGCAGGCCCACGTCATGCATTAACCAAAACTGATGCTTTTGTGTGGACTGTAGTAGCCCAAAAAGCATTTGAAAAGCTCAAAGATGCCTTGTGCAATGCCCCAGTACTAGCCTTACCAATGTTTGATAAACAGTTTGTTGTTGAGACTAATGCATGTGGGCAGGGAATTTGTGATGTGTTGATGCAGGAAGGGCATCCTCTCGCTTACATTAACCGTCAATTAAAGGGTAAGCAGTGATAACATCGTATTTTAGCCCACTTTTACTACTCCCTCCGTTTTCGAATAGTTGTCGTTTTAGAGAAATTTTTTTGTTTTTAATTAGTTGTCGTTTTCAGTTTTCGATGCAAAATTTATTGCTTTTTTATTTTTTATATTTATTTTTATTATGCAACTTGATTTACTATTGGTTAAATTATGTTTAGGTAGATAATTAATGATATTTTTATATTGAAAAACTAACAACATTAATAGTTTCTTAATTTGTGTGCATATAGTTAAAACGACAACTATTCAAAAACGGAGGGAGTATGTTTTATTTAGCTTTTTCACAGAGAAAACAGGAGATATTGGAGATTTCAAGGATGTTTTCAAGTATTTATGCTTCAAGGATCAATGATGTGTTTTCAAGCAAAAAGGAGTAAAAGACGATCAAATCCCGTTTCAAGACAGTTTCTGTACATCAGAAGTATGGCGTCCGTTAGAGGTCTTCCCGATTACCAAATCAAGAGATCTCGGTGGATATGGAAATATAGGAGAGTCAAGATTCACCTCAAAGTCGAATCGGAGCTTTCCAACAAGCCAATCGGAAGTTATGTCCTGAAGAGTGAAGACATGTCCTGGACCGGCCAAACAGGCTCGCGTCCGGACTGGCGCCTCTTGGAGCCCCCGGTCGTGAGTGCCCGTGCCCAAGCTTCTCTTCACACTTCACCCCGGTCATCACACGTCGTGCCCTGTCCAGAAACTCGAGCCTCACTTAACCTAATTCATGGGAAATGACGGTTTTACCCCTTGACCTAATCGAAGCCTATAAATACCGAGACAAGTTGAAGAAACCCTATGGCCTCTTCACAGCTCTCTCACCGCCTCCTAAACCTAGATCTCGCAACCTCCATCGACAAGACTCTCAGCTCTCCAAGATCCACCTCGTCGAAGCTCTTGCATCCCGAAGAAGTCGTCCTTTGAAGCTCTCCTCTTTGTTCTTCATTGTTTTCTCTTCTACTCTTTCTTCTTCTCTTTCTTTCAAGACTTTTGGGGAGACAAGTTATCTTCTGTGACACTAGAGAAGTTTCCTTTGAACCCCCTCTGTTTATTCATATTCGTTTATTATGCTTTTCTACTTCATCTCCATGTCGTTTCTTAGCATCATGAGCGAGTAGTTTTCTTTGTTGGGTTTTATGGGGTGATTCAAAGGGGATTCATGGTTAAAATCATATTAGGTTTATAGATCCGTTTATTTCGTTCATACTTAGATTCTTTTGGGACATCTTTTATTTAATGCATGTGTTTGGATTGATCACCAAACGCTGATCCAAGAGGTTATTGTTGGTGTCGGATCCCGCACCAGAAGTACGAGACCAACCAAAGATTGCCACGTAGTCAAAATAATGGCCCATAAAGGATGAAGCCCATTAGACCCATGAGCCGAAGGGACTGTCGAAGTGGTTGTCACCATTTCGATAATCCGAAGTGACTGCACTGTGACACGAGTTCGGTGTAGAAGACACGGGTAAGTCGGTTCAAAGGCGCTTGGGCCAAAGGAGGCGAGGCCCATGAAGATCAGAGTCAACTCAAATTCAAACGTTGAGCATTAAAGTCGAAGAATCAAAACGGACACATTTAAGAAGGAATAATTGTACTTAATTGCTCATTTTAAATGTCGTTTATCTATGTATAAATATAGAGGCCAATGGCCATGTAAAGGGATCTTCTTCTCAAGAGAAAAATAATATAGCAATTTTCGTTTCAATTTATAAGTTTTTACGCATTCATTTTTGTCCCTCAAGAATTATCTTTCCCACTTAACAAAATACTTGAGTGTGTGAATCCGACATCCACATTTTGGCGCCGCCTGTGGGGATATCAGGATTCTTGAGTGGTCAGATTTCTTCTTTTCTACATTTCCGAAATAAGCGACAATGTCCGGAGGAGACGCCGTTGAGACATCATTGGCCGAAACCCTCAAAGCTATGCAGCAAACCATGTCGGACATATCACAAAAGTTCTCGGATGTGGAGAAGGCCGTCGATACGTTGCAAACATCCCAGGTATCTCTTAGTCAAAACGTCAATACTATACAAACTCGTGTTCGCTCTTTAAGTGCAGGAAACCCGGTGGGAATCCGAAGAGGGATATTCAACTCGCCAAGCTCCGCTGCACGAAATGAAACCAGCAGACAAACAACCCCCAGTGCTATTAATAACGTAGCTCAGACGTTGGAGGAAGAGACGCAGCTCGGGGATGAAGAACAACTTGCAGCTCAGTATGAGCAGGAGAACCTCGACCAGTTCGAGACCATGAGGAAGGTTAGCCAGGAATTAAAAGAAATGAAATCAAAATTTCATCAAGCTACAAGTTCAGAGCCAGACATCAATCGAGTCATTGAAGAAGCTAGGCGAACACCTTTCATCCCGCGAATCGCGAGTTTAAGGATCAAAGATTCCCGGAAGCTCAAGTTGGACCCTTACAGCGGATTGGAGGATCCAAAAAACTATCTCGCAGCTTTTCTGATCGCTGCTGGAAGAGTCGAATTGGATGAAGCTGATGAGGATGCAGGCTATTGCAAGCTGTTTTCGGAGAATCTATGTGGCCAAGCTCTAATGTGGTTCACCCAATTAGAGCCGGGTTCGATCAGCAATTTCGACGAACTGTCAGCCGTGTTCTTAAAGCAATACTCTATCCTTATGGATAAAAGCGTTTCGGATGCCGATCTTTGGAACTTGACGCAAGGATCTAATGAGTCACTTCGAGTTTTCATCACCAAATTCAAAGGAGTGCTATCAAAACTCCCAAGAATCTCACAGCAATCAGCTTTATCTGCCCTACGAAAAGGATTGCGACATGATTCAAGGTTTAAAGAAGACTTAATACTTCATAAACCAGATACAATTCAGGATGCACTCTTTCGTGCAAACAATTGGATGGAGGTAGAAGACGAAAAAGAAAGTTTTGCCAAACGGAATAAACAAGAAAAGCCGGCAGTCACCGTCCCTACCAAGAAGTTCGAGCCTAAAGAGAGCAAAGGACCAAGGAAGTTTGGGTCACAACCCTTCAACAATTCCGTCGGGAGGCAATTCCAAGGGAAAGGAAGATCAAACACTTGGGTCCGTGATGAAAGTCTATATTGCGACATTCATAAAGTAACCGGACATTTAACCAAGGATTGCAGCGTTCTTAAAAAGCACCTCGCAGAGCTTTGGGCTAGTGGTGATCTTTCTAAATTCGATATAAAAGATTTTGTGAAGGAATACCACGAAGCAAAGGAAAACTCCAAAGATCAAGATTCCAAAAGACCAAGGTTTTCCAACGAGGAAGAACCAAGGAGTTCGAAGGGCAAGATCAATGTGATTCTAGGAGGTTCCAGATTTTGCGGAGATTCAATAAGTTCCATCAAAAAGCATAGGCGAAATGTCTTACTCAAAGCAAGCTTGAGCGAAGAAATTGATTTTCAAGGTGCCCCAATATCATTTAACGAAGAAGAAACGCAGCATCTCGAAAGACCGCATGATGATGCTCTAGTTATTACTCTTGATGTCGCTAACTTCGAAGTATCAAGGATCCTTATAGATACAGGCAGTTCGGTCGACTTGATCTTTTTAAGTACTCTAGAAAAAATGGGAATCAGCCGAGGAGACATAGTAGGACCTCCGTCTCCATTAGTTGCATTCACTAGCGAATCAGCCATGTCTCTCGGGACAATCAAGCTACCGGTCCTTGCCAAAAAAGTATCGAAAATTGTGGACTTCGTCGTCTTCGATAAGCCCGCAGCTTACAACATCATCCTTGGGACTCCCTGGATTTATCGAATGAAAGCAGTTCCCTCTACATACCATTAATGTATCAAATTTCCAACATCAAATGGGGTGGAAACAATTCGGGGAGATCAAGAAGCTTCGCGAACATGCTACTTAGCTAGCCACCGTATGAAGATTCAATAGCAATTAACGAAGCCCGCGAAAGAAGGACTAAAAACAAAATTCCCTAGTGGGCAGAAGAAAGAGGATGTAGTAGTCGAAGTGGCACTGGAAGAAGACAAGCCGGACCGGAAAATTAGAATTGGAGCAACTTTGACTGGCCAAATAAAAGAAGCTTTGATCGAACTCTTAAAGAAAAACAAAGCATCATTTGCATGGTCAGCAGCGGACATGCCGGGTATAAATCCGAGTATAATTTGTCATGAACTAAACGTAGATCCAAGCTTCAAACCGGTGAAACAAAAAAGAAGAAAGCTTGGAGTGGAGCGGGCAAAAATAGTAAACGACGAAGTGGATAAACTCTTGAAGATAGGGTCCATAAGAGAAGTGCAATATCCGGAGTGGGTAGCAAACACTGTCGTTGTCAAGAAAAAGAATGGGAAAGATAGGGTTTGCATCGACTTTACAGACCTAAATAAAGCATGTCCCAAAGATAGTTTCCCGCTCCCGCATATAGATCGACTTGTAGAGTCCACCGCTGGAAATGAGCTGTTAACGTTCATGGGCGGTGCAAGTCAATCCGGACGTTTGGCGAAATGGGCGGTGGAATTAAGCGAGTACGACATAGAGTTTAAAAGCCGGATCAGTATGAAGGCTCAGGTCTTAGCAGACTTCCTGACCGAACTACCAATACCTGGGACGATAGATCAACCGGAGAACCAAACTTGGAAATTACACGTAGATGGGTCATCAACAAAGCAAGGATCCGGAGTGGGAATTAGGTTGGAATCTCCGACATCAGAAATTCTAGAACAATCATTCCGATTGTTATTCAATGCCTCCAACAACGAGGCAGAATACGAAGCCCTTATTGCCGGACTTCGCCTAGCACAAGGAGTTGGAGCTAAGGAAATATTGGCTTATTGCGATTCGCAATTAGTAGTTAACCAATTTAATGGAGACTATGAAGCCAAAGATTCAAGAATGGAAGCTTACCTCGAAGTGGTGAAGGATCTATCTAAAAATTTCTCGAAATTCGAGTTAATCCGCATACCTCGGGGAGAGAATACAACTGCAGATGCACTTGCCGCTTTGGCGTCAACATCAGATCCTGAGTTAAAGAGAGTTATTCCAGTAGAATGCATCTCGGAGCGAAGCATTCAAGACAACAAGGAAACCCTCGTCGTTACAAGGTCTCGAGCAGCGGCACGCGACCGTGGCGAACCAGAGATCGAACCGCCACCCAAACGAAGAAAGTCAAAAGGATCAAATACATCTAACAAGGAACCCGTTGTCTTAGCTGAAGAAATGATTCCAGAAACGATGTTAGAAACCGAGCCATTACTCGAGGAAAATATCCTTGAACCAAACGAACATCCCGAACCAGAGCCGCGGATATTTCACAAAGTTGATCAAATTCCGGCTAAAGACTGGGGGGCTGACTGGAGGGAGCCAATAAAGCACTACATCACGACAGGCGAGCTCCCAAAGAATAAATGGCAGGCCAGGAAAATGAAAGTCGTTAGCGCGAAATTTTGCCTATCAAAAGATGCGTTATATAGGCGAGGTGTTAGTGACCCTTACCTATTATGCATTTTTGGGCCCGAAGTCGAAATCGTCATGAGCGAAGTGCATGAAGGATTATGTGGGAGTCATTCATCAGGAAGAGCTATGGCTTTTAAAGTTAAAAGAATGGGGTATTTTTGGCCCACTATGATCACAGATTGTGTTAAGTTCGCCCAAAGGTGCAAGCGTTGCCAACTCCATGCACCATTGATCCATCAACCGTCGGAATTATTCTCCTCCATTTCCGCCCCATACCCGTTTATGAGGTGGTCAATGGACATCATTGGGCCATTGCACAAATCAACTCGAGGTGTACAGTACCTTTTAGTCCTTACGGATTACTTTTCAAAATGGATCGAAGCTGAGGCGTATGTCGGTATCAAGGATTCGGCGGTGCAGACCTTTATTTGGAAAAACATTATATGTCGACATGGAGTTCCATACGAAATAGTCACTGATAATGGACCGCAATTCATTTCACACGAGTTTGATGCCTTTTGTGCGGACTGGGGAATCAAAGTTAGTTATTCTACTCCACGATATCCGCAAGGAAACGGTCAAGCCGAAACCGCGAACAAGACGATATTAAGCAATCTCAAGAAACGTTTAAGTCATCTAAAGGGAGGATGGTATGAAGAACTCCAACCCGTCCTGTGGGCTTATCGTACAACCCCTAGGCGACCTACAGGAGAAACTCCATTCTCTTTGGTTTATGGCATGGAAGCGGTAGTACCAGCTGAACTCAATGTGCCCGGACTTCGTCGAATAGAAGCACCGTTAAATGAGGAAGAAAATTCAGCAATGCTTAAAGATTCTCTAGACACCATAAATGAAAGGCGTGATCAAGCTCTAATTCGGATCCAGAATTACCAACAGGCAGCATCACGGTATTACAATTCAAAGGTTAAAAGTAGGCCGTTCTTCGTGGGAGATTACGTATTAAGACGCGTCTTTGACAACAAAAAAGAAGAAGGTGCTGGAAAACTTGGTATTAATTGGGAGGGACCTTACATTATTACCGAGGTGGTTCGAAACGGCGTTTATAGGTTAAAAGACCTAGAAGACAATCCAGTCAAGCGACCTTGGAATGTGATCAACTTAAAGAAGTTTTATGTTTAAAAGCTACATGCATTGTTTATGTACATGAACTACGATTTGGCTTGATCCCGAAATGGGTACGTAGGCAGCTCGAAAACGAGTTCAGCTATTAATAAAATTTTTGTTTTATTTCTTTATTAAAGGAAAAAGGTTCGGCTATGCGAACATACAAGAGATTGGAAATAAAGCGTTTATAAAAAAAAAGAAGACGGAGTGTCCCTCATTGTACACTTCGAACTACGAAATCCTCGTTGACGAGCAGAACACTTCAATTCCTTGACCAGCAAGATCGAGGATTGACATCATGCAGTCCGGAATTCGAGCAAAGTCAGAAATTCCAAGCTTAATCCACTCTCCGGGGTGAGATTCAAGGATGTGAAGATTTCTTGACACCGTAGTAAGCCTGCGTTGCATCCGGTTAATCCTCTTCCGGAGCCTCCTCTTTTCCGACATAAGCTTCCGGCGTTGAAGTTCAAGTGCCTCTATGAACGCCATCGCTGTTCCTTGGTCTCTGATTGGGAGATCCCTGATCAAAGCACATGGGGCTCGGATCTGAGATCTCGAGAAGCCGCGAAGTGGAGAAGGCTGCCTGTTTGGCTCATTTTGAACATCTTCATTCATCATTCCGATTCTGGAGAAGTCAGGCATAGATTCTGAACAGCGAAGATTGAACTCCATACCTGCTAAAATGAAAAGAAGAGTGAGAAGTAAAGAGAAATTGAACCTATAATTTATAGGAACCCCATATCCTTAGCAAGCTGCGGATTTTATCCAAGGAATGGAGTGATTCGCGGAGAGATTCATGCCCTCGAACGGATCATGCATTAAAAGACGCATCTCCAAGAATATTTGGAAAGAAAGGAAAGTAGCAAATATTTCCATAAATAAAAAGGGGCCGAAGCCCATTACGAGTTTTTAAAAAAAAAAGAAAAGAAGTGAAGAAATTAAAGAACATTTATGGGAGAGGCTCAGGAACAGGCTCCTTCATTGCCGGTTTAGTCTTCGAAGTGGACGCCTTGTTTGTGGCATCCACTTCGGAACGATCCCGAATGCGTTTCCGGCAGTTGCTGGCCTCCTCCTCCAAGTCCTCTTCCTCTTCACTATCGGATGGAACGGCGAAGACTGGGGCGTTCACGGGACCCGGGACTCCTCTAGCACGGAGATACATCCGAAGCATCTTCGGGATCTCAGCAACGGAATCGAAGTTCCGCCACTCCCATTGAAAGGGATCACTCTCCAAAGCCCGTATCTTCCTCTCCACCCGAGCAATGCGAGCCTCGAGTGTTTGCCTTTTGAGACCCAGCCGCTGCCTCTCTTCACATAAGCGACGGTGCTTGTCGGCGACCTAGCATAAAGATGAGTGAATAAAATGAAGCAAAAAGTTTTTGAGTCAAAAACTTTAAATATTTACCTTGTCGATGAAGTCGCAAGCCTCTTTCTTCTCCTTTGAAGGGAAGTGAAAGACGGCGTGAGGAAAGAGAACGCCGGCCGGTTCAAATCCGTCGCCGGACAAGAAAAGTGGGCTGCCGGGATTGATGGGGGCTACTCCTTCGTTTTCCATTCTTAAAGTATTTCTCAAGTAAGATTCTAAAGCCATGCTTAAATAAAGCTTAGAAGTATGTAAGCCTTTATTTATAATGATTTAGGGTTTGTCTTGGAACCATAAACCTAATAATGGTAGTGTGTCCGAGTGGTTTAAACCATTTTTGGAAATCAAGAAAAAAAGCACTTTTTGCATTAAAGACGAGCCGTTTTCCTTACTTATAAGAAGGGAAAGCGCAACCGTCGCATTAACTACAAAAGTTTCTAAGGCCCAAGCCCAGTAAGTTTATCGAGTTGACTAAACCCGAAGTGGGGAACTCGCTTAAGCCGAGCTCAGTTCTCGCATACTAAAGAGAAAGGTCTGATCAGCCTAAAAATCTCAAAAGCATTGCCACAAGGCCACAAAAGGTTAAAAAGCGGACTTTGCAAACCCGCATATGATTTTAACCAAACCCCCTTGGGTCACAACCTAGAAAGGTTTAAAAGCCTCCTCAGGCAAATATCTTGAAAAAATAATAAAGCCTCCTTAGGCCAAAAACAATAAAGCCTCCTTAGGCCAAAAATAAATTAAGTCTTAAAGTTAAAGGGACAATCCCCAATTTAAAGTGGACGCAGCCACTACGGAGTGATCTCCACCTCGGAATCCGGCTCAACAGTCGGAGCTTCATTCGCCTCCTTGGCAGCCGCTTGGTCAGATGAAACTCCTGATCCACCCTCCGCGGTACAACCAACCTACGGAGTGACCTCTGGTACCATTGGAGCTGCGGGCGGGACAACGTCTTCCGTCTCACTTGAGCCTAGGAATAATAATTCCAGTCAATCAAAGGTACAAGGTAAGAAAAGGCAACAAATATCAGGAGCCAAGCATTACCTGCCCAGTCTAGACCTGATTCACTTATAGGAGGCGATTCAGTGAAGAATGCCTCGAAGTCAAGTGGGTTGAAGGCCGAAGTGGGAAGAGCTGCTAAGCGACTCCGTTTTTCAGAAAGGTTAGTCGACAGCTCGGTCCTTTCTTGCTCCTCGGAGAAATCTGCTTCATGGATTTGGTCCAGCAGAATCAAGTTGCTTTCGTGCTCCTTGATGTCTGACTCCAAGTCCGACCTAGCCTTCTCAGTCTGCATGAATCGAATGGCCCCTTGGATCAACTCCATCCCGCGTCCCTTAACCTCTTTTCTGGCTTTTGATGCCGACCTCGCCAACTCGGAGTCACGCAATTTGGCAATCGCCTTGCACTTCGCGTTAAGCTCGATGAGTTGGTTGTTCAGGGAATCAACGTTTGATTCGGACTCTTGAAGCCTACCCTGAACACCAGAAAACTCTTCCTGGAGCTTGAAGTTCTGGTCGTACTGACCCTGCAGCTCCCCCTTTATCTGCGCAAGCTCGGATGTTAAACTGTCGACCTTGTCCTCCAGATCATGCTTGGAGCCAGCAGAAGAATTGAGTTCAGCCTCAAGAGCTGAGAATTTCTTCTTCCACATATCAATCTCTTTCTCCCGTCCACTGACCAACCCTTCGTAATGTTCGATCATGTCGTTAAGTTCGCTATGAGCCTAGTATCATACATGAACCCGGGATGGCGAGTCAGCTCGCAGAATGGCAATACAATAAAAAAGGGGGGAAGAAAACGGAACTAACCCGAGATGAATGATAAGCGTGAAGCAAATAGCGTTCACGAATTGCAGGGCGCCATTTGTTGAAATCTGGCAAGATCGAACCCGAACGGGTCTTGAAGCATCGGAAGACGCTTCCTTCTGTTTCCATAGCTGCGAAGAAGGAAGAATTGTAAAAATTGGAATTTTAATAAAGACGAAAAGTTTAAGCATGTGTAAATCACCAAACCTGAAAGCGATTTGACTTGAGGGACAAGAGCAGGCTTCAGCCTCGAGGAAGCATCTCGAGATTCAGAATCTCCACTATTAGGGGATGCACTCCGAGCAGTCTTTTCGCTGACGGGCTGAAAAGAAGAAGACATGTCAACAGGTCGGGGAGGACCCATTGGTTCAGTAGAAGGGGAGGATCGAGGTGAACGGTCAGTCCGGGCCCTTGATTTCTCTCTTCGCGGAGACGAGTCATCACGTGACGACTTGTCCCTCTTCTTACGAACCAGATTCTTAAGTGGTTCGTTGCTGAAATCGTCTCGGGGAAGACGAGGAGAATCACGACGGGGAGACCGCTCCCTCCGAGGAGAACGCTCGTCGCGGCGCTCGCGACGAGGCGTTAACCTATAAGCGGCAACAGATCTGGCTCCCTCGGAGCTGTTGTCATCAACCAGCAGGGTCCTGCTGTAATCTTTTTTATCGATGGCGGTCGCAAGGAACGCCTTGTTTTCATCACAAGCCTCTGCTATCGGCTTGGAGAGCTTCTTACGCTGGGCAGCAAGGGCCCGAGCTGACATTCCCTGAGTTGAGGGAGGAGGCGGAAGACGATGAAGTAGATTGGGAGGACTCATCCTGAGTTTCCGGTTGGCCTCGACAAATCGGTCGAGGGTAAAAGAATTCCAAAGGGTTTCCCCTTCAAGGATTATTTTGAAGAACTTGACAAATTCTTCAGTCGGGAGAGTTGAAGCGATGAAAGCTGCGAAATGAAACAACGAATTCGGTCAGTAAAAAATAATAATAAACAATAAAGGAATATACGACCTAGTCTCTACCAGGTTTCGCAGACCACTTCGATGGGAGTACATCGGAAAGATTCCCAATCGAAGCAGGAGTTTTCTTAATCAGAAACCAAGGATGGTGCCAGTTCTCATCCTTGTTCGGGAGGTGCGAGATGACGTTTCTATTGGCATTTGGGTACGCCGAGAAGTACCCAGTTTTCTTTGATGAACTCCTTACGCTTAGGAGTTCATTCAGCTCGGGGACTCCAATGACGTAGCCAGCCTCCGCCGCAACGGTTATAATCCCGAGGATGGTTCGGAGGAGATTGGGGGTTAATTGAGGTAAAGCGATCTCAAGAGCCGCCAAGAATCGAACTAGGGCTTCGGGAAGGGGGAAGGTCAATCCGCAGCCCTTGAAGTAAATTTTGTAAACACAAAAGTAGCCGGCACGGTGGTTCTCAGGAGATTCCGTAGGGTCGGCTATTTGCGCCTCCGCTATAATTCCATGAGGAATTTGACAAAGCCCCTTCAATCGCTCAAGGGATTGAAGAGTACAGGTGGATTTGTAATGAGGACCGGCGATGTCGTTAGGACGAGTGCATTCGTCATTACTAGAACGCCTCTCGTCGTAAGACGGAGATTCAGGTCTTTCAGAATCAGAAGTCATCGAATAAAAATGAAAAATTCAAGATCCGGCGAAGAGAGGTTTTTCGTGAAGAAGAAAAGAGAGAGTTTTTGATTAAAGTACAAAAGTAAAAAGAAGAGAGTAATGGTGAAAAGAAGTTACCTCAAGCTAATGATGAAACTGCCTCGGAAGTCGTGTGGGAAGTGGGAAGGTTTTTCCCGTTTTAATAGTAATTAATCAATATACGGTCATAATGATGACAGATGTCACTCGGTTAAAAATGGATAGTGCCAAAATTAAAGGAGTGATGAGATTTTCGGCGGGAAATCAGAAAGATTCTCGAGCGCAATCTTTGGCCACTTGAGCATTTAAAGTTCTCTGAATTGGAATAGCACTTCGAAGAACTTGGGGGGCTAATTGTTGGTGTCGGATCCCGCACCAGAAGTACGAGACCAACCAAAGATTGCCACGTAGTCAAAATAATGGCCCATAAAGGATGAAGCCCATTAGACCCATGAGCCGAAGGGACGGTCGAAGTGGTTGTCACCATTTCGATAATCCGAAGTGACTGCACTGTGACACGAGTTCGGTGTAGAAGACACGGGTAAGTCGGTTCAAAGGCGCTTGGGCCAAAGGAGGCGAGGCCCATGAAGATCAGAGTCAACTCAAATTCAAACGTTGAGCATTAAAGTCGAAGAATCAAAACGGACACATTTAAGAAGGAATAATTGTACTTAATTGCTCATTTTAAATGTCGTTTATCTATGTATAAATATAGAGGCCAATGGCCATGTAAAGGGATCTTCTTCTCAAGAGAAAAATAATATAGCAATTTTCGTTTCAATTTATAAGTTTTTACGCATTCATTTTTGTCCCTCAAGAATTATCTTTCCCACTTAACAAAATACTTGAGTGTGTGAATCCGACATCCACAGTTATGAGCTCTAACCGGGTAAACCTAATCTCGGACATAGTGTTACCAATCCTTCGTGTTGTTGCCTGCGTAAGTTGAGTAACAGGACTTAGAGTACTTAGCGAATCTAACCTTAATGCGTCGAACTATGCGTCGTTGCCTGGAAAAGTTGAGTAACGGAGTATAGGGAGATTCGCCGGCTTATTCTATAACCTAGGATAACTCGTTTATTCGCCTTTCGTAGTTATGAACTAGAACGAAAACATAAAAACCCTAAAGATCTAAACCCTAGTTAGTCAAGAATCATGATCCCCAGAGAAACCCTAGAATGCCCAACGCCTTAGTCTTAATAGTTTACAACCGATTATCATCTTAGCTTTCATTAGTTTACTTTGCTTTCATTTATTTGCTTTCTTATTTCATTGCATTAGTTATTAGGAAACCCAAAACCAAACCCCCAAAGTTTAGTTTTGTCTTAGCTAAATCTTCTTGTTTGAATTCAATAACCCGTAGCTACACTCTCTGTGGGATCGATCCTTAAATACTACTCTGATTACTGTGGACTTGCAGTTTAATGTGTAGTCTTTCAGGTAAAAGTTCTGAAGTGAAATTCTACGCACATCAAGCTTTTTGGCGCCGTTGCCGGGGAGTGATTCAAGCTACCATTGAATTCGATAAGAGATTTCCTCTAAGATACTTTGAGTTTAACGTTTAAATTCTCACTTTTACTTTTCTTCGATAACCGCGTTTTTCTTTTAGTTTCTGTTTTTGGTATTTGCAGATGATACGACACACTAAAGAAGTTCTCCTCCAAGCTAAAGTTTTTGAAACTTCGGCCAAAGGACAACTTGTTATAGAAGCCGGAGCTGACTACCAAGACATCGAGGATGCTAAAGGAAAGACGATTCCCGAAGCACCATACCGCCAAACCTAGACCGGCTTCCCAAACGTCGAGCCAACGACGTTAAACAAGCGCACTTAGTGGGAGGCAACCCACTCGTAAGTTTTTCAATTTCGGTTTAGTTTTACTTTACTTTACTTTTGGTGTTTTTCGTATTTGCAATTTCACGTCTTTCATAAAACCACAAAAACAAAATAGAAAATCAGAAAATCAGGAAAAAAAAAAGAGAGGTCTGTCAACCGCCGGACTGGCCACAACCCCCCGTGGCCGGTGCCGACGCTTCACGCCGGATAGGTCACTACCCCTGGTGGCCGGTGTGTCCGTGAGCCCGCGGACCGGTCACGTCCCTCATGACCGAGACCGTCCCTGATGCCGAGCCCGACCATACCCCCGTACCGTCCGTACCGCCATCGCCCTTTCCGTACGTACCACGTCCGTACCTCAACCGTACCGCGATCATACCAACTGCACCTCCACGTCCGTTCTTCAATTCTGTCCGATCAAATGATCTAGGATTGAATATCCACCGATAAATTGGATATTTCATGAGTAATGATCGGGACAGAATCTTGAAAGAACGAGCCAATTGAGAGACGTGACGATTGCAACCAAAAGAGCCGTCACCGTACCAACAATCCCAACTTTGTGCAATTGACTTGAGAAGTTATATTCATCCGGAAACTAGGTGTTCTGAAGAGAATGGCCGAGAAAAACAAGTCATGATTCGGAGTGGATTGGAAGATATGACATAAAGGTACGTCAAATACTTATTAATAACCGATTGAAGTTTAAATGTCTTAGGAACTATTTTGGATCAAATTTCCATAAGTAATGTGCCCATTCCGGAGACAATGACCGAAAGAAAAACAACAGTTCCCGGGATAGATTGGAAGATGTCCGAAGCAACTCTTCACCGTGCCGTACCCGGAACACGTGATTTCAAAGTCAAGAAACTTCACCGTACTCAAATCACCAGGTAATATGTATATTTTAAAGTTTTCGGTCGAGAAAATTATGTCCGCTTGCGGATTTGTTTGAAAGTTACAGCAAGAGAACCGAAACTTCCGAAATCGGAACGAACCAAGCTGGACCGGTCACTGATGCCCGTGACCGGGGCCGCCATGAAGATTCAGACCGGTCACGACCCATCGTGACCGGGGCGACCAATGAAGGCCAGACCGGCCATGACCAATCGTGACCGGGGTGTCCCGAGGAGCCCGGACTGATCGCGTGTTCGTTACCCGATCCGTCTTCCGTCTTCATACGTCCATTGCACGATTGTGAGCCGATGTCCGGACACCGGATGCAACTCACCAATTCGTGCAAACCAATCCGTTCCCGACAAGAGATTCTCTGTAAGTTTCTATTTTCAGAAAATCCGGAACTGTGGGCCCCACAACAGGTAAGTTTTCTTTTCCCTCCCTTCCTTTCTAAAGCCCACCCTTTAATTAGAAACATCTTTTAAAAAGAAAAAGGAGAGCTTTTTGGATCTAAAAATTTGGGGTTTTTCTAAATTGATTAGTGCTTCCTAATTGATTTCTTCTAGAGATTCTTATTCTCTAACCCAATTCTACAAAAAGCAAAGGTATGTCTCTTAAATTCTAATTCTCTCTTCATCCCAAAGTAAGGTAATCTCAATCCTCTTGATTCTTTAACTTTAGTTAGTTATTTAGGATGGAGGACTTGTAGATATGCTTATAGGTTTGTAACCCAACGGATTTGGTGAAGTCTTGTAGCTAGAATTGGATTATAGATTTGTTGAAATTTTCGGACCTAAAGGGTTTAGTGAAATTAATGATGCAAACTCTTAAATCCTACTTCTTTAAGCTTTATTCATCATGTATAAGAGGAATTAGATTGATTTTTCACTTGATTAGGCTTTGACTAACACTTTTTGAAGTTGAATTTTGTGAAAATCACCATGAATCCGAAAATTGAATTCTAAATTCATACTTTAATTATTCAATTTCTTGATTCTCATACTTGGTTATTGTTTCAAATTGCTAATTCAAAATGTTGGGGTTGTACCATTCCGATGTTACATTGCTGGATACCTGGTCTTTATGTTCTGATGTTATCATTCTGTCTGATGATATTATTCTGTTTTGATTATTTGATTATGTATTTCTGATACTATATGTTCAGTTTTGATTTATTTTATTTATAATTAATTAAATTGGAATTTATGTTTGTTAGTACCAACATGTGAACATTATTCTGTGCGGGATCAGACCGTGTTGGTACTTGTTCGTCGGGTTTATAGTTTTACTAAGCGATTTATTCACTCACATAAGTTCGTATTCCGTGTAGAGGGCTTTGACGATGAGTTTGTTTTTCGGTCGTAGACCGAGACTTGGTAGATTTTTCAACGTTTAATTAATTTTGTTTTTGAGATTTGGAGTTTTACAAAATTTCAAACGGTATACATAATGGAAATTTTAGTATTTTTATTCTATTATTTTTAGTAATGCCTCAAAAAAAATTTTGAATTTTCGGAGCGTTACAAATGGTATCAGAGCATAGTTTTACGGAATCTTGGGATTTTCAAACGTTTTCCTTTTTTTTACTTTGAAAAATCTTACTGGTCTCGCTATAGGATTCGGGGTAAAATTGATGAGTACATTTTCTACGTAAATAAGAGCCTACAATGAATTTCTCTTATGAAAGGATTAATCTCATTTGTAGAATTTCGGGGTTCTACGAGAACTTCTTTGTTGCCCGTTTTATTACTTTTGAAGTTGGGAAAGTTACTAGTCGAAGGAGGTATGAGCTTCTTGGCAGTGATAATGGGTGAGGAGAAGCACTCACCCAAACTTGAAGAGATTCCGGGGATGTCACCAATTTTCAAGGCCCCATATAGAATGGCTCCATTAGAATGGCAGAGTTGAATCAAGTGACATTAAAAAACAAGTATTCTCGGTCTAAGATCAATGATCTACTTGATCAGCTTCAAGGAGCGAGTTGGTGTCTAAGATTGATTTACAATCAGATTATCATCAAGTACAAATCAGAGTGCTTGAAACCGGAGTTGTTCTTATTTCCTGTGAATCTCTGACCACTGAAATTACCTTGTGGAGGCCCGAATTTCCTGTATCATTGGCCATTAATGTAGAACACTCCTTCTTCAAACTTTTCTTCTATCTCAATATTCTCAACCTCTGCAGCAAAATGAACAGCTTTCTTTCCTGTGAGGAGGCTGTGGACTGAATCCAACTTGGCATTAACCTCTGCAAATTGAGTACCAGTAATCGCTCCTGCAATCTTCTTCCTCTCGAAGTCTGCGTTCTTCGTGCTATTGCTACAAGCGAGATTCTCAATCAAAGCTACAGCATCTTTGGGGTACCTGGTGTTGAAGTTACCATTGCTCGCAGCATCTAGAGCCATTTGATATCTCCAATCCATTCCTTTGAAGAATGTACCGATAAGCTGAACTTCACTGAAACCTTGGTGCGGGCAATCTCGTTGGTACTCTTTGAATCGAACCCAAGCAGCTTTGAATGCGTCTGCTGGTCCTTGAGTGAATGTAGACAACTTTTTTCGAAGTTCCTCAGACTTATCATCATCGTAGAAGTTGTTAAGAAAGGCTACCTTAATCGTCCTCCAGCTAGTCAAAGATCCTGCCTTCAACTACTTTAGCCAAGAAGCTGCTTCCCCAGCAAGTGAGTATGGGAAGAGCTTGCATAGAAGGTAGTCATTAGAAACTCCATTAGCCTTGATGCTCAGTACCAAATCCTCAAATCTCTCGATATGGTCCATAGGTTGTTCATTAGAGAAGCCATGGAAAGGATGTTGTCCCACAAGAGTGAAGTATGCGGTTTCAGCTTATTTCGATTAACTCTGTCATGTTACGATAGACTTATTTCGATTTATCTGTCAAGTAACTCTATATCGCTCATTAAGTCTGCTACCACTACATGTTACTCTTCTGCATAACTCAAATTTTTTTTAACTCTGCTACCACATACGTTAAATCTGTCACGGTGTTATTTTAGTAAACGTAAAGTCATCATAATCTGTCATGTAACTCTATTTTTTTTTCAACTCTACCACCACTGTAATTAACTCAATCAAATAACTCTATCGCATTATTACTCTATCACATAACTTATTCAACCTATTTACTCTAACGTGATAATCTACCAAAACCTATTAACTCTATCGTCACTACAACGATAGACTTTTGATGTGGCGGGAAATTTTCCCTCTTAAAACTCACTTTCTCTCTCTGACGTGACAGCATCTTTTAATGGCAGTTTTGTAATAACTTTTTTCCTACAACAACAATTCAAAGGTTATTTGGCCATTAATGATCAACAAATCGTACAAGCTATATCAGTAATAAACACACTTTTATGTGTTATTTGAGTAACTCACCCTTCTTTTTTTCCTAAAGTTAAGTTATTAGTCGGTCCAAAATATTATTACTCATGGCCGGCTTTGATGATACCCATTTGTCACAATCTAAGTCGTTAGTATATGCTAAATAAAATTTAATTTCTTGCAATTAATGCTAATTGTCAATTATTCAAAGCTTGTAGATCATAATTTGGTGTTTGGTTTGTTAAAAAACATGAAACCAATTATTGATTTGAGGAAGAATATGAATAGTGACAAAAATTCAGTTTTGAAATTATGAGTGAAGTTTTTTTTTTTTTTTTTTTTTTTTTTTGTTAACTCAGGGTAAATCCCGAGACCTATGGAGGGGTCTAGAACCAATTAGGTTCAAAAAAATTTTAGAGCATGTTAATCAATAGTTGGTGTTTAAATTTATAATGTTGATGTGTTTGTATTTAACCGGTTTACGTTCTTTGGTCTCTAATTATTTTTGTATTCTTTATTTGTTTCCATTTCATATTACGTCCTCTTAGCAACATTTTTAAGTCTTCAAGTCGAAAAATTGCCGCATGAAGCCTAATTTACTAGATATGATGTGTGAGCTTGGGCTACAGTACAACACGCTAATCGACTTGTATGCAAGAATTTGAGAACTAATTATAAATATATGACTCAAAAGTGCTGGGGAATGGCAAATGATTTAAGTTTGAGGTCTTCGATTCTCATATGGTCAATCATAACAAAATCTGGTTGGAGAAGAATGACATCGGTAAACCTTTGACAAAAAAAGAAAAGAAAAGAATGACAGCAGTTTATCAAATGGATTGAGCTCTGCGTCACTACAGCCTCATTCTCTGTCCAAGTAAATGGTGAACTCTGGGGTCTGTTTCGAAGTGCTCGGGGTCTCCGACTCTCCGACAAGGTTGCTCACTTTCACCATATTTGTTCGTAATATGTATGAATGTCCTGTCCAGCATGCTTGACAAGGCTGCATCAGAAAGAAGAATAGGATATCACCCGCGTTGTCAAAATCTATGCCTCACTCATTTGTGTTTTGCAGATGATCTGTTAGTGTTCACGGATGGAAAAAAAAGATCTATTGAGGAAATCCTTCAGATTTTTGACAGATTTGCAGCATTTTCAGGGCTACAGATAAGTCTCGAGAAATCAACGTTATATATGGCAGGAGTAAAAGAAGAGGATAAAGAGCAGATCCTTCACACTTTTCCGTTTGAATCTGGTATTTTACCGGTCCGATATCTTGGTTTACCCCTCTTAACCAAGAAAATGACTACAAGTGATTACACGCCACTCATAGAAAAAATACGAGAACGAATTGGCAAATGGACGGCTAGACACTTATCTTTTGCGGGACGGCTGCAACTCATTAGCTCGGTGATTCATAGTCTTACCAATTTTTGGATGTCTGCTTTTCGGTTACCAAAGGCCTGCATTAATGAGATAGACAGTTTGTGTTCCGCTTTCTTGTGGTCTGGACCGGATCTAAACCCAAAGAAAGCTAAAGTGGCATGGAATGAGGTCTGTACACCAAAAGATGAAGGAGGACTAGGCCTACGATCATTAACAGAAGCAAACAAGGTTAGTTGTTTAAAACTCATATGGAGAATTTTGCCCTCTAACTCCCTATGGGTCCAATGGCTACGTCGCTTAGTGAATCCTCTTCTTTAAGCTCTTGGATGTGGAGAAAACTCCTCAAATATAGGGACCTAGCTTCTGGTTTCGTGAAGAACGAAGTGCAAAATGGTAGAAGTATCTCATTCTGGTTCGATAAATGGTCATCACTTGGGCGGTTATTTGATATTACCGGGCATAGAGGATGTATAGACACGGGCATTAGTCTCAATGCCACAGTGGCTGAGGCAATAGTGACTCGCAGAAGGTGGAGACACCGTACTACGGTATTAAATCAAATAGAAACAGTTTTGGAAGCTGTCCGCACCAAGGGTTTAAATGGGGCAGACGATATAGTGCTTTGGAAGGGAAATCGGGACCGGTTCAAAACTAAGTTTCGCACTAAGGAGACATGGGAGGCAATCAGAAACGTGAAGTCAAAAGTGGAATGGTATAATGGTATATGGTTCTTACACGCCGCACCAAAATACTCATTTCTCTCTTGGCTTGCAATAAAGAATCGCTTAGCAACAGGTGATAGAATGCTAAACACGAGGGTAGGAGTAGACTCCTCTTGCGTATTCTGTCGGGAGCCCTTAGAGACCTGCAGCCATTTGTTTTTTACTTGTCGATACTCGAAAGAGGTGTGGTCGGGACTGGTTAGTAAGCTTCTTTCTCGGAAATTTTCAACAAGCTGGGATACTGTTCCCAAGCTACTCACAGATAAATCATTGGGAACGGAATGTCTATTCTTGACAAGGTATGCATTTCAACTCGCAGTTCACTCACTTTGGAAAGAACGGAATAGTAGACGTCATGGCGAAATCCCAACAGCATCAACACATCTGGTCCGAAGGCTAGAGAAACAAATCCGTAACAGATTATCCTCCATCCGAGAGCAAAGTGATCATCGGTATGACGGGTGTATGGCGCTCTGGTTTGCATCACGATAAGATCGATCTCATCTCTTTGGCTTTGTTTTATATAAGCATTGTATTATAACTTTTTTCAACATAAACGCTGCACTCGATGTAAAACAGTTTTTTTTTTCGAATAAATTTTACATTTTATTATAAAAAAAAATATCATGCTTCATGTTATTTCTTTTGATGCTCTCTTTTGGTTATAATTCGACTGTAAAGAAACAATCCGATCAACATAAAACTCGTATGAGATAATGTAAATATATCACATTGAAAATATGTTTTATTCATATAACTGATAATAGATATAAAATTAGGAGTCAATTAGTAATTAGGAGGACTAACAATGGAAGGATCATCTTGAGATTCAAATTTTTTCCTATTTGGTTCATATATAAATACAATAGCAATATTTTACGTAAATTAATGATCAATTATATAATTTATCATGGCAATTGTACATACAGTCATCTCAAATTTCTTAAGAGGATTCCAAATCCAAAAAAACCCAATAAACACCATCAACGAAGGTAGCAGAAGAGATAGAATTTCTTAGTTGTCATTAGTTATTTTTTTAGAAGATCTAACAACTACTTTTCAAGAATATATTTTAACCTAAAGGGGAAACAAAACCACTAAAAATATTAGGTACAAAATCAACATTAAGTTTAAGGTGAGTATAAGAGATATGTTGTCTTCTTTAATTAAATGTTTGTTTTTACATTTCCTAGAAAATCATACATATTTATAATAATTTGGATATTATAAATTTTGTAGGTTTGGACTTAAAAATTTAATATTAAAAAAAAAAACTCTTTTGACAATGAATTACAAAGACTATAGATGAATTAACTTATAAAACGATATAGTACATGAAAATTTTAATTTCTGATTAATAACCTTACATGTTGTATTTTAAGAACCTTCTTATAAGACTATCAAAATGAAAATGATGCATATTCAAAAGTTGAAAACTTACATAAAATTTTAGTTATTTTATGAAGAAGTTAGTGACGATAGCACAGACAATAGTTTAAGAACATAGCATAACAATTGTTTGATACAACAAAATTTCCTCATTCTATGAATATTATATATTATATAAATATATAAAATTGATGTAGAAAAAAACTGAATATCATTTCATTTTTAACAAAATGGTAAAAGTATTTAATACTATAATTTTTTTTGGAAAACAAGAAACATGTGCATAGTATTGATATTCATCTAGTAAGAATTTTAAAATGTTTAACTTATGAGCCTATTAACTCTTAATGGGCACCACTACTCGATACAATGTCGTTTGAAATGTGTCTTAATCCTTTCTTAGGTTAATTTCATTTGTATATATATAGGTTCACAAACTCTCTAAAACAATTTCTGGTACTTGCGCCGCCGAATCTTAGAAAACAAAGTATAAAAATCTTTGATTACATTAGATGAGAATCATGAGACTAAAATCGTATCGAATAAAATACCTCTCTCTTGGAGCGAATCGGATGATCGGCCCGCAGAAAGCATATTGTCTCTTCCCCTGGAATTATGTTATTATTCATCAAAAGGTATGTGCCCATATTAGAACATTTACAATTTATATTCATTTGGCTAGTTGATGTTTTAATTGGATATCCTCCGGTTGACTATTTTTTTTCATGTTCAATTAATTGTTAATTTTAATTGTCATACTTTTGTTTTGCGTTTACAATTGGATCCATGAAATTTATAGATAGCTAGAAAGAACCCGATAAACTATATATGGTCAAATTATTCGGGATCCCATGAAGCTTCAGATTCCGGTAGATACTTCTACTTGATGAGGTAGTGTGTCCGTTGAGGTAGACCACGTTTCTGAACCACCTTCGATGACAACACTTCTTCGATCTCCTTAAAAAAAGACTTAGTCATGATTGGTGGTGCCCGGTTTGACTCTCCTCGATTTTGGTCCTTGGTGTCTTAATGATATGACTTCAACATATGTCTTCACAATTCATTTTAATAATTAGGATCGGACCCGCGGTACACCGCATGAGAATATTATTTTTAAATGTAGTATTTTTACGTTAATTTTAATATTGTATATTTTTAGTAGAGCAAATTGTGTAGTGTATATATAAATATTCATAGTGAAAACATAGAGAGAAAAAATGATAAATTGGTTACAATTGAAATATGTCATATTAGTTATGATTTACACGGAAAGTGGAAATTTGAAATCTTGGTAGTGAATGTTTTAGGAGTAAGGAGAATATTGTGTTTATAGGAAAACATATACTTAAGCCCGCATTTGTATTAAACATAGTATATCAAAACAAACAAAGAATAAGGAAAGAATTAAAATCGTAGAAACATTACATCATTAATAACAAATAGAGACTACACAATGAAAAATAAAAATTAGATTGCTCGAAAACTGAAGCATAGATGTTAAGAGAAGTTTGTGTGGATGAGTGAAAAAAGATGACCTTGTCATTTCTTAAATAGACATTAGATAAGCTAGGGTTTCCTAAAAAAAAAATATATTCGATTTATGTTTTGTTAAACAACTAAAAGATACGGGAATTTTGGTATATATTTAGTTTTTGATATTATTGTTACAATAACTCTATTTTACAGGAATATCCCATGTAAAATATATTATTTTAAGATTACAATATACAATTTACTTGCCAAAGAAGATTATTTGATTACTTGTTTTTTTAGAAGAAAACAATCTATATTCAAAATCTCTAATAATTATGACGAATAATTTATTTTTTTCCTAAAATAAAATTTTGAACCCCTAAATCATGTTATTATCATAAACGTATAATGTAGATTTTACCATCATCGTTCCTAAAAATCTACAAAATTTTCAAATTATTAGTATGTTAATTAGCATAAAAATGTTTGTTACCATAAATTTGGGTAGCTAAGAATTAGTTCCAAAAATATATGAAAAAGTAATATACAAAATTAATGTAGGATAAAAATCGGAATATGCTTTAAGTTCGTTTGCCAGATCTTGAGTTTTTAATGTTATCGGTATTTAGTATTCTTTTGTATTAACAAAAAGCTAGTGTTGATTTACATTTATTTACCCATGTACAATTTTAAGCTTTTATTTACATATTGTTTAAAATATAATTAACTGAAAATTGGTTTAATTTGCATAAATTGGTTTCAGCTTTTTCGTTTCCATTAAAAGTTTTGAGATTCCTTGTGTTATGGGATATAGTGGCAGCTAATAATAAGCTATTGTTTTTTTTTTTGCTTTATTGAAATGATAAATCGTTTTATATTAAGGTTGGAAAAGTCTTAACTGTGTAATTAGTTTTAAACTATGCAGGTGTAAGTACTATTGGATTTTGTGGAAAAAAACGGTAGCGAAGTACAGAAAATAAAATAATTAATTGAATATTCGGTAATATATTTTAGAAAATAAAATATAAACTAAATAAATATTATGACAGCAATAACTGAAAAATTAAATCGCATAATAATATGGATAGTATTAAACTCTGAAAGTTAAATATAGAAAATACGAAAATAAGATCTCAACGATATATATGATAATGGCAATACCAATAATTATCTCAATATATTCATATTTATTACCGTTTTAATTATAACAAAGAAGTTACCTTATAAATATCAATATTCCAAATATAAACGATTCCGAATAAATACCCCATGTTGGTGTCGGATCCCGCACCAGAAGTACGAGACCAACCAAAGATTGCCACGTAATCAAGATAATGGCCCATAAAGGATGAAGCCCATTGGACCCGTGAGCCGAAGGGACGGTCGAAGTGGTTGTCACCATTTCGAGAATCCGAGGTGACTGCACTGTGACACAAGTTCGGTGTAGAAGACACGGGTAAGTCGGTTCAGGGACGCTTGGGCCAAAAGAGGCGAGGCCCATGAAGATCAGAGTCAACTCAAATTCAAACGTTGAGCATTAAAGTCAAAGAATCAAAACGGACACATTTAAGAAGAAATAATTGTATTTAATTACTCATTTTAATGTCGTTTGTCCATGTATAAATATAGAGGTCAATGGCCATGTGAAGGGGATCTTCCTCTAAAAGGAGAAATAATATAGCAATTTTCGTATCAATCTATAAGTTTTTACATATTCATTTTTGTCCCTAAAAAATAATCTTTCCCACTTAACAAAATACTTGAGTGTGTGAATCCGACATCCACATTTTGGCGCCGTCTGTGGGGAAATTAGGTTCTTGAGTGGTCAGATTTTTTCTTTATCACACTTTCGAGATAAGCAACAATGTCCGGAGGAGACGCCGCTGAGACATCATTGGCCGAAACCCTCAAAGCTATGCAGCAAACCATGTCGGACATATCACAAAAGTTCTCGGATGTGGAAAAGGCCGTCGATACGTTGCAAACATCCCAGGTATCTCTTAGTCAAAACGTCAATACTATACAAACTCGTGTTCGCTCTTTAAGTGCAGGAAACCCGGTGGGAATCCGAAGAGGGATATTCAACTCGCCAAGTTCCGCTGCACGAAATGAAACTAGCAGACAAACAACTCCCGGTGCTACTAATAATGTAGCTCAGACGTCGGAAGAAGAGACGCAGCTCGGGGATGAAGAACAACTTGCAGCTCAGTACGAGCAGGAGAACCTCGACCAGTTCGAGACTATGAGGAAGGTTAGCCAGGAATTAAAAGAAATGAAATCAAAATTTCATCAGGCTACAAGTTCGGAGCCAGACATCAATCGAGTCATTGAAGAAGCTAGGCGAACCCCTTTTATCCCGCGAATTGCAAGTTTGAGGATCAAAGATTCCCGGAAGCTCAAGTTGGACCCTTACAGCGGATTGGAGGATCCAAAAAGCTATCTCGCAGCTTTTCTGATCGCTGCTGGAAGAGTCGAATTGGATGAAGCTGATGAGGATGCAGGTTACTGCAAGCTTTTTCGGAGAATCTGTGTGGCCAAGATCTAATGTGGTTCACCCAATTAGAGCCGGGTTCGATCAGCAATTTCGACGAACTATCAGCCGTATTCTTGAAGCAATACTCCATTCTTATGGATAAAAGTGTTTCGGATGCTGATCTTTGGAACTTATCGCAAGGATCTAGTGAGTCACTTCGAGTTTTCATCACCAAATTCAAAGGAGTGCTGTCAAAACTCCCAAGAATCTCGCAGCAATCAGCTTTATCTGCCCTACGAAAAGGATTGCGACATGATTCAAGGTTTAAAGAAGACTTAATACTTCATAAACCAGACACAATTCAGGATGCACTCTTTCGCGCGAACAACTGGATGGAAGTAGAAGACGAAAAAGAAAGTTTTGCCAAAAGAAATAAGCAAGAAAAGCCAGCAATCACCGTCCCTGCCAGGAAGTTCGAGCCTAGGGAGAGCAAAGGACCAAAGAAGTTTGGGTCGCAACCCTTCAACAATACTGTCGGGAAGCAATTCCAAGGGAAAGGAAGATCAAACACTTGGGTCCGTGATGAAAGTCTATATTGCGACATTCATAAAGTAACCGGACATTTAACTAAGGATTGTAGCGTTCTTAAAAGGCACCTCGCAGAGCTTTGGGCCAGTGGAGATCTTTCCAAATTCGATATAAAAGATTTTGTGAAGGAATACCACGAAGCAAAAGAGAACTCCAAAGATCAAGATTCCAAAAGACCAAGGTTATCCAACGAAGAAGAACCAAGGAGTTCGAAGGGTAAGATTAATGTGATTCTAGGAGGTTCCAGATTTTGCGGAGATTCGATAAGTTCCATCAAGAAACATAGGCGAAATATCTTACTCAAAGCAAGCTTAAGCGAGGAAGTCGATTTTCAAGGTGCATCAATTTCATTTAGTGAAGAAGAAACGCGGTACCTCGAAAGACCTCATGATGACGCTCTAGTCATTACCCTCGACGTTGCCAACTTCGAAGTATCAAGGATCCTTATAGATACAGGCAGTTCGGTCGACTTGATCTTTTTAAGTACTTTAGAAAGAATGGGAATCAGCCGAGCGGACATAGTGGGGCCTCCGTCCCCATTAGTTGCATTCACAAGTGAATCAGCCATGTCTCTCGGGACAATCAAGCTACCGGTCCTTGCCAAAAAAGTATCAAAGATCGTAGACTTCGTTGTCTTCGATAAGCCCGCAGCTTACAACATCATCCTTGGTACTCCCTGGATCTATCAAATGAAAGCAGTCCCCTCTACATATCATCAGTGTATCAAATTTCCAACGTCAAGAGGAGTGGAAACAATTCGGGGAGATCAAGAAGCTTCACGGACGTGTTATCTAGCTAGCCACCGTATGAAGATTCAATAGCAATTAACGAAGCCCGCAAAAGAGGGACTAAGAACAAAATTTCCTAGCGGGCAGAAGAAAGATGATGTAGTAATCGAAGTAGTATTGGAAGAAGACAAGCCGGACCAGAAAATTCGAATTGGAGCAAGTTTGACTGGCCAAATAAAAGAAGCTTTGATCGAACTCTTAAAGAAAAATAAAACATCGTTTGCATGGTCAGCAGCAGACATGCCTGGTATAGATCCAAATATAATTTGTCACGAGCTAAACGTGGATCCAAGCTTCAAGCCAGTGAAACAGAAAAGAAGAAAGCTCGGAGTGGAGCGAGCCAAAGTGGTAAATGACGAAGTGGATAAACTTTTGAAGATAGGATCCATAAGAGAAGTGCAATACCCGGAATGGATAGCAAATACTGTCGTTGTTAAAAAGAAGAATGGGAAAGATAGGGTTTGCATCGATTTTACAGACCTAAATAAAGCATGTCCCAAAGATAGTTTCCCGCTCCCACATATAGATCGCCTTGTAGAGTCCACCGCGGGGAACGAGCTGTTAACATTCATGGACGCCTTCTCGGGTTATAATCAAATAATGATGAACCCCGAGGATCAAGAAAAGACGTCATTCATCACTGATAGAGGTATCTATTGTTATAAGGTAATGCCTTTTGGTTTGAAAAATACAGGAGCAACTTACCAACGGTTGGTTAACAAAATGTTCCATAATCATCTCGGGAAAACAATGGAAGTCTACATAGATGATATGTTGGTTAAGTCATTAAAGAAAGAGGATCACATTAAGCATTTAGAGGAATGTTTTGATATTCTCAATAAATATCAAATGAAGCTGAACCCGGCGAAGTGCACATTTGGAGTCCCATCCGGAGAATTTCTTGGTTATATCGTGACAGAAAGAGGAATCGAAGCCAATCCAAATCAAATCAACGCCTTTCTAAACATGCCGTCTCCAAGAAACTTCAAAGAAGTACAACGGTTGACGGGGCGGATTGCGGCTTTGAATCGTTTTATCTCGAGATCAATAGATAAGTCATTACCTTTCTACCAAATTCTAAAAGGGAACAAAGGATTCCTTTGGGATGAGAAGTGTGAAGAAGCTTTTGGGCAGCTTAAGGCATACTTAACCACTCCGCCTATACTGTCCAAACCGGAAGTGGATGAAAAACTTTATTTGTATGTATCGGTTTCAAACCACGCGGTTAGTGGAGTCTTGGTTCGGGAAGACCGTGGGGATCAGAAACCAATCTACTATGTAAGCAAGTCAATGACGGATCCGGAAACCAGATACACAATGATGGAAAAACTTGCACTCGCGGTGGTAACTTCGGCTCGGAAGCTGCGTCCATAATTTCAATCCCATCCGGTTGAAGTATTAACTAACCAACCACTCCGAACAATACTTCATAGTCCAAGTCAGTCCGGACGTTTGGCGAAATGGGCGGTGGAGTTAAGCGAATATGATATAGAGTTCAAAAGCCGGATAAGTATGAAGGCTCAGGTCTTAGCAGATTTCCTGACCGAACTACCAATACCTGGAACGATAGAACAACCGGAGAACCAAACTTGGAAATTACACGTAGATGGGTCTTCAACAAAACAAGGATCCGGAGTGGGAATCAAGTTGGAATCTCCGACGTCAGAAATTCTAGAACAATCATTAAGTTTGTTATTCAATGCCTCCAACAACGAGGCAGAATACGAAGCCTTGATTGCCGGACTTCGATTAGCACAAGGAGTTGGAGCTAAGGAAATATTGGCTTATTGCGATTCGCAATTAGTAGTTAACCAATTTAATGGAGACTATGAAGCCAAAGATTCAAGAATGGAAGCGTACCTCGAAGTGGTAAAGGGTTTATCTAAAAATTTCTCGAAATTTGAATTAATCCGCATACCTCGAGGAGAGAATACAACTGCGGACGCGCTTGCCGCATTGGCGTCAACATCAGATCCTAAGTTGAAAAGAGTTATTCCAGTGGAATGCATTTCGGAGCGAAGCATTCAAGACAGCAAAGAAACCCTCGTCATTACAAGGTCTCGAGCGGCGGCACACGACCGTGGCGAACCAGAGATCGAACCGCCACCCAACAAACGGAGGAAGTCAAGGGGATCAAATACATCTAACAAGGAACCCGTTGCCTTAACTGAAGATGTAATTCCAGAAACAGTATTAGAAACCGAACCGTTAATCGAGGAGGATGTTCTTGAACCAAACGAGCATCCCGAACCAGAGCCACGAATGTTTCACAAGGTTGACCAAATTCCGGCTAAAGACTGGGGGGCTGACTGGAGGGAGCCAATAAAGCACTACATCATGACAGGTGAGCTCCCAAAGAATAAATGGCAGGCCAGGAAAATAAAAGTCGTTAGCGCGAAATTTTGTCTGTCGAAGGATGCGTTATATAGACGAGGTGTCAGTGACCCTTACCTATTATGCATTTTTGGGCCCGAAGTCGAAATCGTCATGAGCGAAGTGCATGAAGGATTATGTGGGAGTCATTCATCAGGAAGAGCTATGGCTTTTAAAGTTAAAAGAATGGGGTATTTTTGGCCCACTATGATCACAGATTGTGTTAAGTTCGCCCAAAGATGCAAGCGCTGCCAACTCCATGCACCATTGATCCATCAACCGTCGGAATTATTCTCCTCCATTTCCGCCCCATATCCGTTTATGAGGTGGTCAATGGACATCATTGGGCCATTGCACAAATCAACTCGAGGTGTACAGTACCTTTTAGTCCTTACGGACTACTTTTCAAAATGGATTGAAGCTGAGGCATATGTCGGTATCAAGGATTCGGCGGTGAAGACCTTTATTTGGAAAAACATTATATGTCGACATGGAGTTCCATACGAAATAGTCACTGATAATGGGCCACAATTCATTTCACACGAGTTTGATGCCTTTTGTGCGGACTGGGGAATCAAAGTTAGTTATTCTACTCCACGATATCCGCAAGGGAACGGACAAGCTGAAGCCGCGAACAAGACAATATTAAGCAATCTCAAGAAACGCTTAAGTCATCTAAAGGGAGGATGGTATGAAGAACTCCAACCCGTCCTTTGGGCCTATCGTACAACCCCTAGGCGACCTACAGGGGAAACTCCATTCTCTTTGGTTTATGGTATGGAGGCGGTAGTACCAGCTGAACTCAATGTGCCCGGACTTCGTCGAACAGAAGCACCGTTAAATGAGGAAGAAAATTCAGCAATGCTTAACGATTCACTAGATACCATAAATGAAAGGCGTGATCAAGCTCTAATTCGGATCCAGAACTACCAGCAGGCAGCAGCCCGGTATTACAATTCTAAGGTTAAAAGTAGGCCTTTCTTCGTGGGAGATTATGTATTAAGGCGCGTCTTTGACAACAAAAAAGAAGAAGGTGCCGGTAAACTTGGTATTAATTGGGAAGGACCTTACATCATTACCGAAGTGGTTCGGAACGGTGTTTATAGGTTGAAAGACTTAGAAGACAATCCGGTCAAGCGACCTTGGAATGTGATCAACCTAAAGAAGTTTTATGTTTAAAAGCTACATGCATTGTTTATGTACATGAACTACGATTTGGCTTGATCCCGAAATGGGTACGTAGGCAGCTCGAAAACGAGTTCAGCTATTAATAAAATTTTTGTTTTATTTCTTTATTAAAGGAAGAAGGTTCGGCTATGCGAACATACAAGAGATTGGAAATAAAGCGTTTTATTCAAAAAAAAAAAAGAAGTGTCCCACATCGTACACTTCGAACTACGAAAACCTTGTTGACGAGCAGAACACTTCAACTCCTTGACCAGCAAGATCGAGGATTGACATCATGCAGTCCGGAATTCGAGCAAAGTCAGAGATCCCAAGCTCAATCCACTCTCCGGGGTGAGACTCAAGGATGTGAAGATTTCTTGATACCGTAAGAAGCCTGCGTTGCATCCGGTTAATCCTCTTCCGGAGTCTCCTCTTTTCCGACATAAGCTTCCGGTGTTGAAGCTCAAGTGCCTCTATGAATGCCGTCGCTGTTCCTTGGTCTCTGATTGGTAGATCCCTGATCAAAGCACATGGGGCTCGGATCTGAGATCTCGAGAAGCCGCGAAGTGGAGGAGGCTGCCTGTTGGGCTCATTTGGAACATCTTCATTCATCATTCCGATTCTGGAGAAGTCGGGCATAGATTCTGAACAGCGTAGATTGAACTCCATACCTGCTAAAATAAAAAAAAAGAGTGGTGAGGAGTAAAGGGGAATTGAACCTATAATTTATAGGAACCCCATATCCCTAGCAAGCTGTGGATTCTATCCAAGGAATGGAATGATTCGCGGAGAGATTTATGCCCTCGAACGGATCCTGCATTAAAAGACGCATCTCCAAGAATATTTGGAAAGAAAGGAAAGTAGCAAATATTTCCATAAATAAAAAAAGGGCCGAAGCCCATTACGAGTTTTTTAAAAAAAAAAAAAAAAAGGAAGTGAAGAAATTAAAGAACATTTATGGGAGAGGCTCAGGAACAGGCTCCTTCATCGCCGGTTTAGTCTTCGAAGTGGACGCCTTGTTTTTGGCATCCACTTCGGAACGATCCCGAACGCGTTTCCGGCAGTTGCTGGCCTCCTCCTCCAAGTCCTCTTCCTCTTCACTGTCGGATGGAACGGCGAAGACAGGGGCGTTCACGGGACCCGGGACTCCTCTAGCACGGAGATACATCCGAAGCATCTTCGGGATCTTAGCAACGGAATCGAAGTTCCGCCACTCCCATTGAAAGGGATCACTCTCCAAAGCCCGTATCTTCCTTTCCACCCGAGCGATGCGAGCCTCGAGCGTCTGCCTTTTGAGTCCTAGCCGCTGCCTCTCTTCACACAAGCGACGGTGCTTGTCGGCGACCTAGCATAAAAATAAGTGAATAAGACAAAACGAGAAGTTTTAAATCAAAAACTTTAATATTTACCTTGTCAATAAAATCGCAAGCCTCTTTCTTCTCCTTCGGAGGAAAGTGAAAGACGGCGTGAGGGAAGAGAACGCCGGCCGGTTCAAAGCCGTCGCCGGATAAGAAGAGTGGACTGCCGGGATCAACGGGGGCTACTGTTTCGTTTTCCATTCTTAAAAGATTTCTCAAGTGAGATTCTAAAGTCATGTTTAATAAAGCCTAGAGGTAGGTAAGCCTTTATTTATAATGATTTAGGGTTTGTCTTGGAACCATAAATCCATTAATGGTAGCGTTTCCGAGTGGGTTAAACCATTTTTGGAAAATCGAGAAAAAGGCAATTATTGCATTAAAAGACGAGCCGTTTTCTTTGAGAAGGGAAAGAGCAACCGTCGCATTAACTGCAAAAGTTTCTAAGGCCCAAGCCCAACAAATTTACCGAGTTGACTAAACCCGAAGTGGGGAACTCGCTTTAAGCCGAGCTCAGCTCTCGCATTTTAAAGAGAAAGGTCTGATCAGCCTAAAAATCTCGAAAGCATTGCCACAAGGCCATAAAAGGTTAAAAGCGGACTTTGCAAACCCGCATATAATTTTAACCAAACCCCCTTGGGTCACAACCTAGAAAGGTTTAAAAGCCTCCTCAGGCAAATATCTTGTTCAAAAGAAACAATAAAGCCTCCTTAGGCCAAAAATAAATTAAGTCTTAAAGTTAAAGGGACAATCCCCAATATAAAGTGGACGCAGCCACTACGGAGTGATCTCCACCCCGGACTCCGGCTCAGCAACCAAAGTTTCATTCACCTCCTTGACTGGTGCTTGATCAGATGAAGCTCCTTGACCACCCTCCGCGGTACAACCAACCTCCGGAGTGACCTCTGGTACCATAGGAGCTGCGGGCGGGACAACGTCTTCCGTCTCACTTGAACCTAGAAATGATAATTCCAGTCAATCAAAGGTACAAGGTAAGAAAAAGGTAAGCCACAGGAGCCAAGCGTTACCTGCCCAGTCTAAACCCGATTCACTTATAGGAGGTGATTCAGTAAAGAATGCCTCGAAGTCAAGCGGGTTGAAGGCCGAAGTGGGAAGAGCTGCCAAGCGACTCCGTTTTTCAGAAAGGTTAGTCGACAGCTCGGTCCTTTCTTGCTCCTCGGAGAAATCTGCTTCATGGATTTGGTCCAGCAGAATCAGGTTGCTTTCGTGCTCCTTGATGTCTGACTCCAAGTCCGACCTAGCTTTCTCGGTTTGCATGAAGCGAATGGCCCCTTGGATCAATTCCATCCCGCGTCCCTTAACCTCCTTTCTGGCCTTCGATGCCGACCTTGCCAACTCAGAATCACGCAACTTGGCTAGCGCCTTGTACTTCGCGTCAAGCTCGATAAGTTGGTTGTTCAGGGTGTCGGCGGTTGATTCGGATTCATGAAGTCTACCCTGAACACCAGATAGCTCGTCCTGGAGTTTGTAATTCCGGTCATAGTAGTCTTGCAGTTCCCCCTTTACCTGCGCCAGCTCCGACGTCAACCTATCGACCTTATCCTCCAGATCGTGCTTAGAGCCAGCAGAAGAGTTGAGGTCAGCCTCAAGAGCTGAGAATTTCTTCTTCCACATGTCAATCTCCTTCTCACGTCCAATGACCAACCCTTCGTAATGTTCGATCATGTCGTTAAATTCACTATGAGCCTGGCATTATACATGAACCAGGGATGGTGAGTCAGTTCGCAGAATGGCAATGCAAAAAAAAAACAAAAAAAAAAAAAAAAACGGAACTAACCCGAGATGAGTGATGCGCGTGAAGCAAATAGCGTTCACGAATCGCAGGGCGCCATTTGTCGAAATCTGGCAAGATCGAACCCGATCGGGTCTTGAAGCATCGGAAGACGCTACCCTCTTTTTCCATAGCTGCGAAGAAAGAAGAGTTGTAAAAGTCGGAATCTTAATAGAAATATAGAAAAAACGTTGAATACTGTATGAATCACCAAACCTGAAAGCGATTTGACTTGAGGGACAAGAGCAGGTTTTAACCTCGAGGAAGTATCTCGAGATTCAGAATCTCCCTTTTTCGGAGACGCACTCCGGGCAGTCTTTCCACTATCAGGCTGGGAGGAGGAAGACATATCAACCGGTCGTGGAGGACCCATTGGTTCAGGAGGAGGGGATGATCGAGGTGAGCGGTCAGTCCGGGCCCTCGACTTTTCCCTCCGCGGAGAAGAATCGCTGCGAGAGGACTTGTCTCTCTTCCGGCGAACCAAGTTCTTAATTGGTTCGTTACTAAAATCATCTCAGGGAGGACGAGGTGAATCACGGCGAGGAGATTGATTCCTCCGAGGAGAACGTGAGTCGCGACGATCGCGACGAGGAGTTAATCTGAAGGAAGCGACAGATCGAGCTCCCTCGGTGCTGCCATCATCAACCAGCAAGGTTCTACTGTAGTCCTTCTTGTCTATAGAAGTCGCGAGAAACTTTTTCTTCTCCTCGCAAGCCTCAGCCATCGGCTTGGAAAGCAACTTACGTTTGGCCGCGAGGGCCCGAGATGACATTCCCTGAGTTGAGGGAGGGGGAGGAATTTGGTGAAGATGACCAGGCGGACTCATCCTGAGTCTGTGGTTAGCTTCTAGGAATCGTTCAAGAGTGAAGGAATTCCAAAGGGTTTCCCCTTCAAGAATTATTTTGAAGAATTCGATGAACTCTTCAGATGGGAGATTGGAAGCGATGAAAGCTGCGAAATGAAACAACGGTGTTAGTCAATAAAGATAAAGAAACAACCGGGAAAGATACGGGCAACCTAATCACTACCGGGTTTCGAAGACCACTTCGAAGGGAGAAAATCTGCGAGATTTCCAATCGAAGCGGGAGTTTTCTTAATTAGAAACCAAGGATGATGCCAATTTTCATCCTTGTTCGGAAGATGTGAAATGATGTTCCTGTTGGCATTAGGATATGCTGAGAAATACCCCGTTTTCTTCGATGAACTTCTCACGCTCAGAAGCTCATTTAGTTCAGTAACTCCGATAACATAACCGGCCTCCGCCGCAATTGTTATAATTCCAAGAATAGTACGGAGAAGATTGGGGGTTAATTGAGGAAGAGCGATTTCAAGAGCCGCTAGGTATAGAACTAGGGCTTCGGGAAGAGGAAAGGTCAGCCCGCAACCCTTGAAATAAATCTCGTACACACAGAAGTAACCATCGCGATGGTTCTCTGGGGATTCTGTGGGGGAAGCTATTTGTGCTTCCGCCATAATTTCCGGCGGAATCCGGCAAAGCTCTTTCAACCGCTCGAGGGATTGATGAGTACAAGTGGACCTATAGTGCGGACCGGCAATATCATCAGAGCGGGTGCATTCGTCATTGCTAGAACGCCTCTCGTCGAAAGACGGAGACTCGGGTCTATCGGAATCGGAAGTCATTGGGAAGAAAGAAAAATTCAAGATCCGGCGAAGAAGGGTTTTGGTGAAGGAACGAAGAGAGAGGTTTTTGATTAAAGTACAAAAGTAAAAAGAAGAGAGTAATGGTGAAAAGAAGTTACCTCAAGCTAATGATGAAACCGCCTCGGAAGTCGTGTGGGAAGTGGGAAGGTTTTTCCCGTTTTAATAGTAATTAATCAATATACGGTCATAATGATGACAGATGTCACTCGGTTAAAAATGGATAGTGCCAAAATTAAAGGAGTGATGAGATTTTCGGCGGGAAATCAGAAAGATTCTCGAGCGCAATCTCTGGCCACTTGAGCATTTAAAGTCCTCCGAATTGGAATAGCACTTCGAAGAACTTGGGGGGCTAATTGTTGGTGTCGGATCCCGCACCAGAAGTACGAGACCAACCAAAGATTGCCACGTAATCAAGATAATGGCCCATAAAGGATGAAGCCCATTGGACCCGTGAGCCGAAGGGACGGTCGAAGTGGTTGTCACCATTTCGAGAATCCGAGGTGACTGCACTGTGACACAAGTTCGGTGTAGAAGACACGGGTAAGTCGGTTCAGGGACGCTTGGGCCAAAAGAGGCGAGGCCCATGAAGATCAGAGTCAACTCAAATTCAAACGTTGAGCATTAAAGTCAAAGAATCAAAACGGACACATTTAAGAAGAAATAATTGTATTTAATTACTCATTTTAATGTCGTTTGTCCATGTATAAATATAGAGGTCAATGGCCATGTGAAGGGGATCTTCCTCTAAAAGGAGAAATAATATAGCAATTTTCGTATCAATCTATAAGTTTTTACATATTCATTTTTGTCCCTCAAAAATAATCTTTCCCACTTAACAAAATACTTGAGTGTGTGAATCCGACATCCACACCCCACATCATCCGTTTTATGATTGTTTCTCACTTTATTTTCGGAATTTTTTTTTGGCATAAATACTCAAAGATCCGATTGATGAATTTGCGGGTTAGTTTTTTAAGTTTTTCAATTTTAACCCGACCCAAGTACTTTTGTACTTCTCTTTTAATAGTATATAGATATATATATATATATATATATATGAAATTTTTACTGATTATAAACTTATGATATTAATAGGACCATATATTACATACGGATTATAATAAAATTATTTTCTTATCGAATTTTGTTTGTTTTTACCTCGTCCCGACTTGGGGCCGTAGAATTTCTTTATTTTATGGGAGACTCACAAAAATGCCCCTTTTTCAATACCCCTTTTCAAAAATGCCTCATTTGGCTGTCCATTTTTAAAAATACCCCTTTTTATGTACAAAATGACTAAATTACCCTTCTTTTAATAAAATATATCACAAATATATAAGGAAATATAAAAAAATTAGGTCCACAAAATACAAAATATTTTTTTGGCGGGAAAAGTGATCCTGCAATTTTTCCCGCCAAAACACTTGTAAAAACTTGTAAAACCTTTAAAATACCTTGTAAAATTTTCCCGTAAATTTTTTTCCCGCCAAAAAATTGTTTTTGCGGGAAAAGTGATTCCGCAATTTTTTGGCGTTAAATTTTTGGCGGGAAAAATTTACAAGGTATTTTAAAGGTTTTTTACAGGGTATTTATAAGGTTTTACAACGTATTTATAAGGTATTTATAAGATATTATAAGATTTTACAAGCTATTTTATAAGGTTTTACAAGTTATAAGGTTTTACAAGTTTTTTATAAGGTTTTACAAGTTATAAATACCTTATAAAACCTTATAAGTACCTTGTAAAACCTTTTAAAATACATTGTAAAACCTTACAAAACACTTGTAAATACTCTGTAAAACCTTTAAAATACCTTGTAAATTTTTCTATCCAAAAATTTTTCCGCCAAAAAAATTTCGCTAAAAACATTGCGGAATCACTTTTCCCGCAAAAAAAATTTTTGGCGGGAAAAGTTTTTACGGGAAAATTTTACAAGGTATTTTAAAGGTTTTTACAAGTGTTTTGGCGGGAAAATTGCTGGATCACTTTTCCCGCCAAAAAATATTTTGTATTTTGTGGACCTAATTTTGTTTCAAATAAGGGTAAAATGGTCATTAAAAATTAAAAGAGGGCAAACTTAAAAATGGACTCTCAAAAGGGGCATTTTTGAAAAGGGGTATTGAAAAAGGGGCATTTTTAACAATTTCTCTTATTTTATTGTGTTTATTAATTTATCAAGTATTAATTTATAGGATATTTGCAAAAAATACCATTTTTCCTATGTCATTTTTCAATATCCCTTCTCAGTGGCGGATGCAAGAAGGGACTAGGTGTGGCATGTGCCCACCCTAAATTTTTATTTTTCTTGAATAACTAGTGCAAAGTTTATTTAAAAGCCCTATAATTTAATTTTTAGTTATAACAATGCCCCATACTAAATAGAGTTCTAAATCCGCCCCTGTCCCTTCTTATTGTCAATTTTTAAAAATACTCTTTTATGTGTTAAATGACTAAATTACCCATCTTTATTAAGAGAATGTAATGAGAAATTCAAATTTTCCCGGCGAAATAATTTTTGGCGCCAAATTTATTTTTCCCGCCAAATAAAATTCTGACAAAACTTTCCGCCAAAAAAAGTTTCCAACGAAAATTTATAAAACCCTTCTAAAACTTTTTATAACCCTTGTAAATCTTTTAAGAATTTTCTAAATCTTTTTAAAATCCTTTTAAAACCATTGTAAATCCTATAAAAACCTTTTGTAAAATCTTTTAAAACCCTTTTAAACCTTTGAAACTCTTTAAAAATCCTTTTTAGCACTTATAAGCTCTTTTTAAAAACCATTTAAAATCCTTTTAAAACCATTATAAATCTTTTTAAAACCCTTTCAAAACATTTGTAAATCTTTTTAAAACCCTTTGAAAATTCTTGTAAATCTTTTAAAACCCTTGTAAATCCTGTTAAAAACCTTTCAAAACCCTTGTAAATCTTTTAAAACCCTTGTAAATCCTTTAAAACTTTTAAAACCCCTTACAAAATCCTTTTAACAACCTTGTAAATTCTTTTAAATCCTTAAAAACACTTATAAACCTTTTTAAACCCTTTCAAAACACTTGTAAATCCTTTAAGAACCCTTTTAAATCTTTTGAAACCCTTGTAATTCCTTTTAAACCCTTGTATACTCTTATAAATCCTTTTCAAACCCTTGTAAATCCATATCTTTTTTAAACAAAATATATTTTAGCGGGAAATTTTTTGTCGGAATTTTTTTGGCTGGAAATTTTGTCAGAAACTTTTTTGGTAGGTGTAACACCCCTGATTTCAGGAATATGGTGGTGCATGCGAAGAGATTTAAAAGAATTGATTTGGCCATCTATGTCACCAAAATGGACTTATCTTTTCGCTCAACTCTCCTAAGAGAACTCCACAGTTAAGGGTGTTTGAGTTGAAGCAATTTCAAGATGGGTAACCTTCCGGAAAGTGATTGTCAGAACTATAGTGAGGACAAAACACAGAGAAAAATCATGTTGATTGTAGGGTCGGTAAACAAGTCTTTAAAGCCTCCCAGATGTAGCGGACCGGCCATCAGAAAATGATCGGCCCACGGACCGAGAGAAGACGTGGGACCCATTAAGAGAGATGGCGGTCAGGGAGTTACAAGTGGTATCAGAGACGAACCTAGACGAGTGTGGAGTCAAGAGGGCTCACACCATCAGGGGTGACGATCTTTGCGCAACGAGGACGTTGCGATCTGTTGGTGAAGGTGAATTGTAACACCCCTGATTTCAGGAATATAGTGGTGCATGCAGTGAGGTTTAAAAGAGTTGATTTAGCCACCAATGTCACCAAAGTGCACTTAAATTTTCGGTCAACAGTCCAGAGAGAACTTCACAGTTAAGGAAACAGAGGAAAAGATCATGTGGTGATCTATAGGGTCGGTAAACATGTCTTTAAAGCATCCCAGACGTAGCGGACCGGCCGTCGAAAAATGGTGGGCCCATGGGCCGAGAGAGGACGTGGGGACCATTAAGAGAGATGGCGGTCGGGGTATTAAAACGAAAAAATTTTATCGGAAAAATTCTTTTTTGTCATTTTGTTGTCTTAATTATTTTTCAAATAGGGGTAAAATGGCCATTAAAATTGAAAGAGGACATGATTAAAAATGACTAGAAAATAAGGTATTTTTGAAAAGGTATATAACAAAGAAAAGGTAGTTCTAACAATTTCTCTTAATTTATAGATAATATTTTCAAAATTTGAATTTGTAGCAATCTCTCTTTACAGCTTTTATTATAAATACCCCTGTTCTAAAAATCGGCCGCCTAGGCGCTGATCGGAGGGCAACCGCGGCGATTTTTTCCAAATCGGTAAGAAAAATCGTTCGTCCGATTTTTTTTCCGCCTAGCCCATTTTTTTTTTTTTAATCTAAAAATCAAAACGTCTTACTTATATTCGTAATTTGTATAAAAAATCATAAATTTGAGCTTAAAATCTTGTTTTCATGTGTTCAATGCAATTTTAAAAACAATATTATTTAAATTTCTTAATTATAATGGATTAATATGTTTTTAACACATTAAATAGCCCTAAAACTAATCCCCGATTAATCCCCGTTTAATCTCCGATTTTCTTTCTAGGCGCTAGGCCCACCCTCACCGCCCGACTAGCGTCTAGCGATTTTTTGAACACGGATAAATACTCACTCTTATTGTTTAGGGATCTTATTCCAATAGAAATGGTGTTAAACTCTCTCTCTCTCTCTCTCTCTCTCTCTCTCTCTCTCTATATATATATATATATATATATATATATATACTTTGTGGTTGAGAAATAAAGAGATTGAGCTTCGTTTTTTAACATACTCCTCTAATGCAAGCTCATCCTCCTTAGTCATGTTGATCAGTGTCTTGTGTAATTTGCTGATTCTCTCTTTCGGCGCGTAAGTTGTTAGAAAGCTTCCTTCTCACATATTCCTTCCATGTTGCCTGTATGACGCATGCTGCTGATGATCTGAAAAATATATATATTTGAGGTCATATGTTTAGTTTAAGGCGTGGTAAAAAAAAACTTCAAATCCTACTTCGGTTTCTAAGCCTTGCCTGCTCATTTGTTTGTGTATCACGCTTTGAAGGTGATTAAAATGAGAAGCTACAAACTTGACATCATCAGGCGAGAGAGTGAAACCTTCAACTTCGGTAAGAGTTATTATAGTTCTGGTTGAGGTGGGAAGGGAAGAACTATTAAAGAGAAGTTCTCCACATATGTCACCTGCTTTTAGTTCTTCACCTATTTCATGAGACCTAGTTGTACTTTTTAGTTTTCCTTTTGTTATAATCAGCATTTCCTCCATTGGGTCACCCTCTTTTACTATGTAGCTATCTGCCGAGTAGAACACATACTTCACCCGGTTGCACATTGCTGATAGTAACCAACCATCATCTATGCCCTCAAACAAAGGAACCTGAGAAGTGATTAAGATATAAGTTAGAAACTATATCTCAGTGCAAAAAGATGCAAGGATCAATCACAAAAGATAACTTACACCCTTTAATAGATTCAGGTAAAGATGTCGTTTGGTTTCGAGTCTGAGGTCTATAGGAAGGCTACGAAGAAGAGCTTCCTCTTTGATGCCTCTAGTTTGTTTCCATGTGTATTCCCCGTATTTCCTAATGCGTTGCTTGAGATCGTCGGGTAGGTTCCGATAAGACATCCACTTTTCTATGTCTCTTTTTCTCTCCTCCATTTCATCTACTTTGATCGTAGTCGATTGCAAGTACTTCTGTGACCACCAAAGGAATTCTCCTAAGATTCAGTTTTACGAGATCAAAATCTAGTTTATGAGGTATGAGCATTACCTGAACGTTTCCAATGAGTAAAGCAAACAAGAGTAAACCAAGTATACAGATGATTATGACAAACACGATCTCCTCTACAGAGTTGCTTGTCTCCAGGTTTTGACCCAAAGCACTATAATCATTAAAGAACAAGTTGAGCTATGATCTTCTCACAACCTGATTGATGGGTTTTTTTCTCAAGGATCAGAACTCACGGCATAGAGTTTAGATGTACAAACCTAAGATTTCGAAGACCCCACCAAAAGCAGTAGAAGAACTTCCTTGGAAAATACCTGGACTCTACCACCCCTGACTTCAATGCATCAATATACATACCAAAATTGAAGACTGTGGAGTTTGTGATTTGGCCAGGGTCAATTAATGGGCATGAATTGTTCAGAAAACGATTGTTGTCTTCGCTACCTCGTGCACAATATAGATTCATGACATTGCATCCAGGTGTTCTAGCACACACATCATGCCAGCATAAGTTCTCCCTTTGTATTGCATTGAAGTACCAGAAACCCCCAAACACCTGCCCATCATAACATATCTAACAATTCTTGTTGTTTTATAACAAAAAAAAATAGCAGTGGGGATGTGGGAGCAGAACAAAGACTTACATAACTCGGAAGCATGTAGAGGAAAAGGTTTAAAGCAGCTCCAATCCACTTTGTTTCTACTACCGTACCAGAGGCCTTTGTCACTTCTTGGAAAAGCAGATAGATACAGAGGATTCTTGGTATATATTGACATATTATAACCTTTTTTAATATGTCCTTTGACACCAGCAAGGCAGACTTTTGCTTCCGTATAAAGAAAGTGAGAACCACCACCTATAAAATTTTGCGTTGCACGTCATAATTTAAAGGAGGCTATTAGAATGTCCCACATTGCTTGGGATTAAGATCTTTGGGTAATATATATAGGATGTGGCAACCCTTAACTCTTGAGCTAGCTTTTGGGTTAAGTTAGGCCACATTCCTAATATGGTATCAGAGCCCAAGGTTGGCCCAACAAGCAAATTCCCACACAAATGGTTTCCCACCTATGTGGCCCATATAAGTGGCATGTCTTGTTGTATTTCCGAGATGTTGGGCTTTTGGACTGTTTCCCACCCACATCTCGAGGAGGCCTATTAGAATGTCCCACATTGCTTAGGATTAAGATCTTTGGGTAATATATATAGGATGTGGAAAACCATTAACTCTTGAGCTAGCTTTTGGGTTAAGTTAGGCCACATTCCTAATATGGCATAATCAAAAAGTAGATGTCATAAAGTAAGCTAATGAACACACATGAGGAATGGGGAGAATTGAAGCAATGTCAACCATGAAGCGAAAGATGAGGCGCTTTTTCCTTGTAGCCTTGGAATGCATAATTATCTCGCCTCTTAAAGATACTTGTGAACGAGGAGCAATGAGCTCGGTTATTGAACGGAAAATGATGTGAATTACATAGAATGAGTCCATAAAAGTACGAATGACACAAGCTGCTAGCCCTAGCTTCTTGTCATAAGTAAAGCAGAATCTATGAGAATCAATCACAGGGATAAAGAGAAACAAAGGATCAATAGCGAAAGCAGCAAAGCAAAGTAACATAATTGTCTTCCTCCAGTTTTCAAAGGTTTTCATGTTTCTATACTCCTTCTTTAAGCGCACTCTCAAATTCTTGAAATTCCCCTTTCCCTTTACATATTGAAAGGTTGAAGATCTCTGCATGTTTATGGTCTCAAACCTGTATCAAAGAGATAATCAATAATCTAATAATAATAACAATCTGAACATATGCCTTTGACAGTCACTTCAACGGTCGCGACTTTTGATCGTAATTCTTCAAAATATATTTTATATTATTTTTAGTTATTATAATATTAAATAAATATTTGTAACCGCTTAGTTGAAATATTGCAACATTTGATTTACTTACGAACTATTGTAACTTTCTGTTTTTTTTTTTTTATGAACTAATGTAATTCTTAATTTATTTGACAAATCGATGCAACATATGGTATATTTGATAAAATATATTTAAATAAATATATTTTTAATTTATTTAAATAAATTTTTGCAAACCCTTCAATTGAACTGTTGCAACATTTAATTTATTTAACTAATCTTTGTAACTTTTAGTTTATTTTATGAACCGCTATAACCTTAAGTTTAATCGACAAACCTACAACTTTTGGCATATTTGATATATACGGTCGCGTGTCTCGATATAATTTCTCATAAAAAGTTCAATTTTGAATTACTAAAATATATTTAAATAAATTGTTGCAATTGTTTGCTTGAACCATTACAACATTTGATTTATTTGAGGAACTATTGCAATTTTCGGTTTTTTATATGAACCGTTGTATCATTTATTTTATTTGAGGAACAGTTGCAACCATTGGTATATTTGATATCTAGAGTCGCGTCTCTTGATTATAACTATATTTTCACCTGTTTGCGTCTTTTCATCATAATATATATTTTTTTCTTTTTTTTTTCTGAAAAATGTTTTATATGTTTGCGTCTTTTCATCGTAACTCTTCGTTAAATATTTTATACACTAATAACAATCTAAATAAATATCTCCTACGGTTGTCTTTACATTGTAACGGATCGTAAAATATTTTTATTTATTTTCAATACTTGTAATGATCCGACCGCCCCTACAAGTGAACACTCACGTCCTCTCTCATGCTCGTGGGCCCTACTTCTGTCCGGCAGTCGGTCATCTACGTCCGGAAGGCTTTAAAGACTTGTTTACCGACCCAACAAATCACCACATGATATTTTCCTGTGTATTGACCTCACTCTCACAGTTCCGACAATCACTTCCCGGAAGATCACCCATCTTGAAATTGCTCGAGCTCAAGTACACTTAACCTTAGAGTTCTCTCACCCTCATTATTTATGGTTGTGTCTTTTTATTGTAATTTTTTGTACAATTTTTATTTTTACAAAGTTGCATCGAGTCATTTAAAATTGTGTCTTTTCACCTATTTTCGTCTTTTCTTCAAAACCGTTCGTAAAATATTTTTATTTTATATTTAATTTGAATAAATTCTTTTTATGATTGTATTTTTTCATCGTAACTCATCTTTTCATATTTTAATTTATTAATTGTAAAAATATGTTTTACAGTTGTGTCAATTTAAATGTTCATATCTCTTAAACTCTATATATTTTGTTTACCAAATATTCAACCTCTACACTCATTTAAAAATGGCAATTTCTTTTTTAAAAGGGATTATTGATGGCCCAAGATTGAAGGGTAATCGTAATAAAAATATTCTACCGTTGTATTCTTTTTATCGTAATCCTTCGTAAACTATATATTTTATAATAATTTTTTTTAAAAAAGGTTCAGTCCACTCCAAGCTTACGTCTTACTGTTTTTTTTATAAAGAAAATTGCATCCATTCATTTAAATTTGTGTCTTTTCACCATGGATATTGTATTCGTGTTTTTGATATCACAACTTATATTTCTAATAGTTATGTTTTATTACAAAAAGGTTTGCTTCTCTTAACGTTTATGTCTTTATATATATATATATATATATATATATATATATATATATATATATATCTGAAATAATTACTAAAATTCTATAATATGCATCATTTTGAGTTTGATTTGTTTTAAGGAAAATAATTATATAAAAAATTTAGAATATTATCCCCGCAATGGTTTGAGTCCTAGTAATAATAATAATAATAATAATAAAACTTTAGCAAAACAAAAACCCTCAAAGTCGTTGTTTTTTGCAACTTTACCCTATGTCTACAAAATATGCAGGTCGATCCCGCGAAGTCAAAAGTACTACGCAATATAACACATTGTCATTACCGTCAAGTTTGTAAAATTATCGTAGTTATGATAAATAATATATCATATCAAATTATGATAAATAATATATCATAGTCAAGTTTGTAAAATTTACCACATTTAAAATTTTACAAAACTATTGCATATAACTTTATAAAACTTTAGAAAATAAGGGTAAGGATTTTATTGCGTATAATTTTTAGTTTCGTATAATTGATTTGCATTCTTTTGATGAATAATATATTTGGAAAAAACTGTGACTTAAATATGTTTTTTTTTTTTGCGAAATGTCATAAATAAATAAAAAAATTAGTTCACCGAGATTCAAAGAAACCACCTCACAAAGTACCTTCTATGTTCATGTATGTATGTAGTTTCTTCCTCTGTTGAATCTGTAATTGCCGTTCAAGGAATGGAAATCCAGCCAGTCGTCTCTCTACCTAAGCTACATCAATTCCATGTAAACTAGAATTTAATTAGAAACCAAAAGGAGGTTAATTTATAATATGCTACTATGCAGTGACTATGTGACTCTTGAGAGAATATTGTGAGAAAGAAAACGAAAATCTCTATCCAACCTTTAGAGACAATCAGAGCGGGAATTTAGAAAAAATGATCGTTTACGTATGAACCATGTTCCCAGCTTCTTCCAAGACTTTTTAAAGAAGTAGCAAGCAACTATAGAATAATAGAACATCTCTTCTAAATATATTTTTCAAGCAGAAAGTCAGACTATGGTGGGGCTAAACATCTTGTTTTTTTCCCTAAGATACAATAAGAAACAAATCTTTAGTTGTTTATCTTTTTTCTTTGACGGAAACCAATATTTTTTTACTTTTGTTTCTTTTAAATATAGTTTCTTTTTGTCCTCGTGTATCCAAATTAACTTTTATAAAAACACTTATAGGCCTTCTCATTATCTGCCAGAGTCTTGGCCTCGAGACGTACTTGCCCCCTTATGATCGTTTTTCGGTCACCGGTTTCCTTACTTCTTTAGCCAAAGTGTCTCTCAAACACCAGAAACAGAGCCAAGCCAAAGGTTCTGTTTTTCTCTTGGCATTTCTATGTATCCCTCTGTTATTTATATTTATATAATTTTATATTAACATCTTGCTGCTTAATTTATGTCCAATAGAGTATTTCGTATCTTAGGTGGTTTGGCTAACATTTTTTCTGTTTAGGATAACTTTAACCATATTTCTGAAAGGCTGGGACTTCAGTAGATGAAGAGTTTGGCATTGTGGACAGTTATACATAAGAGATTAGTGTTACCAAAGTTCCAAATAGTTCTAATATGGCTGTTTTTCATTTTAATTAGTATTATGTACCCTAAAATATGTTTTTTTAGTTTTACATTTGATTTAAGTCGATTAACATATATTTCTAAGTGTTTTATGCATTAATATGTACAAAACCTTTACTTCTATAACTTTTTAATCCTAAGTTAGTTATTATTTACAAAGTGACTTTAAAAGTATAAATTCGAGAGATTGTTTCATAACAAATTAATAAGATATAGTTTCATAGTTTCTTTCTTAATACACATTGTAACATTTATTTCTGACGTTTACAAAGCTAATAGGGTCTGTTGAGTACTTTTGGTTTAGGTTTAGCTAAAAAAAAAAGCATAATTATTATTTTCAACTTTCCTCAGTTAAACCAGTAGTACCCAATAGTCACAGAACCAATATATAGTATTACATAACGAAAAATCAGTTTTACGTAGTTGTCCTAACCAATATATAGTATTACAAAACTAAAGGTAAAAAGAGCTGCAACTAATTATGGAGTGCCTTGCCTCTTCATGTTATTGTTGCTTCTACTTTGACTAGCCCGAGAACATGTATGCGCATCTTGGTGTATTTTTTTAATAGCAAAACCATAATTGTTAACAAATGCGGCTCTATCTACCACAACTTGCATTGTAATTTAACGTTACTTTCATCTAACGCAAGCTTCTTGTATATATCATCGACAAAGTTATCTTCTCCATTGTTGTCTTTAACATTACACAATACATGCAACTTTGGCATTTAAAATGTATGCTAACGTTGTTTCTCATAGTATCCTGCCAAAACAACAACAAAAAAAAAAAAAAAACTCAATCAATAATACCAGTTTTACTAGTTATACTACATTTATCAGTAATACTTGTTTTACTAGTTATACTTAAGTTATCAGTAATACTAGCTTTACCAAGTTCTCCTATCGCAAGAACTCAAATTGGATGGTTTCAAGTTCTAAGCTACAATTCACTACGAAACAACGTCTGAAATTAATTGTTACCCATTTAAAGTCCTCCTAGTTAACCCAGAAACCATGGTAAAACATTCAATGTGCATACCAAAATAGTTTGCTAATAAAATCGGATTGAATCCCTCAATTTGTAAATCTAAAACCAAATTTGAAGCTCGATAGATTGCTTAGGTTGGTTTAAGAACAGATTTGGAATTTTGTAGCTCCATGCAGCTCGAAGGAGGAGAGGAAACGTCAACAATCGAGAGCTCCACGGCAAAAAAAATGAGCTCTCTCGAGCTCCTTTTTTCTCGTTTCTGTTTTTTTTTTTTCTGTTTCAATTTTAACTAAATAAAATTAGAAATTAGAACAAGAAGAAAAGCAATAGAGGTAATTTTGTCAAAACACATTTCATTAAAGAGCGAGGAATATGAAGATTAGTTTGGGATATAAGGGAATTGGTTTTAAGAAATAGAGACATGAGAGATTTTTAGTCCTTTTATTTGCATGGGAATTACAACTATAGTTTTATAAGAGTTTGCGCTAATTTTCACTAATATTAATCTAAAAAATATTTATCACATTATATACCTTTTAAAGGAATTTAATTTGTTTTTTCCTTTTGGTATATAATAACTTCATTTATTTGGTCTTGGTCTTTTTGTACTTCAACTTGTTCTCAACAACAATGCATACTATATATTATAGAGGGGAAAAAATGAAATTGGACCAATTCCGATTCATACAAGAAACTCAAGAGTCAAGATTAGCATCTTCTACATGACAAATTTATGAGTCAACTAAACTTGGTTAATGAATCAAAATCAATAGTATATTTTTAGTTTAAATTCGAAATTAATTAACTCCGTAACCCACCCACTTTTGTGCATCTCTACTTATAAATACAAGATTTCACAAATTGCAAAATTTATCAAACTTGAGAGTTTAGCCCAATAAAAATTCCACAAAAGAAAAATGTACGTGGTACGGTTACTAACTTTGATAATTCAATTGTGAATCAACAAATACAAGTTAGTTACTTTTTGCATCATCGAACAAAGTCTTTGCGGACTTACCATTCAATTGTGAATTCACTACAAGAAAACATAGCCATTTCCGACGAAATGTTTGGTCGGAAATTTTCCGACAGGTTTCCAACGAGTTTCCGACAAGATTCCGAGGAAAAAAAAATTCATCGGAAAATCGTCGAAAAAAGAGAAAAATTTCCGACGACCACAAATTTGTCGGAACTTTGTCGGAATGATTCATCGGAAAATATGGGAAATTCCGACAATTTAATTTTGTCGGAAATTGGCCAGAAATTGGTCGGAAACTTGTCGGAAAACTCGTCGTAAATATTAGGTGAACAAATGTTTATTCACTGCACATTTCCCGACAAAATTCCGGCGCTTTGGTCGGAAATATTAGTCGGAAAAATCGTCAGAAATTATGAGTTTCAACCTTTAATATATCCGACGAATTTCCGACGAAACTTAAGTCGGAAATTTTTGTTAGTCGGAAATTTGTCGGAAAGTTTAGTCGGAAATTCGTCGGAAATTATTTATTTAATCATTTTTATTTTAAAAAAACGAAAATAATAAATAATTTATAATAAATAAATAATTAATATCGTCGGAAAGTCGTCAGAAATTATTTTTGTTTTAACTATAATACTCTTATTTGTTTTTTTTGTTTTTTTTTTTTTAAAATAGAAAAGTCGTCGGAATTTTGTCGGAACTAATTTCGGTATATATTTATTTTTATTTTAAAAGTGGTCGGAAATTTCTGATGAATTTCCGACCACTATATGAATAGTCGTCGGAAATTCGTCGGAAAGTTCCGACAAAATTCCGACAAATATTTCCGACAAAATTTCCGACGAATAGTTTTCGTCGATAATTTCCGACGAATTTCCGACGACTTATGGTTTCCGACCAAAGAATTCCGACGAATTTGATTTTGTCGGAAATGTGTCGGAATATGCTATTTCCGACGAATTTCCGACCAGTACAGTCGTCGGAAATTGTGATGTTTTCTTGTAGAATCAACCAATACAAGTAAGTTTCTTCTAGTTATGAGAAACTTTTTTTTCGTCTTTTGATTTAGAAATCAATATTTGAAGTTATGTTTTGTTGGAAAAAAAATGTAGGAGAAGAGGTTTTGGATCAAAATGTCCTCCAGAAGGACAGAGGTTTAGTGAAGAACAGTACTTCACGGCGTGCGGGTCAAGGACGAAGTCAAGGGAGTAGTTGTTATGAAAAATCTGATTCGGCTCAATGAGAATTTTCGTAACATTAAGAACAATTAATATTTTCTATTGCTTTGAAAATTATAAATTTTCTATTGCTTTGAAATTATAGTTATGTCTTCTGTCAAAAATTCTTCGTGTCTTTCATCACTTTTTAATTTTAAACGCCTTCTCTCTCAGAATCAATTTTTAATAAATGAGCCTTTTATGGACCTATCTCGATGAACATGAAAACTTGGTAGTTTGGTTAGAATGAGGCCTATACAAAAACAATTCGAAAGAATGATCACATAATTTTTGTGCAACAAAGTTTAGCCAAATTGCTGGAAAGGAATTCAATCAACATTGTTATCACGAGAGAAGCGCTAAAATATGTCATTAATAGCGTTTTCATAAACGATGTTTCTGCCCCAGTTATGGCAGGTGCCACACATACAATAGTGTGTTTTTTGTATGCTATGTTAGCGATATCTAACATAGCTCTAATAAAACGCTTTGTTTTAATTCGTTAAATTTTGTTTTTAATTATGTAATAAGTTATTATTCATGCTATGTTATGTAGCGCTACCATAGCTATATTGAACAGAGTTAATTTAATTTATTATAGCTGAATGTTATGCTGTAATATATTATATCATAGCGCCTATTTAGTTTGAAAAATTTATGTAATTACTCAGTTTGACAGCTACGATAGATGATTGTACCATAGCATTACTAAAATGTTACATGACACTGATTTTAATTTTTTTTTTGGATGCTATTGTACTTGTTTTCATGACACAACTGTGTTTTATAAAAGTACTGACAATCCCCATTGATAACAATCCAACATCCATATATTACAGAAGTCCAAACACAGAATACAAAAAAAAAAGTCTCATGTCCAAGGAGAAGTTGTACCAAAAGCAGCATTGAATACTAAATACAGAATACTAAACCAAGTCTCATGTCCAAGCAGAAGTTTAACACATGATCACCTTGTCCTCTGGCCATGCAAGAGTTGTGCCAAATGCGTCTTCCATACTCACAATTTCATTAGATGGCCTCCAAACTGCTGCATCACTTACCTTCACGATATCTACCCACACCTTAACTCCATTAGAACCCAAGGGAACAAAGTGGACCTTCATATCTGGGTCATTTGAAACCCATTGCCCTTCAGCAACAACCCGCTTCCTTCCGGTAATATCCATCAGTTTGCACTTCTTATTCTCCTTTGAAACAACTTGATAACTAATACGCTGCCAATATAAATAAACCAACAGTCAGAAGACTAAGCATAAGCAACTTAATAACATATCCAAAACATTTACCTGAGATTTTCGAAGAGGAGACTGTGAATCTGTAAGAGTTTTCTTCATTGGAGAGCTTGTACCTGTTGCATCCTCAATAGGAGATTCAGAACATGTACCTGCTGCAGATTTAGGGCCTGATGTTGCAGATTCTGCACCTGCTACAGATTTAGAACCTGATACTCTATCAGTTGCTGCAGAATTCTGAAGAGGAGATTTGTGACCTGTTGTTGAATTTTCAAAAACAACTTTACTGACAGGCCAAGATACAAAAGCCATAACACAGTCCTCAAGGTATGTCATTTCCATGGTAGGCCTCCATATAAAAGTTTCAAGATGATGGACTTGATCCACAATTACTTTAACTGCCTTTGGTTCGAGAGGGAGTCCATTAACCAATGCGCTTGGTTCTTGTGTCTGCCAACGACCTTCAGCAACAATCACTTCATCGCTAGACAAATCTAGTAGTTTGCATTTGTTCAGAGAATTTGTTCTAAGACCCTATCAAACGGATTCAAAACAGAAATTGAATCAGCATATTGATCAGGATTCTATCTATCAAGTAATATGGTTCTAGCTGAAAACTAAAATTTACCAGAGGCGCAATATCTTCTATTTGGATGTTCTTGTCAACTAGAACACACTTAGAGGCAGGCCAAGCAATTATTTGTCCAACAGCTTCCTCAACAGTGAACATGTTACTTGTTAGTCTCCAAAGGAATGCATCTGGTTTGGTAGCAGTTTCTACCAACACTTTAAGATCTGTAGGGCCTAGGCGACAGTTATTCACCAAGTCATCAGGATCAGAAGAAAGAATTCGCCCCTCAGCAATCTTTTCATCAGAATCAGACCAATCATACAACACACACTTTGGGAGTGCTCTTTTGTTCACACTCCACAAAATATTGATTTGAAAAAATGTCAATTTTAAAATAAAAATAAGGAATCATTGATATCAGACATTGATGTGATCTAACTTACTCTAACAGCTGAGTTTTCACCTATTTCAGCTTCTTGTCTCTGTAATATTTAAAACTAGTCAAAATCTATGTAATAACTCAAGAACTAAATGTATCATTTGAGAACTATAAAGTATCTAACCTGGTTCTTGATTTTCAGTAATTCATCTTGTAATTCATTGACCTTCTTAACCAATTGAACTTGCTTCTCTTGCATGTCAGTCATACATTTGGTCTTTATTTGGAAACAAACTAATTTTGTCTTACTCATGCCTCTAACCATTGCCCTGAGCCGACCAAGATTTTCAGGTCCTAGAAGTTGGGAGAGGTGATCTTCTTCTGGATTTGTTGTCAATGTTGGAGCATCACTACCAACCAGCTCAGCTGCCTTTTTCTACAAACAAAAAATACATATTCTGAGTCTAACATGTAAAAGAACCAAATTCAAATACACATTCTGTGACTAATTTGTAACTTACAATCTTTTTATCTGCATTCGTATTCACTGGCGTACCATCTTTTTTGGTACGCGACTTGACCCACACCTTCAGCCTAGTCACTTCTGATGGATCTCCACTTTTAATTTTCTGGAAAAAAGGTAAAATATCATTAAGGGTATATGGTATATAACTGTAAACTTACAAGTAGAAATATGCTTACCATATCCTCTGCTAGTCTGACCATTCCTTTACGGCTAGTAGTGTGAGGAATCTGTTTCCTTCTCCTTTCTTTATATTTATCACTGACAACCTGATAATTAAACATGTTAATCACCAACAGACCAACAAATAAACATAACAGTTGAAATCAATACCTTAAGAGTATTTTACCCTTAACTTTGCAGCCTCCAAGATTTCCATAAGCCGAAAAATCACTAATAGTCCAAAGAAGCATTGCCTTAAGAGTAAAAATATTTTTACTAAAGGCATCATAAGTCAACTCTCCCTTCTTCCACAGATGGTTTAAATCTTCTATTAGAGGTTCTAAGTAAACATCAATACTATTACCAGGCTGTTGTGGACCAGGAATCAACAAGGTAAGCATGATGTTCTCCTTCTTCATACATAGGTGAGGAGGCAGATTATAATTAACTAACAGAACAGGCCAACAACTATACCTAGTATTCTTCATGTTGAACGGATTAAATCCATCTGTGGAAAGTCCAAGCCGGATGTTCCTTTATTCAGCTGCAAAGGAAGGGTATTTGTCATCCATTTTTTTCCAAGTAACAGAATCTACAGGATGACGGAGTTTTCCATCGCTGCTCTTGTTACTAAAATTCCATCTTAAGTCCTTCGCCATTTCCACAGTTCTGAACATTCTCTTAAGCCGTGGGATTATTGGAAAGTATCTCAATACTTTATGTGGGACACCTTTCTTTACTTCACCAGTGTGCATGTTAACCTTCCACCTTGAAGCCGTGCATTTTGGACAATTATCGAGCTTCTTGTACTTCTTTCTGAATAGGCAGCAATCATTTACACACGCATGGATCTTTTCATATCCCATATCAAAGCTCTTAAAAAACTTCTTCACATCATACAATGATGTGTGAAGCACATTCTCCTTGGGTAACATGTTTGGCAATGTCTCAAGCAGTTCATTGAAGCTCTTGTCAGACCAGCCATTCTTTGTCTTAATTCTAAACAGCTTCACAATAGCTGATAGCTTACTATGGTTTGCACAGCTTGGATACAATGGTGTCTCTGCATCAGCTAGCTTTGCAAGGAACTCATCTTCTCTCTTGTCTTCACCTTCAGCTATCTCAACTAAGTCACCCTCTACAATCTCACCTAAGTCACCTTTACTAGCTAACTCTTCATCTAAATATTCAACAGCTTTATATAAGTCAAATATCTCCTCATTCCAGTGGTTTACTTTGCTTTCTACTTCAGTCCCAGAGCTCAGTACTTCTCTATGATGATACCAATCACTCCGCCGCTTGTATGCCTCATCCATTCCTCTTGTTACAAGATGATCAACCACATCACTGCCCGAGTGACGATCAATATTACGGCAGTCGATGCATGGAAAAACTAGCTTATCAATGTCTCCTAAAGCCTCAGTCACAGCTCGTACAAATTTCCGAGCACCTCTCTCATAAGCAGGATCAACTCTTAAGAATAGAAGGGAGAAAAAAAAACTCTTAAAGTAATTTAAGAGTTGTCAAACATTTAAACTCTTAAAGTATTTTAATTCCTTACCTGCAGAGATGGACCCATGACTTGTCCAACATTATATGTTCTAAGCGTAATTAAGACCTTTAGAACAACAATTCAACCATAAGATACCATCTCAAGTTCTAGATAAGACATTAACACAATTTGAAACTCAAATATCTAACTGTGGTCAAGATAATACATTATATTAACACAAAGACAACAACACAAACTGACAAGAACACAAACACATCATATCTGACAATTATCATCTCAAGTTCAGATACTTAAAGCACTACACTAAGTTTAACTCTTCACACACTTACAACAGTACACTATGTTTAACTCAAACTCAAATATAACTCAAACACATTATAAATAACAAGAAAAAGTTGAAGAACAAACCAAAACAATCGTAAGAGAAAGAAAAACTACAAAATTAGTTTAGGACTAACCTGTGAGTGATTACAACAACAAGATAAGCTTCAGTTCCCCAATAATGCAGTCACCAATGATGTATAGCTTTTTTGACGGTTTCGAGTCTTGATTTAGTCCATGTTTTGAGTCGTCTGTCGTGTCGTAGTCCGTCTTTTGCGTCTTTTCGGTTGTGTCTTGAGTCTTTTGCAGGTTTTAGGTGTTAAAGCAGGACACGGATGTTTTCGAGACTTATCGGGCTCATTTGGACCAGAAACGATCGCGGGAATCGAGAAACCCGGAGTCAGCAACATGGATCGATCGATCCCAGGTGGGGATCGATCGATCCAACACTCATCGTCGAAGCAAAAAAGGATCTGCCAGTACGGGATCGATCGATCCCGCCTCTGGATCGATCGATCCAACACTCATCGTCGAAGCAAAAAGGATCCGCCAGTACGGGATCGATCGATCCTGCCTCTAGATCGATCGATCCAACACTCATCGTCGAAGCAAAAAGGATCCGCCAGTACAGGATCGATCGATCCCACCTCTGGATCGATCGATCCACCCTCTTGACGACCAGACCGGTTTTCCTTAACCGGTTTTATCTGTCTTTTTCTGTATTTTGGGTATAAAAACCCAGGAACCTAATTTTCTAGAGAGGTGCTTTTCTCTGCAACTTTTGAGACTTCTCTTTGTAAGCTTTTTGGGGATTCTAGAGATTCATCCTCTTTGACACTTTGGAGAAGATTTCTAAACCCTTTTTCTTTATTTATCAATTCAATCATGTTTTCTTTTACATCTATTTGTGTTGTTCTTTGCAATATGTGTGAGTAGTTCTCCAATTGGGTTTTAGGGTTCTAATTAGGAGATTCAATGGATTAATGGATTAATTGTATTAGGAGTTCTCACTCTCTAGGTTCTTTGATTCACATGTTCTTAATGCTAGAATAGGATTGATCACCCTGTTGTAGATTCTAGGTTTTTCTATGCATCAAAAGTGTTCGATAGAATGCCTGAAAGAATGTGGATTGAGCAATGTATTTCTAGCCAACGAAAGTTGACGTTAGGACGCATTGTGAACTTAATGAACTTGTTTGGTAATGCGAATTTGACTAGGAAATTGCATGCGAAAGTTTAGTAATCGAATAGTCAAATTTATTGATTAATGTCTTGAAAGAGAATTGGTTTAAATGTGTTCATGTTCGAGAACGGTTCTTAATTATTGAATTCCTTGTTTCATGTTTCCATTATTCGTTGATCTCTGAAATACCCTAATGCCCAATGTCTTTAAATCTTGAAGTTAAATCGTTTAATTTATTTGCATTTTTATTTTCAATTCTGAAACCCGAACAAACAACCTCTTTCCGCTTTAGCTAAGAACGAGTCTCGGAAATCCTTAGAGTATCTTTGGTCCTTGCGGATCGACCTCGAATATACTACCTAACGGTTAGATATTTCGGGTAATTACTCGAGCAATCAACCAACACTTGCAAAACAATACAATTAGTTTAGTCAGTATCCTATTTAACAATAAAATCGATTAAAACTTTCAAAACCAAAACACCATTCTCGTTTCTTCATCAGGCGAAGCTCAAAACTGTAAACTAAAGCACGAGCACGGTTAACTAATTCTCATTCATAGACATGCAAAAGGATAGCACTTATTAGAACAGATCGATTAATATAAACCCTAGATTTGAAACATGGCTTGGATTTGAGCTTAATCGCGAATACAGTTCAATTAAAAACAGTTCAAAGCATATGAACCCTAAAATCGCAGAGAGCAATTAAAAAAAAAAACAGATAGAAATCGATAATTTCAAGCTTGGAATCGAACATATAATGAGAGAAATCGATAATTTCAAGGACTGCAATCAAATCTAAACAAGTCGAAATCACATTGAAATGAGAGAAATAATGTAGTTAGAGTTGGGAAGAAAGATATGCCTTCGATTTGAGCTAGAGAATGTGTCTGCGGCGGCGCTGGAGAATGTGACTGCGGAGGAACAGAAATTTATGGCCGGCGACAAGCTTGGAATCGATTTTGGTATGCAATTTGGCTAGGATTAGAGAGAAATCGTGGATCTGAGAAGTTTAGGTTTTGTTACTAAAGAGAGTGAACTGTTTATGTTTTCTCGAGAACAGAGGGAAAAGTGAATTATTTTGGCTAAGTGTTGGCGGAATAGGTCATTTTTGTTTCCCGCTAAAAGATTTGGGGTCTTAGCGTTTATCCGGTGCTATTATAAAGTAACCAAAATTACGAACTCATCTTTTATAGCAGTTTAGGAAAATGCGCTATCTTTTACTGCTATCAATGTTGATTTTTCTTGTAGTGGAATCAGCTTGGTGTTGGAAATAATGGCACTCTTATTGACAAGAGTTGAGTAGTTAAGTACCTTCTATCAACTTTAGGCTTAGCTCTTAAACCTATCGTTACACTAGGTGCCTTATTTAAAAAATCGCTAGGCATTAGTCGGGCGCTCGGGGTGGGCCTAGCGCCTAGCGAAATAATCGGAGATTAAACGGGGATTAATCGGGATTAGTTTTTAATATTTTTATTTTCATATATGTATATAAATTAAATATTGGTCTATTTACAAACGGAATAATGTGGTCCAGTGGTAAACTGTAACTTTGTGGCTAGTTCCAACACGGGTTCAAGCCTCTCGTACTGAGATTTGTTCTTTTTTTTTTTTTAATTTTTTTTGGTTTAATGAAATAGTAAATGACATAATTGCCTTCGTCTTCTTCCTCAGATTGTTGGGGACTGTAACCCTAATTTTCGCCGTTTTTTTTTTCTTTCACGATTATTATCATTTTTTCTTCTCTTTTCCAGTGTTTTTTACCCAAACATGATAGATCTACAACCTAAAAACCGATTTAGAACTTCACTTTCATCAAAAACTGAGTTTTTCTAGAAATTTCCGATTTTTGGACGATTATGATCAAATCGCGGCGGAGGTGCTCCTAGTAATCGGCTAGGCGGACGAGTAATCGGCTAGGCGGCCGATTTTTAGAACAGGGACTAGGTGACATAGACAATGTACATAAATTATAATATATGGACGCTTTAGCTTTAAACAAACTCGGTAGAATTTTTTTAAAAAAATCTCTCAGACACGTAACTTTGATTTAGTCATAAGACATCAGTATTAGCATGGTTATTATTAGGGGTGTCAAAATGGTTAACCAAACTCAACTCAACTCATTATCCAATGAGTTTAGAGAGCAAATGAATTGAGTCAACCCATGAACTCATTTAATTTGATGGGTTAGAAGGTTAAATGGGTTGACCCATTAATGTAATAAATAATCATTAAAATATAATAATAATAATCATCATCAACATCACTATTATTTGGCGGAAAAATCACGAATTTACGTTTTTGGCGGGAAAATTACACATTCTTGTTTTTGGCGGAAAAATCACGGATTTACGTTTTTGGCGGGAAAATTATATATTTTCGTTTTTGGTTAAAAATTATAAATATTTTTGGCGGGAAAATCAGGGATTTACGTTTTTGGCGGGAAAATTGCGGATTTACGTTTTTGTCGGAAAAATCACGAATTTATATTTTGATGGAAAAATTGTGTATTCACATTTTTGGCGGGAAAATTAAGGACTATATTCAATCGGTTTAGAAGTTTTGGTTAGACTCAAATTGAAATCGGTTTAGAGATTTGAATTGGTTTGATTCAATTTAACAAAAAATGATGGGTTAAATGGGTAAAGCATTGAAACTATTAACCCATTACAATCCAACTCATTTGAGCCATATCAACCCATTTGGCTCAATAACTATTTGATCCATCAACTCATTTGAGTCAAAATTTTCAACTCACTTAAAAATCAAATAAAAATTTATCAGATATACATTAGCATGGTATTGATTTTAATTAATCACTAGATTTTAAAGTTAGTATACATAAAATCTTGCAAATTGTATCTCCACAAATCCACGAGACAATTGTTAATAAACTGAGAATTTAACCCGTATTAAAGCGGCATGTTAATAATCTATATATATAATGGGAGAGTTGTCTCTCCATCTAAGGTGTCTACATCATCATCCAAGTCATCATATTTTAATTTTGTGTAAATATAATGAGTAAATATTCCTAAACGACAAGAGATACGAAAAAGAGCTTATCATATATTTCTCTATATTTTAATGATAAAACAATCAATTTTAAGAGTTACAATTATTTAGTACAATAAAGAAAAATAAGACTTAAAAATAGTAAATTTAAAGGTTTTTACTGAAAATAAAAAGTAATTTATTTTTGAAAACTACACTTATAAAACTAAAAATATTAAATTATATTTTTAATGTTAAAGTATCAATTCATGATACTGATTAAAAATAAGTAGGATTGAGTACATATTATTATCTAAAATTATAATATAATATAAATAGTTACATTAATATAATATAATATTTTAAAATTAGAATGATTTATATGAATTTGTAAGTTACAAATTTTACGAAAATCAACATTAAGAATACTATATAGAATCATAATATATGTCAAATTATATATGTGAATTTATTTTTTATATTTTTCAAACGATCAAGATAAAGTGCAAAAATTGATGTTGAAATCCGATGTTTGTGAATTAGAATGAGTCCATATATGAGATTTGTTGTCTATAAAGAAATTTTACATGCACCAAACATGGTTAAAGAAACTTTATGACAAATATCTCCCGAGATTTTCTAATATTCACTTTAAAAAAAAAATCATGCATGTAACTTATAAAAAAAAATTGAGCATTGAAAGATATGAATGAAAAAATATATACGATATATCTTGAGAACTAATTCATAGTCGTGTATATTATATGTGAGCCAATATAAGGTGAAAAGATAGTAGATGTCGAGAGACGACGAGTAAATCATAGAAGATAACAAGAAAAATTGTAGTGAAAAATGTGAAAAAATATTTACTACTATGGAAAGATAGTGAAAATGAGTAAAGTAAAATCTTTTAAAATTCAAATAATTCAAAGAATCGCATTGATAAAAAAAAACTTAAACTAAAATCCCGCGCAACGCGCAGGTACATAATCTAGTATTTTAAATTATATATATATTGATTCAAACTCGTCTGCAATATAAACTCATTCCGAAATATAACCCGTCTCGTAATTTCTTAACACGTCCCGTGATTTGTTTTCTAAAAGTAGTGATTTTAAAATTTAATAATTATTTATTATATATAAAAGTTTACAAATTGTATCATTCTCTAAGACATTTATATTTTAATAAACTTAGAATTTAATCTATATTAAAGCAGCATGTTAATGATATTTTAAAATTTTATAAATATTTATTCAAACTCGTCCACCATATAACCCCGTTGCGAAATATAACCCGTCCTGTAATTTCTTAACCCGTCCTGTGATTTGTTTTTTAAAAGTAGTAATTTTAAAATTTTAACGATTATTTATTATATATAAAAGTTTGTAAATTGTATCATTCTATAAGAAATTTATCTTTTATAGTTTACAATTGTTATTAAGTAACATTATACCACATAACAATTTTTGGTTTTATACAATCTTTTCTAAATGAGACTGATTTGATATGTCTAATATTGGTGGTATTAAAAAAAAAGAAGGATTTAATCCTATTGAAGCGGCGGATTAATGATAAAAAAAATTTATTATTGTTGATTCAAAAGCATGTCCCGCCAAACCCATTCCGCCAAAAAAACTAGTTATTTTATTAATGTTGATCTTATTTATGATATCTAAATCATTGTCTAAATATTTTAGTCGATGTGAAACGTTGAACACACATTTTTCGTCATTTGGATAATATATGTCCGTTTTTTTAATTTCGAATCACAGTATATACAAAAAATAGTATTATATGATGATTCAAAACAGTTAAAAACAAATCAAACAAAGAGGATAGGAGAATCATAATTCTAAATCTTAATCAAATCTTCTAAATATCTAAATTATTAAATATGGAATATTCGGTGTATGAGTTGGGTTAAATATAACCCGACCCAACTGTTGGGGTCGGATTTCACCCGCGTTAAGTCCAAGCTAAGACATAACGCCTCCGGACCTATCACCAAATCAGCTCGGGGAACTCTGACTAAACAGCTCGGGATCCCACACGAATCGGTTCGGGTATCCTCACTGCCGGTTCGGGACTACCAACCAACTTGGGTACCCGAGCCCATCAATCCAATACCCGAGCCCAACTTGGTCAACCGAGCCGATTCTTTTTGACGTCTGAGCGACCGAACCCATCCACGGTTCGGGTTCCTAAGCCCGTTCCTCCTACGAATACCCGAGCCCGGCGAATATTTCGGCTCGGGCATAACGTCACATTTTTTATCCGAGGCGAACACCAGGAAGTCTCCGAATCACCCGAGGCGGGATCATCAACCACCCGAGGCAAAGACTTAGTAAATATTCGTCTTCAAAGTACCATTTCCAAGCAAAGCGTCATTTCCGAAAAAGAAGGATCATTTCCGATAGACCCGGAAATGATAAGGAAGAATCTCGAAGGATCAACTCAAATCAAGAAATCTTCCAAGAAACTCCGAAGAATAAGGAAACTATCCCAAAATCCGCGATATTCTAAGCCGACTTCAAGATAAACGGAAATCTTCCGTGAATATCGCTGGAGAGGCGGTTCACCATCCCTATATATAGAGACTCAAGGCTCTCACAAAAAGCAGACAAGATCGCTCTAGAATTTAGACTACACAAAGCTCTCAAAGCGCAAACACTTTTTCTTTTACGATCAAACTCTTGTACGATCAAAACTACTATTTTCATCAATAAGATCAAGAACACCATCTTTGGTTACAATTGTTTCTGTTGTTCTTTGAGAATTCTCGCAAGTCGTATCCCTAAATTGAAACCCTAGACAAATCTCGATTGTGTTAGTTTCGACTTCCACAGTTTGGCGCCGTCTGTGGGGATACTTTAGAATTCTCTTACCCTAAGACGCAGAACTCGATTACCGAAAAGGACGATGAACGAAGACGGTCGTCAGACACCACCAGCTGGAGGAGGGAACCCGGACCCTCCGAACCCTCAGAATCCTCAAGCCGATCCGACGATCATAGCGACTCTAGCCGAACTGAAAGACCTGATGGTTAAATTCCAGAAGAAAGCTAACGACCAAGAGAAAGCTAACAAAACCTTGGCGCAGCGAGTCGACGAAATCGCAACACGTGGGCAACAAAAAACCACGCGTTTCCAGACTCGGCCGCCACGAGCTCGGAGGGACTTGCCTGGCATCAAGCCAACAAGACTCACGTTCGCGACACCAACCGACAACAATTCGCGACGCGCTGCATCGTGCCTCGGATTTCGTCGCCCACGAAGAAGAGATGGCGCTGCTAGCAAAGAGGCATGAGCCAACGAAACAGGCGCCCCGAGCCAAGAAAACTGAGAAAGCCCAAGCGACACCTCCGGTCCAGAAGAAGACACGTGAGAGCGGTACGTATACGCATCACGAAGGGCGCAATTTCTCAGGATACCACAACTACCAGATTGACACGCCCCAAGGCCGTGGCCGCGGTAGAGGCCGAGGCCGTGGGCGAGGAAGAGAGTCCTTCACCTGGACAAGGGATCAGCCACCGAGCAATGATCAAGAATATTGCGAACACCACAAAATTTTCGGCCACCATACCTCGAGATGCCGAAGCCTCGGAGCCAAGTTAGCAACCAAATTCCTAGCTTGAGAGCTCGGGACAAACGTCACTCTTAAGGATCTCGAGCCAGAGCCAGAGCCCGAGCAGACCAACCCGGGAAGAGACCCCGAACCAAGGAACCAGGAGTCTCAGAAAAGAACCCGTGGGTCGGAAGACGAAGACCGAGATGGTACGCGGCAGAAGGTTCTAACCATAATGGGTGGATCGCCATACTGTCCTGACACCGTAGCAGCAATCAAAGCTTATCAACGCCGAGCCGAGACGCCTAGCAACTGGACAAGACGCTTCGATCGACCTAACGACGTGATCACATTCCAAGAAAGCGAGACAAACGGGCTCGATATGCCTCATAACGATCCAATCGTCATCACATTAGCGATAGGAGACCATGATATTTACCGAGTATTAATTGACACCGGCAGCACCATCGACGTAATCTTTCGCGAAACGCTCAGACAAATGAACATCGACATGTCACAGGTGATTCCGACCCCGAGGCCAGTCCTCGGATTTTCAGGGGAAACTTTGATGACGCTTGGAACCATCCAACTACCAGTCCGAGCCGGCGGGGTAACAAAGATAGTCAACTTCTCAGTCACCGATCAACCTACCATCTACAACGTCATAATGGGAACTCCGTGGTTAAATCTAATGCGAGCTGTCGCATCAACATATCATCTGTGTGTCAAATTCCCGACCCCCAGTGGCGTGAAAACGATCTGGGGCAGTCAGAAAAATTCTCGGATGTGTTTCATGGCAGCACACAAACTCCGAAACCCTGTCACTGAAGCGAAGGCTGAAACCGATCACAAGAAATCAAAACTTGGCCGGAGTGAAGAGAAGGCTATATCTAAACAGTTATAGCAATTACAGATCGAGGAGGCGCGCGAGGAGAAGAAGCCTACCTCGGATCCTATAATCTCCATTAGCCTCGACGACGAACGGCCCGAACGATGCATGGAAATTGGAACCGACTATTCACCGAGGAGATCTCGTACTGCGCAAAGTTTTCCAGAATACCGCCGAGCAGAACGCAGGTAAGCTCAGCGCAAATTGGGAGGGACCTTACACGATCGCAAAGGTAATCCGTCCCGGCGTCTACGAACTCATCAACATGAATGGCAAAGCGGTACCTAGATCCTGAAACGCAATGCATCTAAGGAAATATTACCACTAAAAACCTAAGGTACGCATGTACTTGAACTACGGGGTGGCTTGATCCCTGAAAAGGGTACGTAGGCAGCTCGTCCTCGGACGAGTTCAGCTACCCCCCCTAATTAAAAAAGGGGGGGAGTGGGTCCGTATACATATATACTCCCACTAAATTTTTCAAATTCTCTAAGTTTTTACCCTTCGGATTTTCAATTTTATCCACCTCGACCTCTATCCCAAAATTCATCTCATAAACCTTTACGGTCTCCTTATCGACCCACAAAGCCAACAGTTCGTTCGGACGATGGCCACGTCCACGAACAGAGAGCTCATTTCACCGCTTCGGTTACAGCGCGCTATATAAGCATTCAAGACAATTCGGTGGGAGATATCTTGCCATAAAGAAATTGTCTTCAGAAAACCCAGTTAACTTCGACACTGGTACCCCAGTTCGCTTCTAAGCACTGGAAATCGACTATATCAGCTCGGGTCGCAACCGATAAAGATTAGTCCCACGTGACCAAAACCCAGTTATCTTAACACTGGTGAACGATCCATTTTCACTTTCAGCTCGGAAGTTGAAACGGTTCGGGAGAATTAACTTAACGCCACATTTGCAAAAACCCAGTTACCTTAACACTGGTACTCTATTCGGCGTCACGGTTCTGAAAGATTAATTTCTCGATGAATAATCCAGATTAGATTCAGAAACATCTCAAGACAAACAACAAGTCAAACACTTAAAAAGAACATTCAAGCGGATAAAGCCGTCCAGGCATAAGATTTTACAAAAAGAAACCTGAAACAAAAAAAAAACATACGAGGGAATGCCTCGGGCTCATTCGTCTCTCTCTTCATCTGAAACCTGTACGGCCCCGGAGTTCAAATTTGTGCCCGCCTGATCGATCACTCCAACATCGACCGCATCGCTTTCTATCGACCTATTCCCCAGGCCATCATGAGCAGAGTCGGGAGATACCGGAGGAACCTTCAGACTTCCAAGGAGCTCGGCCCCCAGTCTGGCGTACTCAGCCTCGGCGTCCCCATACTCCTCCTTCCATTTGGCAACCTCGAGGTTTTCATCTTCAATCCTTCCCCCGGATTCAAGCGCTTCAATCAGCTCGGCGTTGGCTTTCGCTTGAGAGAAGTATATGTATCGCTCGGAGACTTTGTCGAATTCAGCCAATTTCGCCTCGGTCATCTTGACCTTCTCATCAAACTCCCCGGCGATCTTTCGCTCACCAGCCTTCTTCGCCCGGGCCACCTCGGTCTCGCGAAGAGCCTTCTCTTCGACAAGTAGCCGCCTGAGCCTCTCAATTTCCGCCTCGGCCTTTCGATGGACACGAACACTCTCTTCGGCCTCTTTTCGCCTTGCCTCCTGTTCGGCAACAATCAACGCCTCGGCGGTCCGTGTCGCTTCAACCGCCTCGGCAACCCTTCTCTCGGCCTCAGTCCGAGCAGCCTCGAATTGCTCCCGAGCCACTGCATGCTTACGAGCTGCAGAATTGTAAGAATGAACCATGGTGTTCATCGAGGAGAAGGCCTGGAAAGCAAAGTGATAGATACGTTTAAGCATGAAACAAGGCTACCTTATACGAAAAGGGATTCGAACGCGTACCTTCAAGAAATTGGCCGCGGCCTCACCGTACCGCTCCGCCTCGACCAAGCCTTCTGGGGCGGGAAGCAGCGGCCAGGCGCAGGAAGCAATAAGGTTGGCAGAAGCAACCTTGTCCTAGTAAATTGGCCGAGGGGAGCTGTGAGCTCTCTTCGACTTTTTGCGCCTGTCCCCAGAATGTTCTCCTCGGGGACGTTTCACCTTAGACGTGGCCTGCCCACCAGCAGGCGGACCAACCACCAGTGCATTTCTCACCTCGGGAGCCTGGTTAGCAACATCCCCAATCGAGATACCCTCGGGCACCTCAGGACGAGCTACAGCGACAGTCAAGCCGGCCCCCGATCCCATGGGATCGACCGACACCTCGGGATCAATGCTCACCTCGGGCGGGTTTAAGGGTCCAAAAGCGGCCTCGATCGCTATCTGTTCTTCTCGCGCTTTCTTCTCGGCGGCTTTCCTTTCCCTCAATGACATTTTTATCCCTTGCATCTCCGCTAAAAAGTTGAGCCTTTGATCTGAAGAAGATGAAGAGGTGGAACAAGATGCACCGTGAAGAACCATCAACGCTTTTTCAACCCTTTCTTGAGAAAAGTGTTTAATCCAGTGGCACTTCCAAGCAGCCAACTCCTCACGCACGCTGAAAAGGTCCTTGGGAATACGATCCAAGAAGCTCGGGCCACGGTCTGCAAAAAGAAAAAATAAGATATCAGTTAAGGAAGCCAAGTTAACACAAAACAAACAGAAAATCTCGGATGAACTACCAATCTTCCTCCATTTCCCAATCATTTTTCCAAGACAGCCCTCGGGAACGCAGTCTTCGTCGAGAGCAACGAAGAAAAAGTGGTCGGTGTACTTCTCATCTTTGCTGGGGAAGCCGCCAATAACTCTTCGCTTCGGGCAAGGAGAAATATAATACCTCTCCATCTCACAGCTCGGCACACGACGAATCTCCAGCAAATTCCTCAGATGATCAAGACCAATGTTATTGTACGTCTCGAACCCACGTACTAAGATCCCAACCAGATGTCGAAGGCCTCGGGTCGTGATCTGGGCCAGAGCAAGCTTGTAAGACCATAAGTACTCAATGATCGGCCTCGGGATTGGGAACCAGAGGAAGCAGAAATAAAAGAATCCTTCGTACAAAGTAAAAAACCCCTCGGGAGGATCATCGGCTCTCTCATTGGGGGTCGGCAACCGCAAAACTACCGCCTCGCTTAAGTTAAAACGTGCCTTTAAATCCCGAAGAGAGTCTGAGGTCGACAGAGTAGAACCGGGAGGATCAGGTTTTCGAAGTTTTCTGGCTCGGGTTTTCTTCTTCTGAGCCATGGCACCTTGAATCGCCAGCTGAAGTAGCCTAGCTTCGTCCTCGGGATCGTAAGTAACCATCTCACCCTTCACCTCGGGCAAAACCGGCAGCTCGGGTTCATCCTGCCAATGAGAAACCCCAGCCTCATCTAAAGCCGGAGGACGCGTCCTCCTACTCAAAACCGCTTCGGGATCATCGGGTAGATCCTCGTCCCGAGCCATGTCAGCAATTGTATCTTCCCGAGCCACAAATTGGCTCGGAACCCCTTGACTTCAAGATGACGATTCCGCGTCACCACTTGACTCAGATCAATCTGAACAAAAAGGCCTCGGGCCCATCCGAGCTACTTTAAACCATTTTTCGTTTATGGACAGGAATATTTCTGCCTCGGGAAGAATCGCTCGAATCAGAAAGGGACATCAATCTGCTCGGGTAAATTGAAAGAACAACCGGAGAAACAGAATTCAGGATGCCGGCAAAATCAACCTAATTCTAGCAACGGCGGCACAACGACGGAAATAAATCGGAAAAGAAGAAATGTAAAGGAAATCAAGATCAGAGCAAAAGAAACAAACCTTTAGATTTTTGCTCAAGAATTGCAGAACTGGAGAAATGAGTCGCGAGAGGAGTATTTATAAAACGCTTCGGCGCGTCGGGCGCGCGTGGACTCAGAGATAATTTTACGTCCGCCGAAATTCTCGGGAATAAGCGAAAAACTTTTCCACTTCTCAAGAGGGAAAATCAATCATTACACGCTAGAAGAAGATGGAATGTCGCAGGGACTCAAATCGTCAGGAGAATTCAGTCCAAAGGATTCAAACTCCCTGATAGGCTCGGCGTACAAGGACCAGCACGGGACAGAGTTCAGACTGCTCGGACTAATAATCGTGAAGCTCATTACTTGCTCCTCAAGACAACGAGCTGGGGGGCTAACTGTTGGGGTCGGATTTCACCCGCGTTAAATCCGAGCTAAGACATAACGCCTCGGGACCTATCACCAAATCAGCTCCGGGAACTCTGACTAAACAGCTCGGGATCCCACACGAATCGGTTCGGGTATCCTCACTGCCGGTTCGGGACTACCAACCAACTTGGGTACCCGAGCCCGTCAATCCAATACCCGATCCCAACTTGGTCAACCGAGCCGATTCTTTTTGACGTCTGAGCGACCGAACCCATCCACGGTTCGGGTTCCTAAGCCCGTTCCTCCTACGAATACCCGAGCCCGGTGAATATTTCGGCTCGGGCATAACGTCACATTGTTTATCCGAGGGGAACACCAGGAAGTCTCCGAATCACCCGAGGCGGGATCATCAACCACCCGAGGCAAAGACTTAGTAAATATTCGTCTTCAAAGTACCATTTCCAAGCAAAGCGTCATTTCCGAAAAAGAAGGATCATTTCCGATAGACCCGGAAATGATAAGGAAGAATCTCGAAGGATCAACTCAAATCAAGAAATCTTCCAAGAAACTCCGAAGAATAAGGAAACTATCCCAAAATCCGCGATATTCTAAGCCGACTTCAAGATAAACGGAAATCTTCCGAGAATATCGCTGGAGAGGCGGTTTACCATCCCTATATATAGAGACTCAAGGCTCTCACAAAAAGCAGACAAGATCGCTCTAGAATTTAGACAACACAAAGCTCTCAAAACGCAAACACTTTTTCTTTTACGATCAAACTCTTGTACGATCAAAACTACTATTTTCATCAATAAGATCAAGAACACCATCTTTGGTTACAATTGTTTCTGTTGTTCTTTGAGAATTCTCGCAAGTCGTATCCCTAAATTGAAACCCTAGACAAATCTCGATTGTGTTAGTTTCGACTTCCACACCAACAAACTTTTTAGGATCAAAATTTGTAAACAGACCGGATATCCATTGTATCCAAATGCATTTTGCCCCACCTGCTAAAACTGTACTTCAAATATACTAGTATAGATAGGGAACAAGATTTAAAGCCAACATATAATAAAATTCATATTTAACTAATAATATCATAACAAGAATGTATATTTTGGGTTTTATGGCTCAGATTTATTATAGAAAACAGTTATTTATCTTGGCCAAAAAAGGCCTCATAATGAGCTGGGATAATATGTTATCATCATAGCCAAATCAAACCCTAATTAAAAAAAAAGACAGAACACAAATTAACAATTTTGATTTAAAACAACTAATTTACAAAGACAAAACCAAACAAATCAAGAAATTATAATTTAAAGGCTCAGATAAATGTATGAACATAATTATAGTCCTTGACCACAAAAGGTCTCATGGAGCTGGGATTATGTTTTATCATCATCACCTTAAGAACCCTAATTCTAGAATAGTATAATTCGCAAACCAGAAGAAGAACAAAGCATAAATATCGGAAACAGAGATCTGAGATTCCAAATCGAGAAAGATAGACTAAATCGATCAACAGGAGAAATGAATTTGATACCTAAACGAATCTTAAAGCTGGTCTTGCAAAGAATATCTCTATAGTTACATCCCCTGTTCTAAAAATCCCCGCCTAACCCGATTACTCCCCGCTTAATCGCTAGTCCCACCCTATCCGTCTCGATTAATGACTAATCCCCTAAAGAAATCAGTCACCCGATTACTCTCCGCCTAATCCGATTACTTCCCGCCTAATCTGATTATTCCCCGCCTAATCTTACATACCCCGATTATTTTTAGATTGCTAGTATAAAAAAAATTTTATTTTTGTTATTCAATCATTTGAATTGGGAGTTTGTAATGTTTTACAATAACTTATGTTCAAATTTTAATAAAAATCATAAATTTGTAATAAAAATCATAAAAATTTGTCTCAAAAATACATTTTTTATGTGTTTACTGCAATCTTGAAAATAATATTGGATTAATATGTTTTAAAAATATTAAAATAACCCTAAAACTAATCCCCGATTTTAATCCGATTTTCCGATTAATCGCTAGGCCCATACCGAGCGCCCGACTAGCGCCTAGCGATTTTTCAAACAAGGTTACATTAGACCAGGGATGTTAAAACGGGCTTAAAGCGCGCGGGCCTAAACGGGTACTGTGTAATATTTTTTAACCCGAACCAGTTTATTTAATTTGTTTTTATACGGGTTTTAAAAATACAGGCATGTTTATGTTTTATAACAAAACGGGCTTAGATGAAAAACAAATGGGTAGCCCGTTTAATTATTTTTGTTTCACTAAACGAAACTACGTTGTTTAGCTTAGGGTTTTGAATTTTTTTTTTTTTTTATTTTTTGGTTCTGTCGTAGAGTCATCATATCCCTTGTTCAAAAACGCGGGCGCATAGGCGATTAATCGCCTGCCTAGGCGCTGGGCGTAGCTAAACCGCCGCGATTATAGCCAAATCGGCTATTTTAATCGTTGATCGACTAATTAACCATTAATCGTTGAAAATCGGATAATTATCCGATTAATGATATAAAAAAAAACTGGACTTTTTTTAAAATGTTGTAGGCCTTAATTACTCAAAGCCCATTGATTGTTTTAAAGGTGAACCCTCAACTATTATTTATATAAGCAAAGTTTCCAACAACTCTTACTCTCCTTACTGATGTGGAACTTTACATGCTTACGGTTTCTCCCATATATTATTTTAATTATATTATTTTGTTTTGAGTGCATAATCTCTTACCTTGCCTCATTTTATTTTGTAACAATAATGAAAGAAATATCTTGGTAATAAACACACGTTAATAAACCAAAAAGTGTAATTTAGATATTTAAAATATTGTTAATAAAACTACTAAATTTTGAGTAGAGTTTTTTCAAATTCAAACTATAACATTGAACACACCAACATATTAGTAAATTTTGCAAAAGTGTTACATATATATATATATATATATATATATATATATATATGTAACATTTTTGCAAAATTTACTAATATGTTCGTGTGTTCAATGTTATAGTTTGAAGAAACTCTACTCAAAATTTACATATATATATGTAACATTTTTGCAAAATTTACTAATGTATTGGTGTGTTCAATGTTATAGTTTGAAGAAACTCTACTCAAAATTTAGTAGTTTTATGATATATATATATGAAAAAATATCATAAAACTAATCCCCTATTAATCCCCGTTTAATCTCCGATTTTCTTGCTAGGCGCTAGGCCCACCCCAAGCGCCCGACTAGCGCCTAGCGATTTTTTAAACATGGATCGTATCCCAGAAAGCAACTCAAAGGTAAGAAGAAGACTCGTTGACATTTCCCTCCAAGCTTTTAGGTGCTTCTGGATCCAAAATGTTTCTCTAGTCTCTCAATTTCTCTTTCTGCTAAAAAAAGAAGATTTGGTATTTCTAGGGTTCCTCTCTTTCAAGATTCACTAATTTACTTGGTAATTCTTCATCCTTTTCATGAAATTGAAATTGTGATGTTACTCCGGTTAATACGAAGTTAACAATTTCGAAAATTGATTAGATTCTCACTTCAAATTTTCATTCGTTTGCTTTGATTCATGGAAACGCCTGAAAACAAAATCAAGAAAAACATGGGTTTCTTCTTACTGTGATTGTGTTTTTCAAAGCATAGTTCTCCAATTCTCATGGTTTCTTCCTTATGAAATGCAGTTGGGATACTCAATAATCAGACTCTTTAAAATAACTACAATCTACTGGAGAATTAACGCATTTGATCATAGTTTATGTTAACAACATTACACGTTCTTACTTCGATGCAAATGTAAAGTTATATGAATTCAAGCCAGATTTGAACGAAAACTTTGATGATAAGATCATGATACTCCTTGGGATTCAAGGTAAACATGCTAGAAGATCCTCCAAGTCTTTTAGAGGCTCTGATGTTGTTCTCTACTATCATTTCCACCATTGACTCTGAAATCCTTCTTGGGATCAACACAACTCTTGATTACTGAAAAAACTGTCAAGAACTTTTTTGCTCTACAACTTTGAGAATGAGCTCTAGAATAGTAGTTTCAATAATACACATTTTCTAACATTGATACCAAAAAAAAAAAAAAAAAATTGTTTGCTCTGCGAGCTCGATTTGCTTCTACGATGTGAGACTTGAATCCTAGGAGAGCTCTGCACTGACATGTTTCCAACCGACAATGACGGTAAAGATTATTGAAATGGCTTTTATAATATAGCATTGACGGTTAAGACAGAGCATTGGATACAGAGTATCCTTCTCTGTGTTCTGTTTTTCCGTAATTTCTGCATCCTCAAGTGACAGGAACTTGATTTTACTACAAGTAATAACGGAAAAATTACTTCACACACACAAGTAATCTTTCCTGTTCCATGTTTGTTTCCCCAAACTTTTATTTCAAAGCATACATAATATAAAGTCGTCGAAGCTGACTTAGAAAGGTGGGGGGTTTGTCGCTGAAGAACCGTGCGAAAACCTTATCTTCAAGAATGGCTAGGGCATGGATAGATCTCATGCATATGGGGGTTTTGTATTGAACTAAAGAAGAACCTTCAGAGATGAAAAAGTTCATAAGAGAATCAAATGTTCCTGCTTGCACCACTCCATCAATAGCTTTTCATCGAGCTCAAGGATTGTATTTTTGTTTTTCACTTTGAGTTCCCAGTAAAGAACGTTATGACCTGGAACAGTAGTAGAGATATCTTCATACCATGTAAAATCTGTCAACGTCAAATCCGAAGATTCAAGAACCATCCTTGCATTTGTCATTGCCTTTAAAAGGTCTTCCTCGGTAGTTGTCTCCACGTCAATGCTTAGAGCCACATCGTTTCTACGTATGAATCTAAATTGAGGTGCATTGTTGTAGAATCCAGTCACCAGTAGAACATCTCCCATTCGATATCTGTATAAACCTAGCAAGCAAAAAAGAATAAAAATCAATTGAAAATTTTAGATTATATATACTCACTATTTTTCATAGACTAGATTGATAAATAACTCACCAGTAAAACTTGTGACCAAGGCCTCATAGTAGCACCCTAACTTTTTTTTTTTTTTTGTTAATTGCTTGCATAAAATTTAAACGTGGCAAGAAGGCCATAATGTGTTACAGAGCCCATTCTAGTACCCTTACACGAATACAAACTAAACCCAATTAAAGAATTAGCCCATTTAGGACAAATAGAGAAGAGAAAAATTTCCAGCCGACGAACTCGTTCTGTGTTGATGCACGAATCACGCAAGTACGAAATAGGGTTTCTCTAGGGAAGTAAAAAGAATCTCCCAAAAACAATGCGAGCCGAGAGTACAAATGGCGTTAAACGAGCCGAAATGAATGACTTCGGACTAGAGATGTCGGGTCGTTTCTGAGGCCGAACTGTAGGTCGTATTCCGAGCTGAATGAAGCTTGAGGTCGCTTTCCTTTTCCAGACTGAGATCGTTCTTCGTGTCCTAGCTGAGCTCTTCGTGTCCTTGCCGTGTCAGCGTGATTTTCGATGGATGTGACAGGACTGGACGTCCTGCTTTTATAGCCACGCAGAGTAGGGCATACTCTGACAACTTTTACCGATTTTACCCTTGGGCGTGATGACGTTGCGGACCCGTATGGCGGTGAGATCGTCTGGGCTTTACTGCCTTTGGGTCGCGGCCCGCTTTATCGATGGGCTTCCTTCCTCAAATTGGGCCGCCTATCACGAAAGCCCAATTTCTCCCTCAACAGTTGCCCCCCAATCATGACTCGTTGTTTTTACGAGGGTCATGATTGCTTTCCTCCTTCCCGATGCACGCGAGAGGTCGCCCCTCTTTGCTTCGTTTCAGATCTATGAGTCTCGGCGACGCGCGCGTGGGGGAAACGCGAGAATCAATTCGTCCGATGCTGCTCCCAATGTTCGGAGATCGAAGCGTCCCTCGCGTGTGAAGCCGCTTTGGCTCGTAATTATTGCTCGATTTCGTAGGTATAATGACTATTTTTCGACATCCTTCGCTTCTATAAATACTTCCTCCCCTCTCGTTCACTTCTCACTCTTCTTCCTCTGCCAAAGGTATAATCCTCTCTTCTCTATTTTGATTTCTCTCATCCCTTCTTTCTTTTTACGATGTCGTCCGATGCTAGTTCTCGCGGGTCGGTCTCTAACCATCTCCGCTCTCGTACGTCGTCGGATTCTTCGGATCGTACACCAAATGTTGATCGATTTCGAGCAAATTCTTTCGATGACGACCTGGAATCTGACTCTTTCCCCCGTAGGAGGAATTCACCTAGGTCGTCCGACGCCGGTTCATGGGCATCTGCAGCCGAACTGAAGCGTCGTGAATCGTCTTCTCAGCGTGATTTCGTTGGGGCGACCTCGATTGTCCCCTTTGTTCCTCGTTTGATCGACGAGGATATCGGTGACGTAAAATTGACGAACCGGAAGCGGAGATTGAGCATGCCGACATGCCCTTCGGCGTTCCGGGGCCGTCTCCCTACCATGTCGATTTTCTGGGCCCGAGCCAGACAAGTGTCGAGACCCTTGCGTATACTCTTCACTACTGTGACGCTCCGTCTTCGATTGAATCTCGCGTCCCGACCCTATCCGAGCGAACTTGGTCCGCTCCAGCCGGCTTCCTTTGTGTTTATGAGAGTTTCTTTACGGAGTGCGATCTTACCTTTCCGATTCCGGGCTTCCTGCTTGAGTATGTAGCGAGACGAGAGATGGCTCTTTCTCAGCTTTCTGTTGCTGCCATCCGGAACGCGATAGGCCTTGTTCGGCTGGCGAATAGGTGTGGCGTGGTGGTCTGTTCATCTCACTATGAGGAGGTGACCAAGATTAAGAGCCTTAGCAAGAAAAAGCCGGGCTTACACTATGTTCAGTCATCTACGACTCCTAAGCTTGTCGACGAGGCCAAGAGTAAAACTAATGACTGGTCGGCGGGATACTTCTTTGTTAGGATTTCTACAGAATCTGTTGGGGACGTTAGGATTCCGATCTATACAGGGTGGAAAATTTCACCCGGTAGCTTGAGCTCGTCCTCCACCCTCACACTTTTTCCTTTGTTGCTTTCGATTTTCTTATGTGTCTTCTCTTTTTATGCAGCTCATTTCCCGACGATATTCGATCCATTTCCCGAGCAGCTCAAGAAGGATCTCGAAAAGATTCGCGCTGAGGGTACTTATATCTGGCCATCTACTGTCAAAGTTGCTCGTCGCCCTTCTCGGAATCCTTCACGCGGTCGTCAAGGTTCTTCTCGTCGAGGGTCCGTTCGTCAAAGTTCCAAAGTTTCTGCTCTTCAAAAGTCAGGTAACGCATAACCTGTTCGCCTCTGCGGGTTTTCGTTTCCTTGGCTTACATTATTTCTGATATAGGTCGTAAGTTAATGGGTAAATTCGATCTAAGTGTGGTCCCGGATTACGCCAGTCGTTACAAAGAGAAGAGGCTGGCCATGGAAACTCCCGTGGCGAAGCCATCTCATTCAGAGGAACGACAAATGAGGGAGGCCCTGAAGAAGAGTCTCTTAGATCAGGGAGGGCGTCAAGCCTTCCAGGCCGGCAGTTCTCGGCCGTTGAGCCCTAACTCCGAGAGGGTTAAGAAGAACGAGATGCTCGCGGCTCGTTTAACTCAGCTGGCTGGTGGGGACGACCGGGTTGCGATCCTTCCTCTAGGTGATGATTCCCGAGCCATAGGAGCCCGGAGTGGCTCAGTCGAGCCCCTGACCAGGAAGAGGTCGGCTGATACAGGAGCTCGTCCGATTGCCCAGAAGAGGCCCGGGTCGCCGACCACCGGTGGTCGTATCGCTATGTTGATAGGGATGTTCCCTTTACGTCTAATGCAGACGCCTGTGCGGCTATATTCTGCGAGATGGGTCACGGTCTAGGCTCGTTCCCTCTCATTAAAGATCTTCGGGAGCGGGATGCGTACACTGAGGCGGCCAGGAAATCGTGCGAGGTTATTATTATTATTATTATTATTATTTTTAACTCGCTATCCTTCCGCTGGCACTTATATATGGTGTTTTTTAGGCGACCTTCGCTGTGAACCGCATGGTTCATCTCTATGAGCGCCGAGTTCGTCGGCTTTCGACCGAGAACCCAAACTCGAATGATTATCAGGCTGCCATTGCTACGGAGAAGGAGCGGGTAGATCAGGTCTCGCGAGAGTTGGGTGTTGTTAAGGACAAGGCGGTGAAGCTTAGGGAGAAGGTCAACCTTCTCGATCATCACCGGAATGGGCTGATTGCAGAGAGGGACCGTTTGAGCCCTGAAGTGGAGGCTGAGAAGGCTTGGTACGACGAGCTCGCTGTGATCCTCCATTCCGAAAAGGCCAGACTGCGAGAACGTCGTGCTGAGTACGGCGAATACTGTCGAGGTAAAGCTCTTGCGAAGATGGCCCGGCTATTTCAGGCTCGTCTCACCCGTATACAGGCTCATGTTGAGGATACCCGTGCCGCACAGCCCACACTTCTGCTTTACAACCAGGCAGTCGGCAATCTCGGTTTTTTGAAAGCTCTAGTGGAAGATGGCGAGGTCATCGTCAAGTCAGAGGAGACGCTTTCCAAGATTGAGGCCGACGTGGCACAGTACCGAGCTGATCTCGCGGCCTTCGACGTGACTGAACTTGAGGATGGTGACTTTGACGCCTATACCCTCTTTGCGGACCGGGATGAGGTTACTGAGAACCTTCAGTATGCCGCCTCGGCCGCCAGTGGTAGGGAAGGCGTTGGAGATGACGAGGTCGAAAAAGATACTGTTGATCAGGATGCTCAGTAGGAGGTCGCTGTTGGAGCTCGTGAGGCCGGGGCCGAACTTCAGGATGGGGGGTGGTCTTGATACCGAGGCCACAGCTGCTGAGCGGGCTGGTGACGGCCAGGGGGCTCCACGGGTGGCTACTCCGTTAGCTCAGGTTGTCCAAGACGGGGAGGACGTAGATATCGAAGGCTGACCGCGAGGTCATTTTAAAAGTTTTTTGTTTTGCCGCGTTTGACGGCTTTTTCTTATCTAGTCCCCGCTTTGTTGGCTTTTGAACTCGTGCCGTTAATTCGGCTTTTAACTTTGTAGCCGCAAGGTCGGTTTGTTTGAATCTTGATTGCCGCTAGGTCGGCTTATTTTATATATTTTCGCCAGTCTCCTCTTTTCATTTTAGCTTGTGTTCTTCAGAGGTCGACTCCTATGTAGGACGGGACGCGGCCGGTTTCTGTGTAAACCTGGTCGTGATTGGCTTGGTGCGAGTTCACCAAGCCAATGCGAGGCCTAGATTACTTCGGTTGTTGGTAGGCTTGGCAGGTTGGGAACTTGTGAGTCCAACCTCGGCCTATGTGTTTATTCTGTCGATATAATGCAAGTGCTGGACTTGGCTTGTGCGAAGTTTACCTACTTCGGCTTTTCCGAGTTTGCTCGGAGTGTTCGAGACGGGCTTGAGACATCGTGAGGTGCGACGCGCGGTGATCGGCTTACCCTGTATTGGCCTGAAAAATCTTTGGGAGTGCGGGTTCGTCCCAGGCTTACGTTTCCCAGTTCATCGAGGCTTTGCGAGTACGGAGCTCGGCTTTCAGACCCTTAAGTGTAGGTTTTTTCCAAGACTTTTTTATTTGTTTTGGCAGACTTAAGTAAGGGTGTGCGTTCTCGTTCGAACGTGTTCGATCGAATTGCCTGGCCAAGGTATCGATGTATATTTAGGTTCGGTTGTACTTTTGAAATCAGATGGAAATACAAAATTTTATTAATATCACAGATGCGCCCCGCAAGCAGGGCTGCCTACGTACCCCCTGATCGGAGGGATCAAGCCGTTTGTAGTTCACATTACATAGAGTTTTTTTTTTTTTTTTTTTTTTAGGGAGATCGAGGTCGTCAGTAGTAGTACCGCTTGAGGTGCATGGAGTTCCAAGTTCGTGGGACTTCGGTGCCGCTCATGGTGAGGAGTTCGTAGTCGCCGGGACGAACTATCTTCGAGACTTGGTACGGCCCCTCCCAGTTTGCTCCTAGTTTGCCGGCGTTGAGTTCAGTTGTATTTTCGAAGACTTTCCTGAGTACAAGGTCGCCGACGTCGAAGTGGCGGTTGTGTACTTTCTTGTTGTAGTATCGGGCGGCAGCAAGCTGGTAGTTTTGAACTCGGCATAATGCGGTGTTGCGCACTTCCTCAAGTTCGTCGAGTTTATCAAGCATCATCTGGTCGTTGAGGTCGGGATGGATTGCCATCATAGAACGCCGAAGACTTGAGTATCCGACTTCGGCTAGAGCCATTTCTTCCATGCCATAAGCTAGCGCAAATGGTGTTTGCTCGGTGGCGCTGCGGGGTGTAGTTCGGTACGCCCAAAGTACTCCGTCTAGTTCGTCTGCCCATGCCCCTTTTTTGTCGTCGAGACGTTTTTTGAGACCAGCGAGAATAGTTTTATTGGTCGCTTCGGCTTGTCCGTTGCCTTGCGGGTATCTCGGTGTGGACTTGTTTAGACGAATTTTCCAGCTCGCACAGAAATTTTCGAATGTCAGCGAGATGAATTGCGAGCCGTTGTCGGTGATGATTTCGTATGGAAGGCCGTGTTAGCATATTATATATTTCCAAACGAAGTTCTAGACATCCTTGGCTCGTATCGTCGCGTACGATTCGGCTTCCACCCATTTAGTAAAGTAATCCGTCATGATTAGAATGAACCGTTTTTGTCTCGAGGCCGGTAGTGGGCCGACGATATCCATGGCCCACCTCATGAACGGGTATGGTGCCGCACCGACCTTGAGTAGTTTGGTTGGTTGATGTATCGAGGGCGCATGCCTTTGACATTGGTCGCACTTAGTCGCGAAGTCCTTACAATCCAATATCATGGTCGGCCAATAGAAACCCAGCTTTTTGATTTGCAAAGCGAGAGCTCGTCCGCCGGAGTGGTTGCCGCCGGCCCCCATGTGTGTTTCCTTCATTATCTCTGCGATATCATTGCCGTGTAGGCAGCTCAACCATGCTCCGGTCGCGCTAAGCTTTAGGAGGCAATTTTCCAGGGTCGTGTACTTCGCGGCTTTGATGCGTAATCGACGTGCTGCCCATTTATCTGTTGGGACCGTTCCGTCAGTGAGGAAATCGCGTATCTCGACCCGCCAGTTGGTTGGATCGGCTGCGTCTGGATTGTGATTCGTTCCGACGAAATTGATAGTATCGATTGCTTCGATGCTTGGTCGGTCTACGCTTTCCACCGGGATAATACGTCGAAGGTCAGTGTCCGATGTGGATCCTAATGCGGCGAGAGCGTCGGCCGGTGCGTTATCTCCTCGCGGGATTTTGGTTAGTTCAAAATGTGTAAACTGTGAGGATAACTTCTTGACGACCTTGAGGTACGCCTCCATAGTGTCGTTTTTGTCTTCGTATTCGCCGCTAAATTGATTTGCGACGAGCTGTGAGTCTACGTATGCTTGGACTCGTTTGATCTTCATTCCTAGAGCGAGACGTAGTCCGGCAATGAGTGCTTCGTATTCGGAGACGTTATTTGTTGCCGCAAAGCCAGACGGAACGATTGCTCGATCATTTCCCCGGTTGGCGAGACCAATCGTATACCGACGCCAGAGCCGTGTGACGATGAAGACCCGTCGGCGTACAACGTCCAGACGCCGTTCTGAGGGTCACCTGGCTCGGGGTCGCTGCTTAGGTCTTTCGGAACGAGCGGTAGTTCGATGAGGAAGTCGGCTAGGACTTGCGACTTCATGGCTGGTCTGGTCCTGAAGTCCATATCGTATTCGCTGAGCTCAATTGCCCATTTAGCCATTCTCCCGGACTGGCTCGGACTGTGTAGCGCGGTTCGTAGTGGTTGGTCTGTGAGAACGGCGATTGTGTGGGATTGAAAGTAGGGGCGTAATTTCCTGGCCGACGTTACGACCGCTAGTGCGGCTTTTTCCATTGTGGGGTAGCGTGTTTCGGCCTCGATGAGGGACTTACTGACGTAAAAGATCGGTTTTTGATCGCCTCGGTCATCTTTAACAAGTACGCCGCTCACGGCCGAACTTGATACCGCGATGTACAGGAATAGTGTTTCGCCGATTTCTGGTTTAGCAAGAACCGGGGGCGTCGTGAGGTATTGTTTGAGTTTGTTGAAAGCATTTTCACTCGCCTCGTCCCATGCAAACTTGTCCTTCCTTTTTAAGAGGTTATAGAAGGGTAAGCACTTGTCTGTCGATCTGGCGATGAAGCGGTTGAGAGCGGCGATCCGTCCTGTTAGTTGCTGCACCTCGCGTGCGTTCTTTGGAGAAGGCAGATCGAGGATTGCACGAATTTGCTTTGGATTAGCCTCGATCCCCCTTTGCGTGACCATGTACCCTAGGAACTCGCCGGATGTTACGCCGAATGTGCATTTCGCGGGGTTTAATTTCATATTGTATTCGTTCAGCACGTCGAAGCATTGGCTTAGGTGTCGGACATGGTCGGCCGCTACTAGAGATTTTACCAGCATGTCGTCTATGTAAACTTCGACGGTTCGTCCGAGCTGATCAGCGAACATCTTATTTACCAAATGTTGGTACGTCGCACTGGTGTTTTTGAGGCCGAATGGCATCACCTTGTAACAATAGGTTCCTCGGTCTGTGATGAACGAGGTCTTTTCCCTATCATCTCTGTGCATGAGGATTTGATTGTATCCCGAGAATGCATCCATGAAGGACAGGAGTTCGTTCCCGGCGGTCGCTTCGACTATCCTGTCGATGTGAGGGAGCGGGTAGCTATCTTTTGGGCACGCCTTATTGAGGTCGGTAAAGTCTACGCAAACACGCCATTTGTCGTTCTTCTTCTTTACAACGACCGGGTTCGCTAGCCATTCTGGATATTTTACCTCAGTTATCGAGCCAGCCTTCAACAGCTTGTCGACTTCGTCATTTACGGCCTTGGCTCGCTCCGGTCCCAATTTTCACCTTTTCTACTTTACCGGTTTATAGGTCGAGTCGACGTTGAGATCGTGCGTAACGATCATAGGGTCGATGCCTATCATGTTGTCTATGCTCCAGGCGAACGTCTTAGAATTCTGTTTTAGGAATGTGATGAGTGGCTCTTTAACCGATGGTACTATCTCGGCACCGATTGCGACGCATCTTGTCTTATCCGTCTCGTCAATATTCACTTGTTCCGTCCTGCTCAGTTGAGGTTCTTCAAGGGACTTTTCTCGGGTCGGGGCAGTCGACGATGCTGGCGTCGTTAATTGCTATAACTTCTTAGAGATGCGGTTCTTGTGTTCGATGAGAAAACATGTTCTTGCGACCTGTTGATTCCCTCTCAAGGTGAACACTCCGTTGTGTGTTGGGAACTTGATGCACTGGTGGTATGTGGACGGGATCGCCTGCATTTGATGCATCCAGGGTGTCCCCAAAATAACGTTGTAAACTGCGGGCTTGTCAATTACGACGAACTTGACCCACGAGATCGTTCCTCCGACGAATACGGGCAACTTGATCGTTCCGATTGTCATTACGAAGTCACCATCGAATCCGGCCAACGGGCACGACACGGGTTTTATTTGCCGATCGCTGACGTTCATTATAGCCAAAACGTCCTTGAAGATGAGGTCGACTGAGCTTCCAGTATCGATGAGCACCTTAGTTACTCGGGTATCGCCGATAATGAGTTCGACGACGAGAGGATCGTTATGCGGTGTATCGATGCCCTCCAGGTCGGATTGGGTAAACGATATGGGTTCGTCGACGGGCGTAGTTGGTGGTGCGCTCGTCGACGGCCATACTTCCTTCATCTCAGCTTTTTTGCGATATTGTTTAATTGACCGAACAGAATCGTTGCAGTTTTACAGTCCGCCCATTATCATTCGGACCTGTCTGACGACCACCGGAGCTTCGGCTAGTGCCTTTCCATTCCGAGGTCTTTTGACGGGATCATTCGCATCCTCGATTTCCTCGGTTTTCGCATCGTCTTGTAGGTATTGACGAGCCATACTCTCGTTACGTTTTTGATCCTTACCTCCTTGGACGCGATCGCACTCGATCGCGATGCTTCCGCTCTTATATCTTGCCATCAGTAAGCTTTGCAGATACCGGCAATCTTCAGTGGCGTGTGCTTTACTTTTATGGTATTCACAGAATATTGACGTCGGTGCCGAGGAATCGGTGTCCCTTACGTATTTGTTCCACGGCCTTGGTGATGGTGCCTCGCTATTAACGACGAAGGTCGTGGGTCGTCGTGCCTGGCCGATGTTACCTTTGGAATGTTGTTTTGGCTCAGCGTTGTTTGCTGCGTTAGGTATGGCCGAAGCAGTCTCCTTGGTTACAGATGTTTTGGGCGGATTATGCTTTTGGGCTAGAACGAGCCGCTTCTCTTCGAGCTCGATATACCGCGAACCTCTATGCAGTGTGTCCTCGAGAGTGTTCGGAGCATGAAGAGTGATATCATCCCTGTATTTTGAATCGTACCAGACGGCGTTGCGGAGGGCTACTATCGCGGCCTCGTCAGGGATGGTGATTCTGGTTACCACTACCTTGAAACGATCGATAAACGATCGGAGTGACTCCTTGGGGCCTTGCGATAGGGACCATAGGTCGGCGTTGGACGTCTGATTCTCGATAAGAGGTGAATAGTGCTTTAGGAAAGACGATGACAATTGGTTGAAGCTGCTGCTGATTTCTGGCACCGCCCTGCCTCGAAGTTTTCTGGAGTAAGCTCGGCGCGGTTAATCGCCACGCTGAAAGATTGTAGGAATTCCTTAGGGTCGCCTTTTCCGTTGTACCTTTCCAATTTGATTTTCTTGGATCCGCGGACGGAAACGCTTGTGATTCTTCGGGTGAAAGCGGTTTGCTGAGTTTCCTCGAGTACGCGGTCGAGTTCCGGAGCCGAGCTAGTGGCACGGTGAATTTTCGAGCTCATTTCCAGGATAGCGCGTCTTAGTTCGGCGATCTCCGTATCTCGCGGATTGGTGCTGCCCATGGTTTGGACGGGCTGAGCTGCCTGGGGACGTCCGGGGAGCTCTGGGGTGTAGACAGCGTTTGCACTTCGACTTGTTTGCAGACGGTTGATCTCGTCCATGGAGAATGCTTGAGCCGTGGCCAGAGATGCGAACCAAGCATTTGTTCGTGTGTCCTGTCGACCTAGATGGTCGAGGATGTTCTGGAGCAGCCGGTTTGGCTTAGCGGGAGTTGGTGCCGCAGCGTGCTATTCTGCACGGGTTTCCTCGAGGTTCGTTGGACGTCGTCTGCTGGGAGAGGTTGGTTCGCCTTCCTCCTGGTGTGCCGGGGGCGTTTCGTTTCTTACTGCTTCTGCTGGCCCCCCGGGCGTCTGAGGTAACGATGCGGGAATAGCTACCGAGGTATGGGTAGCCTTCCTTGTCGGAAGTACTCCTGGTGGGATCGGCGTCACTGTCTCTCCTCCTGTGGAGGATGCGTTGTCGTCTCGGACGCCCGTGCTGGTTCCCTGGTTTCCATCGGTTGCCATTGTGTTGTCGCGGGCTCGTTTTGTTGACTGGAGAAATCTCTGAGCTATCCCCCTACCTGGCGCGCCAACTGTTGATGCACGAATCACACAAGTACAAAATAGGGTTTCTTTAGGAAAGTAAAAAGAATCTCCCAAAAACAATGCGAGCCGAGAGTACAAATGGCGTTAAACAAGCCGAAATGAATGACTTCGGACTAGAGATGTCGGGTCGTTTCTGAGGCCGAACTGTAGATCGTATTCCGAGCTGAATGAAGCTTGAGGTCGCTTTCCTTTTCCAGACTGAGATCGTTCTTCGTGTCCTAGCCGAGCTCTTCGTGTCCTTGCCGTGTCAGCGTGATTTTCGATGGATGTGATAGGACTGGACGTCCTGCTTTTATAGCCACGCAGAGTAGGGCATACTCTGACAACTTTTACCGATTTTACCCTTGGGCGTGATGACGTTGCGGACCCGTATGGCGGTGAGATCGTCTAGGCTTTACTGCCTTTGGGCCGCGGCCCGCTTTATCGATGGGCTTCCTTCCTCAAATTGGGCCGCCTATCACGAAAGCCCAATTTCTCCCTCAACATTCTAGAATTGATCAGATCAAACGAGAGACAACCACAGTTGCATGTATTCACTGGCGACTTGAGGATTCTGGCTGCGAAAAGATGAAATTCGATTCTTGATGATGCTTTCAATGAGGCGAATAATTGAGTCAGTTGACCGGTGAGTTTGCCGATGAAGTCTATTGTTCCGCTCCTTCTAAATTTCATAGAACATGATTTGCCAAGCCAGCAGAAGGATGTATCTGGTCTTCATATCACCGGAGTATGAAATTAGGTATTCTAGTAAATTATTCCAGTCCATGGAAGAGGAGAATCTAGAAATTCTGAGTGCCAAATTGCTCCAAACAGAGTAAGAGTAGTGACATGCAAAGAAGAGATGATCTCTGCTTTCCAGAGCCTGATTGCAAAGTAAACACATCGGATCCACAGATAGTCCAAAGGAGAGAAGCCGATCTCGAGTAGGGCATCGATTAAGAATAAACATCCAAGTAAGCGTCCTATGCTTTGGTATCCCTCTCTTTATCCAGACAATCTTCCACCAATTTACTACCGGTTTCACATCTACTAATTCCTGGTAAATTAGATTGGAGCAGAAGTCTTTGCGATTGATGTCGTTTATCCTTCAGTGAGGCTTGTCTTCAGAGAGTAGCACCCTAACTTCACGTCCACAAGATCAACAATTTCAACCTTGTTTACTTCATCAACAAGTAAGAACTCAAAGTATGCCATGTTGGGCATAAATGTGTAAGACACATCTTGTTGTTTGCATAGAGGATTCAAATTTATCCCGAGTGCGGTTTCGGAAGAAAGATAATTCATGCAAATGATAGGCAACTTGTTGGAGACTTGGAGTAGAACTCCAATGTTGAAATGTATTGAGTCATCTGACCTATAACAATACATTCAATAAATTTGGTTTTTGGCTAAAGTCTTGTAATTATACCTTCCCATGAAATTTGGTTGCATTCTTTTTCTATCAAGTTTGCTAATTCAGGATTAGGTCCTCCAAGGATCTCAGACACGCAGTCCCTACAACTAATGTCTTCAATCCACTCGCTCACATGACCCATTCTAATGTTACTACACAATCCCTTCCAATACTCTTTAAGAAAATTGATAGCTCGAACCAAGGCAGAAGCAAAAGCAGCACTCACACTCACAACATCTTCTCTCTGGACAAGTCCACTGAGAAGATGACAATACATGCTCTGCTTACTGTCTCCACAAAAAGTGATTTCGTTGGGACTTGTGTGAACTTTTGATGCCAGGTTCCTAAAGTAATCTCTCTTTAAGACGTTTGTACTCACAGGAACAGCTGGCAGACCCGAAGGAGTTGTAGATTCCGGTTTAATGAAATCAAACCTCAACACCTTTCCTTTCTCGGCACCATTGATATGCCTATAAACCGAAAAGGCATGTTTATGATGCAAGTTACACGACGATGACACTAATACAAAACAGTCAAACACTAAACTAAAAGTTCCCAAATAGACTACATGTCCTGATAAAAATAAAAGGGAATGTTTAATTATTGTACCTGCATATAACTAAAGAGTGTAGATTATTGATGAATATGATGTTCTCCAAGTACTTCATGTTGAAAGACAACAACTTCCGTTTCCCTCCTGAAGTTCCAGAACTATACCGATAAGTCAACAACCGTTAGAACATCAATAAACTAGTTGATCCATTAATCATATGATAAAACAGACTTCAAGAACTGGAGAAAATAAATGAAAAACCAAAATAACTTATACCTAAAGGTGAATCTAGTAATGGGATAGGCTGATATGACATCTGAAGGCTCTCCATTCGCGACACGCTCAATTAGGCCTGGACATAATACCCGAACCCGAAGTTTTAAAATACCCGAACGGGTTCTAAACTTCATAACCCGAAAACCCGAACCCGATCCAAACCCGAACCCGAACAAGTACCCGAACATACCCAAAATATATGTACATAGTTATAATATATTAGTAATATTTATACTTGTAATAATGTAAGTGCCTAAATTATTCGGATGTTAAGATATTTTGGGTGTTTTAGCTACTTTGGGCTAGATTCGGGTTAAAATACTTGGGTTTTATAGATTTTTTGAGTATTTTTCAATACTTTGCATAGAATCGGATACAAAATTTCTAATATTTGGATACTTTGGGTAAACCCAAATCGGAACCCGAAATATCCGATCCGAATCCGACCCGAACCTGAAGTTTTAAATACCCGAACGGGTCTTAGTTTCTAAACCCAAAAAACCCGAACCCGAAAACTCCGATCCGAACCCGATCCGAATATCCGAACGCCCAGGCCTACGCTCAATATAAGGCTCAACATCCTTATATGTTACAATTGGTACATTTTTCTTGAAAAGGTCTTTATCAGACCTCCCATGGAGGAATCTCTGGAGGTATTCAGTGTTTGCGTTATGTGCAAGTATCTCTTCTAATAAATCGTCTTGTACTTGCTTCACATTCGATGTTAAATCCTCCAAAACATTCTTCATCTCGTCCAAACTTTTGAGATCGGAGCTTAGACTTATATTTGGTTTTATAGCCTGGAATCAATAATTGCGGATTTGGTTTCTACGCGTAGCAAGAAAACTATATAATTGATCACTACAGCTGCGTAGGTGACAAAATGTCTTCATTTTTTTTTGTCTCAATATGTGGTGGGTGGGAGTAGTGATACATTAGTCATAATTATATAAACAAATTTTTGTATTTTCTTAATAGATAACTAGATTTTAACTCGCGGTGTACCGCGGGATGATTTAATTTTAAAGTCAGTATAAAAATATTTTGTAAATTGTATCTCCTTATAACATATTAATTTATATTATAGTTTACAATTGTTATTAAGTAACGGTATACCCCGAGTCCACGAGACAATTATTAATAAACTGAGGATTTAACCCGTATTAAAGCGGTATATAAATATTGATTCAAATTCGTCCGCCATATAAATCATTTCCGAAATATAACCCGTTCTGTAATTTCTTAACCCGTCCTGTGATTTGTTTTTATTTAAAAATTTAATGATTATTTATTATATATAAAAGTTTACAAATCATATCATTCTCTAAGACATTTATATTTTAATAAACTAAAGATTTAATATGTATTAAAGTGGCATGTTAATGATATTTTAAAATTTTATAAATATTGTTATTAAGTAATTAACATTATACCACAAAATAATTTTTGGTTTTATACAATCTTTTCTAAATGAGACTGATTTAATATGTCTAATATTTGTGGTATTAAAAAAAAGGATTTAATCCATATTGAAGCGGCAGATTAATGATATTTTAATCTTTTTATTATTGTTGATTCAAAAACCTGTCCCGCCAAACCCGTCCGGCCAAAAAACTCATTTATTTTATTAATGTTCTTATTTATGATATGATTCTGAATCATTGTCTAAATATTCTAATCGATGTAGAACGTTGAACACACATTTTCGTGAATTGGATAATATATGTCCGTTTTAAAAATTTCGAATCACAGTATATGCAGAAAAAAAAATTGATTTTTTTTTTTACTTTATGTATTATATGATGATTCAAAACAGTTAAAAACAAATCAAACAAAGATGATAGGAGAATCATAATTATAAATTTTAATCAAATCTTCTAAATATCTAAATTATTAGATATAGAATATCCGGTGTATGAGTTGGGTTAAATATAACCCGACCCAACAAATTTTTTGTGAAGGATTTTAAAAAACGGATCGGGTATCCGATATACCCGGAAGCATTTTTACCTACCCATCACCAAAGTGTTGCAAAAATACTAGTATAGATATATGATTGCCCGACGTCATGCGTGGATATGAAAAGATTACGAATATTTTCGTTTATGTTGACTTTCAATTTAATCACAAATTTTCGTTGACAAAAGCCAATTGAGGCACAAAATCGAAATCAAAAGAAGAAATCTTAAGAAAATAAGATTAAATCGGGACTTGAAAAGAAATTGAGAAGATTAGAGAAGAAATCGAGAGAATTTTTAATTTTGAATTTTGAGGTTCTAATTTTGATATCAATTTTCTTCTTTCGATTCTAATTTTGTGCATCAATTAGCTTTGTCAACAAAAATTTGTGATTAAATTGAAAATCATCATAAAATTGAGCATTTTAATATTCAGATGATATAAATGACATTTTTCCCAAAATACATTATACAGTTTGAGCTTAATTCTAAAATATGCTGAGTTTTTCTCTTTAATATCTTTAGTGGTCCTGGCTCTTTGGATAATTGATGTGGCAAAGTGTTTGAATCCAAGCCCATTGGGCTCATACATTCTACTACAAATAAACTCGATATTCACAATATTAGTCGAGTCTACACCGTTCATATGCTGGTTTCTGCCGATCTCAAAGCGGTCTTAATCGTTTTGAGCTTCTTGGGCTCCCAATAACTGGGCAAGGCTTGGTGGGATCGTAGAACACAGAAGCATTTGTAGTTCTAGATTTTATAAATGGGCCTTTTGTTGGATCAATCTCAGAGATCAAGATGATTTTTAATCTTCCACTTATTTGATGGGATGGTTAAGAGTTATCACTAGCAGTACCTCGTATGTGTAGCATATGCGTAACATACTTTTTTTTCCCTAAACAATCAATTTTTTTACATAATTTTGGCCGTAATTGTTTTATGGGTATCCTTCTTATTCTTCTAGAATAATCCCATTTAGTTCTCCTAAAAAGCTTAGAAGAAAATTCTTAAGAGATTCCCTCAGACAAATAACTTTGATTCAGTCACAAGACATCAGTATTAGCATGGTTATTACCATCATAGGGAATCCTTAACTTCAACAAGATCATAACCCAAAACAAAACATATCCCTCAGCAAATCACTTACAAATCAAATAAAAAAAATTATCAGATATACATTAGCATGGTATTGATTTTAAATCATCATAGGGAACAAGATTAAAAGCCTACACATAATAAAATTCATATTAAACTAATAATATCAAAACAAGAATGTTAATTTAAGGTTTTATGGCTCAAATATGTTATAGAAAACAGTTATTTTCCTTGGCCACAAAAGGCCTCATAATGAGCTGGGATAATATGTTATCATCATAGCCAAATCAAACCGTAAAAAAAAAAAAAAACAGAACCAAAATTAAAAATTTTTGATTTAAAACAACTAATTTACAAATACAAAACCAAACAAATCAAGAATTAGAGTTTAAAAGCTCAGATAAATGTATGAACATAATTATAGTCGTTGACCACAAAAGGTCTCATAGAACTGGGATTATGTTTTATCATCATCACCTTAAGAACCCTAATTCTACAGTAGACTTGGCAAACCAGAAGAAGAATAAAACATAAACATTAGAAACAAAGATCTGAGATTTCAAATAAAAAAAAAAGACAGACTAAATCGATCAACCAAAGAAACGAATTTGATATCTAAACGAATCTTAAATCTACAGTTTTGATGAAGTAAAGAGATCAAAACCTGTGTGTGAGACGATGATGGAGAACTCTGTCAATAATCGAAAAGTGATTTATAGAGACGCCAAGAGAAACACTAGAGTTTCATATTACGAGCCCTAATTAACCTAAACCATTTTTATTTTGGGCTTTAAATAGTTGGGCCATCTTTGGATATATCTGGCCCATACAGATTACCAGCTTGTCTTTGTAACGTCACGTTAATCAACTGGGAAAATGATATTTTCAGTATAATCTACAAAGCGTGTTTTCCGACCTAAATAAATATGTAGGATTAATTCATATCAAAACTTCAAAAAATTTTGAATTTCATACATAAACTTTATTTTAGTGTCTAATTCAAAGTCGTAATTAATGGATATTAGTCAACCGTTACGGTTACTGAATCAGATGACATATGTTTGATGATTTGGCTTAAAACGACGTCGTTTTAAGCGTTGGAGTTAAAGTTTTATAAAAGTTAGCAATAATCGGGTCTCGAAACCACGACGTTTCACTATAGTCGTGGATCAAATGCTAATGGACTGCGCAAATGAGTGAAACTTTATGGGTTCCAGACCCGATTTTTGCAAAGTTTTATAAAATTTTAACTTTGACACTTAAAACAACCATGATATCAAACACATGTCATTTTAGCAACCATAACGGTTGACTAACACCCGTTAATTACGACTCCAAATTAAATAAAATATTTAAAATCATATCTTATTAAACAAGTAAATGGAAAAACGAAAGTGATTTAAAGTAGTTTTATTTTAAAAATATGGTTTTTTAATAAAAGAAAAAAAATTTGGGTTTTTGCTTTAGAATTGTATGATATAAACTTTTGAAATTTGTGTGTATAAAGAAAAACAGAGTTATAAGGGTATTAAATAATAAATCAAAAAGGGCATAATCAAAAGATTAAATTTGGAAAAATACCCTCTTTTTGTTTACACTTTTGAAAAATACCCTCTTTTTGTTTTTCTTTTAAAAACAATTTTTAAATTTATAAAATTACTAAAAATATCTTATTGAAACTTAATAATAATTAAGCAAAATGATCTATATTCTTAATATCAAATCAATTAATTGGTAATAATTAAATATCTAATTTTTAAAAAGTTGTCCTTTGACCAAATCATGATCGTCTTTCACCATGGATGTTGTTTTGTAAATTTGAATGTTATATAACTAATAGTTCCAAAGATTCATTATCCTAAATATTTTTTAAGAACAATAATGAATAATAGCATCCTACCAATGTTAAGTCATGATTTTTTGTTAAGTCATATGGTGCAGATTATAATGATTCATTATTATTGAAAAAACATAAAATAGTTTACTTTGCAAAAATATGTTAAAGAGAATCGTTTAATTGAAACAAACTTTGGTAATATGTTTAGTTAAAAAATGTGTTTCGTACGTTGGAGATTTTTTTCTTAATATAATATGATACATATTAAGCGATACTTTATAATATTGTTAAAATTTAATATATCAAAATAAACAAACTATTTTTGTGTTAAAAATATATATAACCATGATTAATATTATTTCGAATTTAGTATATATTTTTCTCTAAATTTCGATTTTTTTATTTATTAAAAATATAGCTTAGTATTCAATACACTCCCTCCGTCCCACAAAGTATACCTTAAGAACCCTAATTCTAGAATAGGGTAACTCGCAAACCAGAAGAAGAACAGAGCATAAACATTAGAAACAGAGATCTGAGATTCCAAATCGAAAAAGACAGACTAAATCGATCAACCGGAGAAACGAATTTGACATCTAAATGAATCTTAAAGCTACAGTTTTGGTGAAGTAGAGAGATCAAAACCTGTGTGTGAGACGATGATGGAGGATTCTGTCGATAACCGAAAAGTGATTTATAGAGACGGCAAGAGACACACTAGGGTTTCATATTACGAGCCCTAATAAACCTAAACCATTTTTATTTTGGACTTTAAATAGTTGGGCCATCTTTGGATATATCTGGCCCATACAGATTACCAGCTTGTCTTTGTAACGTCACGTTAATCAACTGGGAAAATGATATTTTCAGTAAAATCTACAAAGCGTCTTTTCCGACCTAAATAAATATGTAGGATTAATTCATATCCAAACTTCAAAAAGTTATGAATTTCATTCATAAACCTTCTTTTAGTGTATGAATCACAGTCGTAATTACCGGATACTAGTCACACCGTTGTGTTTAGTGAATCAGATGACATATGTTTGATGATAAGGCAGAAAACGACGTCGTATTAAGTGTTGGAGTTGGATTTTTATAAAATTTAGCTATATTCGGGTCTGGAACCCACGACGTTTCACTATAGTCGTGGATTAAATGCTAATGGACTGCGCAAATGAGTGAAACTTTATGGGTTCCAGACCCGATTTATGCAAAGTTTTATAAAAGTTTAACTTTGACACTTAAAACAACATCGTTTTAAGCCATGATATCAAACACATGTCATTTTAGCAACCATAACGGTTGACTAACCCTAGTTAATTTTTATTAAAAATATAGTTTAGTATACCCTAAGAACCCTAATTCTAGAATAGGGTAACTTGCAAACCAAAAGAAGAACAGAGCATAAACATTAGAAACAGAGATCTGAGATTCCAAATCGAAAAAGACAGACTAAATCGATCAACCGGAGAAACGAATTTGACATCTAAATGAATCTTAAAGCTACAGTTTTGGTGAAGTAGAGAGATCAAAACCTGTGTGTGAGACGATGATGGAGGATTCTGTCGATAACCGAAAAGTGATTTATAGAGACGGCAAGAGACACACTAGGGTTTCATATTACGAGCCCTAATAAACCTAAACCATTTTTATTTTGGACTTTAAATAGTTGGGCCATCTTTGGATATATCTGGCCCATACAGATTACCAGCTTGTCTTTGTAACGTCACGTTAATCAACTGGGAAAATGATATTTTCAGTAAAATCTACAAAGCGTCTTTTCCGACCTAAATAAATATGTAGGATTAATTCATATCCAAACTTCAAAAAATTTTGAATTTCATACATAAACTTTATTTTAGTGTCTAATTCAAAGTCGTAATTAACGGATATTAGTCAACCGTTACGGTTACTGAATCAGATGACATATGTTTGATGATTTGGCTTAAAACGACGTCGTTTTAAGCGTTGGAGTTAGAGTTTTATAAAATTTAGCAATAATCGGGTCTCGAACCCACGACACTTTATGGGTTCCACACCCGCTTTTTGCAAAGTTTTATAAAATTTTTTTTTTTTTGATAACTCGGGTGTCCGGCCCCACCGAGGTGGAACCGACTAGCATGGGACCCACATGCGTCATCTACCCTAGGGTACCCCACATCCCTAGGTATAAAATTTTTACTTTGACACTTAAAACAACATCGTTTTAAGCCATGATATCAAACACATGTCATTTTAACAACCATAACGGTTGACTAACACCCGTTAATTACGACTCCAAATTAAATAAAATATTTAAAATCATATCTTATTAAACTAGTAAATGGAATGACGAAAGTGATTTAAAGTAGTTTTATTTTAAAAATATGGTTTTGTAATAAAAGAAAAAAAAATGGGTTTTTGCTTTAGAATTGTATGATATAAACTTTTGAAATGTGTGTGTATAAAGAAAAACAGAGTTATAAGGGTATTAAATAATAAATCAAAAAGGGCATAATCAAAAGATTAAATTTGGAAAAATACCCTCTTTTTGTTTACACTTTTGAAAAATACCCTCTTTTTGTTTTTCTTTTAAAAACAATTTTTAAATTTATAAGATTACTAAAAAAATCTTATTGAAACTTAATAATAATTAAGCAAAATGATCTATATTTTTAATATCAAATCAATTAATTGGTAATAATTAAATATCTAATTTTTACAAAGTTGTCCGTTGACCAAATCATGATCGTCTTTCACCATGGATGTTGTTTTGTAACTTTGAATGTTATATAACTAATAGTTCCAAAGATTCATTATCCTAAATATTTTTTAAGAACAATAATGAATAATAGCATTCTACCAATGTTAAGTCATGATTTTTTGTTAAGTCATATGGTGCAGATTTTAATGATTCATTATTATTGAAAAAACATAAAATAGTTTACTTTGCAAAAATATGTTAAAGAGAATCGTTTAATTGAAACAAACTTTGGTAATATGTTTAGTTAAAAAATGTGTTTCATACGTTGGAGATTTTTTTCTTTATATAATATGATACATATTAAGCGATAGACTTTATAATATTGTTAAAATTTAATATATCAAAATAAACAAACTATTTTTGTGTTAAAAATATATATAACCATGATTAATATTATTTAGAATTTAGTATATATTTTTCTCTAAATTTCGATTTTTTTATTTATTAAAAATATAGCTTAGTATTCAATACACTCCCTCCGTCCCACAAAGTATACCTTAAGAACCCTAATTCTAGAATAGGGTAACTCGCAAACCAGAAGAAGAACAGAGCATAAACATTAGAAACAGAGATCTAAGATTCCAAATCGAAAAAGACAGACTAAATCGATCAACCGGAGAAACGAATTTGACATCTAAATGAATCTTAAAGCTACAGTTTTGATGAAGTAGAGAGATCAAAACCTGTGTGTGAGACGATGATGGAGGATTCTGTCGATAACCGAAAAGTGATTTATAGAGACGGCAAGAGACACACTAGGGTTTCATATTACGAGCCCTAATTAACCTAAACCATTTTTATTTTGGGCTTTAAATAGTTGGGCCATCTTTGGATTTTAATGGCCCATACAGATTACCAGCTTGTCTTTGTAACGTCACGTTAATCAACTGGGAAAATGATATTTTCAGTATAATCTACAAAGTGTCTTTTCCGACCTAAATAAATATGTAGGATTAATTCATATCCAAACTTCAAAATTTTTTTGAATTTCATACATAAACTTTATTTTAGTGTCTAATTCAAAGTCGTAATTAACGGATATTAGTCAACTGTTACGGTTACGGAATCAGATGACATATGTTTGATGATATGGCTTAAAACGACGTCGTTTTAAGCGTTGGAGTTAAAGTTTTATAAAATCTAGCAATAATCGGGTCTCGAACCCACGACGTTTCACTATAGTCGTGGATTAAATGCTAATGGACTGCGCAAATGAGTGAAACTTTATGGGTTCCAGACCCGATTTATGCAAAGTTTTATAAAAGTTTAACTTTGACACTTAAAACAACATCGTTTTAAGCCATGATATCAAACACATGTCATTTTAACAACCATAACGGTTGACTAACACCCGTTAATTACGACTCCAAATTAAATAAAATATTTAAAATCATATCTTATTAAACTAGTAAATGGAATGACGAAAGTGATTTAAAGTAGTTTTATTTTAAAAATATGGTTTTGTAATAAAAGAAAAAAAAATGGGTTTTTGCTTTAGAATTGTATGATATAAACTTTTGAAATGTGTGTGTATAAAGAAAAACAGAGTTATAAGGGTATTAAATAATAAATCAAAAAGGGCATAATCAAAAGATTAAATTTGGAAAAATACCCTCTTTTTGTTTACACTTTTGAAAAATACCCTCTTTTTGTTTTTCTTTTAAAAACAATTTTTAAATTTATAAGATTACTAAAAAAATCTTATTGAAACTTAATAATAATTAAGCAAAATGATCTATATTTTTAATATCAAATCAATTAATTGGTAATAATTAAATATCTAATTTTTACAAAGTTGTCCGTTGACCAAATCATGATCGTCTTTCACCATGGATGTTGTTTTGTAACTTTGAATGTTATATAACTAATAGTTCCAAAGATTCATTATCCTAAATATTTTTTAAGAACAATAATGAATAATAGCATTCTACCAATGTTAAGTCATGATTTTTTGTTAAGTCATATGGTGCAGATTTTAATGATTCATTATTATTGAAAAAACATAAAATAGTTTACTTTGCAAAAATATGTTAAAGAGAATCGTTTAATTGAAACAAACTTTGGTAATATGTTTAGTTAAAAAATGTGTTTCATACGTTGGAGATTTTTTTCTTTATATAATATGATACATATTAAGCGATAGACTTTATAATATTGTTAAAATTTAATATATCAAAATAAACAAACTATTTTTGTGTTAAAAATATATATAACCATGATTAATATTATTTAGAATTTAGTATATATTTTTCTCTAAATTTCGATTTTTTTATTTATTAAAAATATAGCTTAGTATTCAATACACTCCCTCCGTCCCACAAAGTATACCTTAAGAACCCTAATTCTAGAATAGGGTAACTCGCAAACCAGAAGAAGAACAGAGCATAAACATTAGAAACAGAGATCTAAGATTCCAAATCGAAAAAGACAGACTAAATCGATCAACCGGAGAAACGAATTTGACATCTAAATGAATCTTAAAGCTACAGTTTTGATGAAGTAGAGAGATCAAAACCTGTGTGTGAGACGATGATGGAGGATTCTGTCGATAACCGAAAAGTGATTTATAGAGACGGCAAGAGACACACTAGGGTTTCATATTACGAGCCCTAATTAACCTAAACCATTTTTATTTTGGGCTTTAAATAGTTGGGCCATCTTTGGATTTTAATGGCCCATACAGATTACCAGCTTGTCTTTGTAACGTCACGTTAATCAACTGGGAAAATGATATTTTCAGTATAATCTACAAAGTGTCTTTTCCGACCTAAATAAATATGTAGGATTAATTCATATCCAAACTTCAAAATTTTTTTGAATTTCATACATAAACTTTATTTTAGTGTCTAATTCAAAGTCGTAATTAACGGATATTAGTCAACTGTTACGGTTACGGAATCAGATGACATATGTTTGATGATATGGCTTAAAACGACGTCGTTTTAAGCGTTGGAGTTAAAGTTTTATAAAATCTAGCAATAATCGGGTCTCGAACCCACGACGTTTCACTATAGTCGTGGATTAAATGCTAATGGACTGCGCAAATGAGTGAAACTTTATGGGTTCCAGACCCGATTTATGCAAAGTTTTATAAAAGTTTAACTTTGACACTTAAAACAACATCGTTTTAAGCCATGATATCAAACACATGTCATTTTAGCAACCATAACGGTTGACTAACCCTAGTTAATTTTTATTAAAAATATAGTTTAGTATACCCTAAGAACCCTAATTCTAGAATAGGGTAACTTGCAAACCAAAAGAAGAACAGAGCATAAACATTAGAAACAGAGATCTGAGATTCCAAATCGAAAAAGACAGACTAAATCGATCAACCGGAGAAACGAATTTGACATCTAAATGAATCTTAAAGCTACAGTTTTGGTGAAGTAGAGAGATCAAAACCTGTGTGTGAGACGATGATGGAGGATTTTGTCGATAACCGAAAAGTGATTTATAGAGACGGCAAGAGACACACTAGGGTTTCATATTACGAGCCCTAATTAACCTAAACCATTTTTATTTTGGGCTTTAAATAGTTGGGCCATCTTTGGATATATCTGGCCCATACAGATTACCAGCTTGTCTTTGTAACATCACGTTAATCAACTGGGAAAATGATATTTTCAGTATAATCTACTAAGCGTGTTTTCCGACCTAAATAAATATGTAGGATTAATTCATATCCAAACTTCAAAATTTTTTGAATTTCATACATAAACTTTATTTTAGTGTCTAATTCAAAGTCGTAATTAACGGATATTAGTCAATCGTTACGGTTACTGAATCAGATGACATATGTTTGATGATTTGGCTTAAAACGACGTCGTTTTAAGCGTTGGAGTTAAAGTTTTATAAAATTTAACAATAATCGGGTCTCGAACCCACGACGTTTCACTATAGTCGTGGATTAAATGCTAATGGACTACGCAAATGAGTGAAACTTTATGGGTTCCAGACCCGATTTATGCAAAGTTTTATAAAATTTTAACTTTGACACTTAAAACAACATCGTTTTAAGCCATGATATCAAACACATGTCATTTTAGCAACCATAACGGTTGACTAACACCCGTTAATTACGACTCCAAATTAAATAAAATATTTAAAATCATATCTTATTAAACAAGTAAATGGAAAAACGAAAGTGATTGGGTTTTATTTTAAAAATATGGTTTATTAATAAAAGAAAAAAAAATTGGGTTTTTGCTTTAGAATTGTATGATGTTAAATCCTCCAAAACATTCTTCATGTCGTCCAAACTTTTGAGATCGGAGCTTAGACTCATATTTGGTTTTATAGCCTGGAATCAATAATTGCGGATTTGGTTTCTACGTGTAGCAAGAAATCTATATAATTGATCACTACAGCTGGGTACTAGGTGACAAAAAGTCTTCATTTTGTTTTGTCTCAATCCTTGTTCTAAAAATCGGCCGGCTAGGCGGCCGCCTAGGCGCTGATCGGAGAGGAATCGCGGCGATTTTGTCCAAATGTGGTGGGTGGGATTAGTGATTTATTAGTCAAAATAATTTTTTTTTCCACTGAGATAACTTGATATGAGAAGTAGAGAGATACAAAGTTGTAGTTCGAAAAAGGAAACGATAACTAAACAAACCAATAGAAACATAGATAAGCCAAAGAAGAGTTAACCATGGGAGCGACGATCTTTGTCGATACGATCTTGAAGCCATGAAGGTCCTCCTAGCGCCAAATAGGAAGTGAGGCGTCCGTCTCTGGTAACACTGCAGGCTATCTCCCTAGCCAATGAATTGGCTTTCGGTGAAGAGAGTTTGAAAGACACCTCCCCCATCACCCGTACAACCTGTAAAATTTTTCCAAGGACAGAACGATATTTTGGCCATTCATGTGGATTCTCCAGGCCGGATATTGCAGCCGCGCAATCAGTCCACAACTCACAGAAAGAAATATGAAGATCATGTAGGCTTTGCAGAGTCCATAAGATGCAGTGGAGCTCAGCTGCAATCCTGTTAAAGAAAGGTAAAAAGGCATCCCGTGCGTGGAACAGAGCATCACCCGTGTGGGTTCTTATGATCCAAGCCCCTCCACAAAAACTATCCTCATTTATCCAAGACGAATGTAAATTACACTTAAGAACTCCAATAGCTGGTTTAATCCAGAACCGATGGACTCGGCTACGGTTCCGTGAGTCCCACGCCCGCTCTTGTGAAGTTTGTTGATTCTGTTGTATCCATTCCTCTGCTTCTTCTAACGCAGTAGCGATTACAAAGTGGTGATCCGGAGTTTTGGCTGAGTATAAAACAGAATTTCGGGCCTTCTGATATAAGATTGGAACCAATCCAACTTATGATCACTCAATGATCAAGAGATTCCAAGCTTAATCCCGCGGAAGGATGGAAACGATGTGGAGATAGTATGATTGACTCGCTCAATCAATGGGTTAATCGACTCACTCGATCAATGAACGAAACAAGGATGTTGAACTTATCAACAAACTTAATCCGCATATTCAAATAGGCCTAAGAGACTCATTCACTTAAGACTAATGAACAAACGACAAAGACTCAAACTTTGACAAGAAGAAAATGTTCTTATTACTTTAATATGATTAAGGGTGATTTATAATGAGGAATGAGCTGAGCTTATATAGGCTCGAAATACAACAGCTCTAATGTCTAAAACAAGAAGCAAATCGCAAAATTGAATGAGAAACTAGCCGTTGGAAATTAAATGGCAAAATCCGGCGAAATAAGGAAAGTAGCCGTTAGCTTGTATCTTGAAAGCTTGGGAAGGAAGTGGTGCGTCCTTGGAAGTCTCTTGTGATCTTTGGGGGTCTCTAAAACGCACTCAAACAGCTGGAGAAGGAGTTGTTGCTGGTTGATCTCCTTTGTCTCCAAACAAGGCAAATAAGGCAAGTTCAGTTCCGGATATGGAAAGTGAAGGTGTGGGAGGATCTGCCTGATCCCATGTGTATTGGTGCACCCTATAGTGTTGTAGGGATCTTCTGGAAGTATCATAAAGTCTCCTGGGCGCCAATGATACGTTTCGAGTCTCCTAAACCCGTAAGGTTCCAAATAAGGCAAGTCGAGGGTTCTTCGGTTTAGAAAATTAATATGTCTCAAACCAAAATCGGTATGGACTTGATTCCAATTCTCCGTGGTTCGATGATGAGTTAAGATTGTATGAAAATTCACTTCGTAGCTTAACTCCTTCTGGTCGGGTCGGAATCCTCCAATGACTCCGTGTATGTCCAAATCGGGCAAGCTGGGAATCACCCGACTTGTAAATTGAATAACTCGTTCGTGTGAACTCCTTTTGGGATGATTCTTCTTCGAGGTGCTCGGTATTTGAGATGAGAATGTATTCCAAGTATTCTCTGGGACGGAGGAAATGATCTTGGACTTCGTCTGGACTGAACAAGGCTCAGGGGTCTTCTCGGGTAGGCTGAATCTGGTTTGGCCCGAAGTTTTAGATAAAACTTGGTTAAAAATCCCACTTGGCTGCTCCTGGATTGTTGTTTCTCGCCCATAATCTTCTCCATGGTTGGATCTTGGGTTGATGACCGCATCACCTTCCAAATCTCCCATAAAAGCCATGGTAGTGCAGATCGAAAACACGGGTCTAACTCTGTTTTTCCAATCAGTCCAAACACATATTCCAGGTTTTTCGAAACAGAGTTAGAGAAGCCTTGGCTTGGTACTGGGACATTATAATCGGACCACACCTGCGCAGCCATAGAGCATGTGAATAATACATGAGACACTGTCTCCTCTTCTCTATTGCATATTGCACACATGGTTTGAATGTTGAGACCATGGTTCCTTAAACAATCTGCGACAGCTAGAGCCCCAGAAAGAGCACGCCAGAGGAACAACTTGATTTTAGGAGCTGTTAGGATAGACCAAATCTTTTCTTTTAGCTTGTTTAAATTCTGCATATTTTCCGGAACTAACTCCATGGATGTAGCCTCTCTTCCCAGAACCCAATTTCCGCTTTTTACAGAGTATCTTCCATCTTTAGTGTAAGCCCACACAAATCTATCCTGTAAAGCCGGTACTGGGGGAAATGAACTGATCTGAGTAACATCACAGGGATGAAAAAGCTCCTTTAGACGGTTTAAGTCCCAACCGCCTTGTGATGTAATCAATGATGAGACCTTGAGGTTAAGATCCATCATCAGTTCCTTATTAATCGGCCGTCGCGGGAAGTCATCTTTGATCCACTTATCAGCCCAAATACTTGTGTCCTCTCCATCCCCTATCGATTTCATTAGCCCTCTCTCTAACAATTCCCGACCAAACATTATGCTTCTCCAAGCATACGACGGTCTATAGCCAATTTTTGCCTCCAAAAAACTTTTCGTAGCAAAGTATTTAGCTTTATAAACACGAGAAACCAAAGAGTTCGGGGCGTCGAGGAGTCGCCAAGCTTGTTTCGCAAGTAAGGATTGGTTGAATGTCTCTAAAACCCAAACCTCCTTGTGATTTAGACTTACACAGCTTCTCCCATGAAACCCAATGCATTTTGTGCTTGTCTGCACATGCATTCCACCAAAAACAGGACATGGCGCTTCTAATTTGTTGGCATTGATGCTTTGTCAACCGGAAACACGACATTGCATACACCGGTAACGCCATAGCCACTGATTTTAAAAGAACTTCCTTCCCTCCCAAGGATAATGTCTTTTCATACCAGCCTCCTAGTCTCACTTTTAAGACGATCCGTAATGAAACCAAGGAGTTCTCGCTTAGAACCGCTGAAACATTCTGGGAGTCCTAGAAACTTACCCGCTCCACCTTCTTGATCAATGCCTGTGAATAAACCAAGTAATCTTCTCATGTAAGGATCGAGCCGCTTACCAAAAGTAATTGACGACTTCTGGAAGTTGATTTCCTGGCCCGATGCCTCACCATACAAGTGAAGACACTGCAAAAATTCCGAGCATTCTTTGAAGTTTGCTTTACACATGAACAAGCTGTCGTCTGCAAATAGAAGATGTTGGATCGACGGACAACTCTCTGTCAAGCGTAAACCGGTGAGTCTTCCTTCAATCTCCGCCTTATTCATAATATGCACCAATGCTTCAGCACATAATATGAAAAGAAAGGGTGACAATGGATCACCTTGTCCTATACCTCTCTCCAGTTTAATAAAACCATAAGATCCACCATTCATTATAACAAAATATGAGACGGATCGCACACAACTCATTATCCAAAGAACCACCTTAATATTAAAACCAAGCTTTAGGAGTAATTCCTCAAGGAAATTCTACTCCACTCTATCATATGCTTTTGACATATCGGTTTTAATCGCTATAAACTCTTCATCACATCGTGGATTGGTGCGCAACGCATGAACCATTTCATGAGCTAGGAGGATGTTATCGGAGATTAGGCGTCCTGAAACAAAGGCACCTTGTGTGTCCGACACGATCAAAGGTAAAAACTTCTTAATCCGAGAACAGAGTACCTTAGAGACGATTTTATAGATGACGGAACAGAGGCTTATGGGTCTTAAATCAGTCATTTTAGAGGGGTTTGGTTTCTTGGGAAGTAGACAAATCTGAGTGAAATTCCATTCCGAAGGAAGAACACCCGATTCAAAAAATTGTTGAACGTCTTTGATCACTTGAGGTCCTACAATATCCCAATACGTCTGATAAAAATGTCCTGACATTCCATCCGCTCCAGGTGTACTATCTCCTTTGATACTAAAGACTGCCATACGGATTTCCTCACCAGTCACCGGTCTAGCGAGGTCAATATTCATTTGAACTGTCACTCGTGGAAGCATACCCTCTAAGGCTTCCGCCACAGAGGAGGGGTTCGATGTAGAGAACAAAATAATTATACAAACAAATTTTTGTATTTTCTTAATAGATGATAATATTTGATTGCCCGACGTTATGAGTGGATATGAAAAGATTACAAATATTTTTAAAAATTATGAAATTAGTATTGTGATCTTCTTACTAAAATACATTATACACTTTGAGCTTGATTCTGAAATATGCTGAGTTTTTCTCTTTAATTAATATGTTTAGTGGTCCTGGCTCCTTGGATAATTGATGTGGCAAAGTGTTTGAATCCAAGCCCATTGGGCTCATACATTCTAGTCCAAATACACTCGATATGAACAATATTAGTCGATTCAACACCGTTCATATTCAACACCGTTCATATGGGCTTAACTCTTAAACGTTTTGAGCTTCATGGACTCCTCAATAACTGAACAAGGCTTGGTGGGTGCATATCCACATTGTAGTGGGTTCAAAGAACTCAGAAGATTTAGTACGCCTAAATTATAAATGTGCTTGTTGGATCAAAATCTCAGAGATCAAGATGAATTTTAATCTTTCACTTATTTAATGGGATGGTAGAATATATAACTAGTGTGGCATAGATGCATAACAACCTTTTTTTTTTTTGTAAAAAAGAATAGAATAAAGAATTTACCATAATGAATTGAATTTTTTTCTCTAAACAGTCTATTTATTTACATAATTTTGGCGGTGACTGGTTTTATGGGTTTTCTTATTCTTCTAAGAAGATCTCTTTAAAAACCTAGGAAGAAAATTCTTAAGAAATTCCCTCAGACACATAACTTTGATTCAGTCATAAGACATCAGTATTAGCATGGTTAATACCATCATAGGGAATCCTTAACTTCAACAAGATCATAACCCAAAACAAAAACTTTAAAACATTTGCTCCCTCAGCAAATCACTTATAAATCAAATAAAAAAATTATCAGATATACATTAGCATGGTATTGATTTTAAATCATCATAGGGAACAAGATTTAAAGCCTATACGTATAATAAAATTCATATTAAACTAATAATATCAAAACAAGAATGTTAATTTAAGGTTTTATGGCTCAGATATGTTATAGAAAACAGTTATTTTCCTTGGCCACAAAAGGCCTCATAATGAGCTGGGATAATATGTTATCATCATAGCCAAATCAAACCCTAATTTAGAAAAAAAAAAAACAGAACACAAGTTAACAAATTTGATTTTAAAAACAACTAATTTACAAAGACAAAACCAAACAAATCTAACAAAGAATTTATCAATCAAGAAATTATAATTTAAAGGCTCAGATATATGTATGAACATAATTATAGTCCTTGACCACAAAAGGTCTCATAGAGCTGGGATTATGTTTTATCATCATCACCTCAAGAACCCTAATCCTACAATAGTATAATTCGCAAACCAAAACAAGAACAGAGGAGAAAACTAGAAACAGAGAATCTAAGATTTCAAATCGTTAAAAACAAACTAAATCAGTGAGTCTATAAACACGAATTTGATAACTAAAACGAGTCTTAAAGCTACGATTTTAATGGAGTAAAGAGATCGAAACCTGTGCAAGACGATGATGGAGGAGATTGTTGATAATCGAAAGGTGATTTATAGAGACGGCAAGAGGAGCTAGGGTTTCTCATAACGAGCACTAGTTAACCTAAGGTCCTAAACCATTATTTTTGTTTTGGGTTTTAAATAGTTGGGCCTTAGTTGGATATATCTGGCCTGGCCCATACAGATTACCAGCTTCTTTTAACCAAATGTTTTTTTTTTTCTCGACAGCAATCAATTAAACTTGTATTTGTAACGTGACGTTTAGGGGTGTCAAAATGGGTCAAGATTCATGGGTCAACTAAACTCAACTCAACCCATGAATCCTAATGAGTTGAAATTTTTGACTCAAATGAGTTGATGGATCAAATGAGTTATTGATTTAAATGGATTGATGGGTGAAATGAGTTGGGTTGTAATGGGTCAATGATTTCAATGGTTTACCCATTTTACCCATCAATTTTTGTTAAATTGAATTAAACCAATCCAAATCTCTAAACCGATTTCAATTTGTGTCTAACCAAAACTTCTAAACCGATTGAATATAATCCTTAATTTTTCCGCCAAAAATGTGCATACACAATTTTCCCGCCAAAAATATAAATTCGTGATTTTCCCGCCAAAAAAGTAAATCCATAATTTTCCCGCCAAAATTTTTTACAATTTTTAACCAAAAATGAGAATGGATCATTTTCCCGCCAAAAACGTAAATCCGTGATTTTCCCGCCAAAAACGTAAATCCGTGATTTTCCCGCCAAAAAACGTAAATCCGTGATTTTCCCGCCAAAAACCTAAATCCGTGATTTTCCCGCCAAAAACCTAAATCCGTGATTTTCCCGCCAAAAACGTAAATCCGTGATTTTCCCGCAAAAAAACTTAAATTCGTTATTTTCCCGCCAAAAACGTAAATCCGTGGAACGTAAATTCGTGATTTTCAAGAATATTATTATTATTTTCTTTCTATTGTTAATTTACTTTAATTATTAATTTATTTATTACATTAATGGGTCAATCCATTTAACCATCTAACCCATCTAGTTAAATGAGTTCATGG